>NW_017729032.1:143442015-143459697 GCF_001723915.1 Gavialis gangeticus
CTGCCCTTTGGGCAGGGGGCTGGACTCGATGATCTTCCAAGGTCCCTTCCAGCCCTAATGTCTATGAAATCTATGAAATCATAGTTTGGGAGCCAGATGACAAGGTGATGAGATCAGATTAAGGTCAGATGAAGATCTAGGGAGAGGGAGACTGGGACTGACTGGGCCAAAAGACTGGGATGAAGAGCCAGGAAGCCGGGAGACTTGGATAAGGAGCTGGAAAGGATGCAGGAAGGAGAGACATTAAGGTTGGATGAGATGAGTTCAGGGAAAGAGACTAGGAGTGGGAGTTAACATGGGGAAAATAGGATGCTGGAGACGTGAAAGGAGAGTCTCATGATTAAAGCTGTAGAAGACTGCCTGAAATCTAATCCTGCCCTGCCCCACAGTTGACATGTAATGCTGGCTAACTCATTTAAAGCACATTTTTCACAGATGGCCATTAATTGGGTATTCCCCATTTTGTGGATGCTCAGTTTGAGACCCTACAGACTCACATAAATGCTCAGCACACACAGCTCTAACTGAAGTTAATGAGAACTAGACCTTGAATATTTCCAGTGCTGTATAATGCTATGCACTCTGAAAAATCATGTCATAAGCATTTCAAACTGGGCAACAAAGTAAACTGACACTTCTCTCCAGCTAGTCCTCATTTTAACAATGGAGAATTATTACCACCTTGTCAACTCATGGGGCCCAGGTGAAAATAAAGCAATTAATGGTTGTGACACTACAGTGTTGAGTGCCACAGAAAAAGCCCATCCAGTAATTAGTGATTCCATCTTCAGAAAAAGGCTTTGAAAGTTGGCATGAAATAAGGCCTGAGACCACATGCTAAACAAGGAGTAAATAAGGCCTTAGGCCACATGCTGAATAAAATACTGACTAGCTACACACTGGATGAACCAGCGGTCTTGTGGAAAAAAGAAAGTATATGCAACCGTGATTAAAGACGGTATAATAATGCACAAGGGGCTAATTATGGTTGGATAAGCAACCTTAATTCTGACATTTGGTAACTTCTGAGTGCTTGATTTTGCACCCTTAATATTCTCTTAGTGTAGTTTTTGCATGCAATATAAACACATTACGGTCTAAGAAAGCAAGAGACCTCACCTACCAAAGTTTCATAGAAGGAATAAGCACAAGTAGATCATGTTTGTACTGGGTATACCAAGCCTTTCATATATGACAACCCTTACCAAGTGGAAATAAACAATTTATTCCATTTAGGCCCATACTGTTGGTTAAAAGTACAGTCTGACTGCTGCATAATTTAGATGGAAGACTTCAGAGACTTAAGAAGTTTCTTCAAACATTAAAGGCCTGAAGCCACCTGGCTGCTTTCCTATTACAATCACTGAATTAGTAAGTAACCTCAAACAAGTCAGCTGTGGGCCTCACCTAGATCCTGAACACTCCGTGCTGGAAATCACATTTTGCTGAGTAGCTCATTTTAAATGTTGGAAGTGGCATTTTAATCCAGGTAAGTATCTCTATGCAGGAAAACGTAACAGGGATTTGTGCATGTGCTTAGGTTAGAACATGTTCAGGTCATTGTTAAAATTGCTTTACCATTTATATGCCTTCTCTTTGAACAAAAAAATAAATGTAAATACAGGGAAATTAAAGCAAGAAATCCATAAGCATGTGTGTAAGTGCTTTCCTGAATAAGGACCTCAGCTTTGAATGAAGCAGACATTTGTGGAGAACATCCCTGATGAGTGCACATGATGGCTGAATGAAATGTATATTTTACAAGTCATACACTGTACTTATCCTGTCTTGAACTATTGTCATGGTAGTATCTTGTTTGAAGGCTCTATGGGCCCCTCTACACGTGCAGGTAAAGGTGTGATGGGATCTAATGCCTGATTCACATGATCAGTCATGCCTGATTCACATGATCAATCCTGACTCTTGCCTGCAAAAAGCCACTCTAATTAAAGCCCCCCCATCCGCCCCCGCCCCAGAGCCCGAGTAAAGATGCCCTAAGGTGGTACCCTGCCCTGTCTTTTGCCTAACTTTAGATTAGCATGGCTAACTCCTCCTCTTTAGCAAATTGACTTAACATCCATTGAAAGACATGAGAGAACCAGGGCCTTCCATTGCAACCAAACCACGGTCAGCCCAACACCCAAATACATAAGTGAAGCAATGTTAAAACTAACTCTCCTTTCTCCTTTACCTACATATGGCAAGAGAAGGAAATTAGGAGCATGAAAATTAGAAAATCTTGTGATGAGCTTGACCTCGAATCACCTTCCTCTGACCTGATGTAATTTATGTGCACGAAAGGCTGCCTTGCCATTCAGAAGAACACATAATTCCTCTTTAGTGTGTGACCCTCAAAGCTGCAAGCAATTAGAGTCCTTTGATGCACCTCTAATATGGTGAGCAGTGTAAATGTCAAGAGCTTGGTTTTGATCAGTAGTGTGCAGGCAGGGGACTCAAGGAGTTAGAAAGCCAACCTATATGGAAGAAGTATTATGGCCCTGCTGTCTGCAAAAGCCCCATTTGGAAAGTTGTAAATATTAAGGAATGTGCTACTCTTTCCAATCTTTCTCGGCGTCTGTATGTGCACAGATGGGCGTTGTGAGATTAGAAGCCAAGTACAGCTAAGTGCACTGAAATGCTTTGCAGTTTTTTTTTTTAAATAAATTTCATCAAGCATCTGAATCTATTTATCTAATCTTTTTTTCTTCTTCTTTTTAAAAGAATTGGTCCTACTGTGGGGATGAAATGCACAAAAATGCAAACAAGCAAAATACAGGGTTTGAGATGCTGAACGCAAGTCTCTCCATTGCCAGATGTGAAATGAACAAGCAGTTTCAAAACCGTAATTTGTTTAAAAAAAAATAATTTGGTGCTTTGGAGCAATTTGGTGATTTAATGAGCACAGATGGATGTGGGATGAATTTCTAAGAGACAAGCACTTAATGTGTCTGCTCAGATTATTCCAGGACTAAGCGTTATTCTTCCTCATGCACAAAGGTAATTTATATTCCCCATTATATGCATAAAGAACTATTTGATCAGCTAAGGAATGCAGATACACCAATGATATGGAAGCTAATTCATAAATCAATTAGAGAATCTTGCCTGCTGTGTATAATTAAGGTTACTTCAATTATAGCTTATTTTCCGATTTAAGGCTCAGGAAATCAAAATGCTTAAAATCCAAAGGAATTCTTTACCACTGCGTATTGCAATTACCAATATTTTTAACTGTTTAGGTGTCTGGTCTCTAAGCCCATTCACTGATTCTAATAATTCTGATCAGACAGAATTTACCAAACCTCCCCATCAATTTCTCACTACTCCACTTCACTGCAATGGATTGGTGCTGTCAAAAGTGAGCAGTTTCCCTGGAAGGCCACTGGGTGGTGCATTAGGTACTAGACAAACATGTGGCATGTGCCAGCATCTGAAGCAATGCACTTTTGAAGTCTCTGCAGCAGCTGGCGCAAGATATGCAAAGGATGCCTTTCCTGTTTCATTCCTTATGTTTGTTTCTGAGGCCTTCTCTATACCATAGTTACATTTAGGCTAGGTACAGACATGATACCTTTACTGGTATAAGTTATCGGAAGCCAGTCTATATCCGTAACAAAACAGAAGTTCGGCACACATAGACTGGTTTAAAAATGGCAGAACCTGGTCTACGATTTGCCTCCCCTTCCACTTAAGGGCAAATGTGCTTTCTGTTCAGTATCAATCTAAACTACACTGCTTACAGAAAACGTCATTAACTCAGATTGACTCCGCCTTGGTCTTTTTGAATGTCTGTACCTAGCCTTAAAGTAAAGTGTGATTTTAAACTGATTTAGTTCAAACTGGTGCTAAATCCAGTTGATGTTGATTTAAGTCTCTGTGTTATGTTAATCTAAATCAATATGTGGCAGGTATAAACCAAGCTAAGTATGTCCACACAGGGTTTGGTTTTTCACTCTTAACTACTTTGCTTTCTTAATGCCAAAAGGGACCACAGTGATAGTCTAGTCCACCTTCCTGGATAACATAGGCCATAGGATGTCCTGTATTCATTCATACTTCAAGTTCAACACTTGTGCTTGAATTAAAATGTATCTCTTAGGAAGCACCTAATTTTGCTTTAAATATTTCCAGCAATGGACAGCCACTACAGCCCTTGGTGAGTTGTTTCAACAGTCAGTTTCCATTACTATCAACATATTGAGCTGTATTTCTTGTCCTAATTAATTTATCTTCAACTTCTACCCACTGGATCTTGTTATTCCTTTGCTTGCTAGATTGAAGAGACATTTATTATCACATTTCTGTTCCCTGTCTAGGTGTTTACAAGCAATGAACATGCCACCCTTAACCTGCTCTTCAATAAACTGACTAGATTGGGCCTTTTCTGTCTAAGTAAAAGACACCTTTTCCAATCCTTTAATAATCCTTGTGGTTCTTCTCTGAACACTGACATTTTTTACCTTTCTTCTACCTGAATAAGAGATACGAGAACTAGAAAGAGTATTTCAGTAACAGTCACACCAGGCCTAGAGCTACCAGAGTAATTTTTCTCACCCACTTTACATATTGGCACAATTTTGGTTTTCTTTTAGTTTTTTTGGAATATCTCCAGTGTGTGGAGACCTATTGAAATTCAATGTTAAAGGTGTAAAGAGTTCCCTGGACAGCTCTTTTAAAACTCTTGGGCGTAAGTTATTTGGACCTGTTGATTTACAAGGGTTTAGCCATGTTAGTTGATTTTTAACATCGTCTTCGGTTACTATTGGAGTTAAGAGTGTTTTATTGTCATATGATATGAATACATTATAGTCTTTCCCCTCAAATGTTCAAGGAACCACAGAATAGAATTATTGATGGAATATTTCTATACCTTTCAAACAAGGTTTGCTTTAAACCCATTTATCTTTGAAAGTAGACAAGGTCTGAGTCTGCCTCTCTCTTTCCAGTCCGTTTTCTCCTTTCTTCTCTCTTGGTGGTGCTACCCTATTTTCTTTTCTTGTTCACAAGATTAGCAGCTTTCTGGATAGCAAGGTGCAGAGCTGACTACCAAAACAAACTCAAGAATTCTAGTCACATTCCTTGTGCTGCAGGGAACAAGCTATTTCTGGTGGAAAAGTATATTGGAGGTGGCACTACTTGGTAATGACCTAAATAACCAGGTATTCTAAAGACTTCCTTGTTTGATACTATTCAACAGGCCAGTAGACTGAGCAAAAACACTTCTGCTGTTACCTAGCATATGATGTACTACATAACATTCAACTGAGACTAATATACAGTGATTCTTACTTAAAAGGTGGCATTTGCCAACAGCATCCCCATATAGTGGTATGAGATACTGCAGCTTACTCCTCTGTTAAACACAGGAAATAACTGTGATGACCATATGGTATACACTTCTAAATGCTGTTTTTTTAACAATTTAAATCATAGTTGTCTTACTCAGGCGTGAGCTGGTTTTCAATAGGTAGAATGGCCCCAGTCTTCTAATTTAATAAATAGCTGAACAATCTGTAGGGTCAGTTGTCTTATACATTTTTAAACTAATGGACAGCACAATTATAACAGCCCCCATGTCTCTTCTCCATGAACACTACCTTATGGGCATGTGGTAGAGCTGGCTCAAACCATTTGCAAACCCAGGCAGAAGTAAAGCTTTCAGTGGATGTGGCCTACCTTTCCCGGGGCAATGGCTTGGGCTCTGGACGGATGGCTGCCATTGAAGATGGCGGCTGTCTAGCAGGAGAAGGGATAGAAAAATTCAAATCCAAGGAGCCTGTTTTCCTGTGCAGGGGCTCCAACCCCATGGCTCCTTGCATTTCACTTTCTATTGGGCACGATCCTGCCCGGCCATGGCTGGAGAGGGAGGAGAGTTCAGGCCCCACTGCCCCTTGCAGAGCCCCTTCGACCACTCCCTGCGGGTCATGTGTTGGAGACACTGAAGGTGGGGAACGTGATTTCTTTTTTGTCGATGCTCCTGCTAGAAGCTTCAACAATCCACTCTTTTTCTCTTTCTGAAAAGGAATGAAAAGGAAACACTTTATGAGTAGGCGGTTTTTGTGCTGGATTAGAGATGGTAAACAAAGGCCACAACCCTGTTGGTTTCCCATCTGAAAAAAAAAATCTTACTATTGTATGACATAGAATCTATCTAAAATGTATCTTTATATACAGGTGAATTGAGGTATAACATGCTCCTTCATTAACAAAGATCCAAACGAAAACCCTCCTTTCTCTCTCCCTTCCCCAAATGCCTTGCTCAGTCAGCAGATTAAGCAGATAACTGATTCACTGAGGTGCTATTCACAGACCAATTTAAGAACAGGCAGCAGTGTCTGCATGGTGCCAGGAATGTAAAGGTACAAATGTCTCATCCAGAAAAGGAACACAATCAACCCCCCAACAAAGCTGGCATTCAAGGAGACAAGGAGAAAATCCTTTTACATATATCCTGTTTTAAACCAGCTACACAATCACAGTACTTCCACATCAGTGAGTTAGTGATCAAGGCTTAATTTCTGCTTGCACAGATTGCCAGTTAGTCAATAATTCTAATTCCTGTCACTCACTGTTGGTTCTTTTTGCCTGGCCATCTTCATTGCTCAGGCCCCAATACAGTTTAGAATATGATTCATATGATGAATGCACCTGCAGGCTCCAGTCCTTAGTGTGGACTGTCCTTCCAATGTCCTCTTTCCTCTCTTTAAATGACCTACTACACCTTGGGGCTCAGGGTCTATGTGACATCTGACCACAATAACTACTAGCACATGTTCCTGCTCAGTACTGGCTCTTCAGTCCCCACAGTAGATTCTTCACAAAGACTGGACTTTTCATAGTGAACCTCTTGTTCTACCACAGCGGAGCCTGCTCAAAGGCTGAAAGGTTTGGTTTTTGTGGATAGTCAGCTTAATGGCCTCTCTTGGTGCTGCTGAAGTCGGCTTGTGCTGGATGGGCTAGGAGTAGGGGGAAGAGAAGGACAGGTGAGGCAGACATAGGGAATCTTTGCTGGATTAAATAGACAAGACAAGGTGGTGGCACTGGAGCAGCTATTAGTTTTGGTACAAGGAGATACCTCTTAGACCAAAAATGCTCTTATAGCCTATTCCTGGTTGGAAGATGGCTTTTGTCTCTTGTACACTTCTCTGAATAAGGCTGAACCTTTGGGCTGGATGGGCTCTTTGTAGTGGCTGATAGACAGGCTGAACTACCCCAGCAGTGAATTTCTGTAGGCTGAAACTTGTTCTGTATTAAAGCAGAATGGAAAATCAAAATAGTGTGAATAGTTAATGAAATTCTTTAGCTAAAGCAAGATCTTTGCAAAGGATTCCTGCTGTTGTAAAGGATTCCTGCTGTTTTTCCACTAGAAAGAAAAATGATACAGATAAAAGAGTGGTTTCTTTTTTGAAAAAGCAAATTTTACTGGGCCATATCTCACAGTCAATACCTGGACAACTCTCCCATTGACATCAGAGAGACTTTTCCATCAATAATGACTGAACAGAAACTCAGAATCTTATGCCCCCCTTGTGCTTCCATGAGCATAAGCATGTTGAACCTGCTGGCTGTGACAAAGGAAACAAGGGAGGAAGGAGAGATGACATGCAGCAGACTCCCCACTTTCTCCTGATCTCGTGGAAACCCTGTCTCAGTGTCTCCATAGTGGATCCAGGATTGTAAGAACAGGGAGGGTGGGATGATGGCTAAAAGCTCCTTCCCACATACAGGGACAAATTGCTGCATGGTGAGCCTCTAGGCTAGGGACAGACATTACACACAAACCAGTTTAAATGTACAGAAACTGGTTTAAACCTGTAACAGAACAGATGTTCAGTGCACATAACCTAGTTTGAAAATGGCTGAAACCAGTTTGAGATAAACCTGATTGAATGGAGTATCAGACTTAACTGATTTGAGTCAAATGAGTTTATGCAATGCCTGTCCCAGACCTCTTCCTGGTTTAAGTTAAATCAGACTCCCCCAGCATCCCGACATGTTCTCTGGGCTGGGCAGGACTCTCTGCTCCAGAGAGCTGGGCTGGCCCCTACCCTCTACTCCCTCACTGGAGCTCCAGCAGAGACATGCAGGCACAGCAGCCTCTGCCTGGCTTCCCCTGCCCCTGCTTCGCCCCCCGCCACTCAAGCAGGGATCCCCCCTTCCTCCCTCCTACAGCACAGACTGTAACCAGAATATGGTATGGTAGCTAATGCTGAGAGGGTCTGTGTAAGGCAGGCAGGACAAAGACAGACAGGACAGTATCTGCTTAGGGCTTTTGGGAGATAATTAACAGGTCAGCTGGTAATGTCTCTCCATTTCTTCCTTGCTTGAACTAATGAGAGGCTTTCACTTTGCTGATGGTCTGATAAATGCTCTGGTATCAACTCTCTGCTGGGCTGGTCAAGAGCAGCAAGGGGGGCAGGGGGAGCGTCCCTAAACAGAGCATCCTACCAAGGCCTGGCCACACCCCCCTCAGCTCAGCCCTGTCGAAGGGAAGGGAGGGCTGCTCTAGCACCCCCTGGCTTCTAGCCTGAGCCACTACAAGCATGTGCCTGCATTTCTTTAGTCCAGAGGGGATGTCCGTATAGTTACAAACTGGTTCAGCCTAGCCAGGTTAGACTAACCTGCAAAGATTGAATCAATTCAGGCCCAGGCTTTTTGAATGTCCGTCCCTAGCTCTACTGACTTGCTTTGCTTCTTTCACTGCACTATGGAACATGGCTCCATACACACCATGTGGAGTGGGTTCAAACATTTGTAGCCTGGTTCCTTTAGGGAGTGGGCAGTCAGCATCTTTCCAGAAGCACAGGGCTTTCACAGGGCATGCTTGAGAGTAGGGGACTGGAAACTCCTGCGTCCTTTTGTGGCAAACCATGCTCCTAATGGAAGAGGTGAGTCAAAATTCATTTTTCCTTTCCCTAGATGGCCAGTGACCCCCACTGGGGAGTGAAAGAGGCCCTGGGTAAAGGTTTCAGATCTTAACACGTTACATGAGCTTCTAACCATTACTGTCTCACTTTTTAAGTATAATAAATAAATCACCTCTGCTCCCAAGGATAAAACACAATGTTCAGAACAGTGAGTTAAAATGCAGATAAATATTACATTTCATATATCTACAATAAAAACATTTTTTTCTGCTAAAGGTGACTGAGCAGTCACCTTTTTTTTTACATAAACTTCAGTTTATGTAGAAAAGAGAGATTCCCTATGTCCTTCCTACAGACACTCCTCTGGCCTTACACTTCTAGACATCATATAGAAGTATTACATTTTACAGAACACACATTAAGCTCATGCAAACCCTGAACATCAGCTACTTCTATTAAAATATTTTGTGGGGGAAGAGATGTTTATCAAAATTAGCCATTCCCTGGAACTCTGGATGCAATCTTTACTATAGCTGCAACCAGTATATCCTTAGCATAGTACAATATATTCACTTCCCATCTGTTATCCAAATAACAAGCTATTATAAAGAGTCTGCTTGTTTGTTATTGCATATAAAGTTCAAATTATTACCTAAGATTAAATTCAGTGTTTCAGAAACATGACGTTTAGCTGTATTCGGTAATTTGTTCTATAATAGTACCCCCAGCAGAGAAGAAAATGCTGATAGCAATGCAGTACATGTGGAACAGAAAGCTTCTATCTTCCAGCATGAACACTACTTGAAAACACTAAGCAGTGTGTTATTTATTCTCTGTATGCACAATGTCCTATGCAAGATTTAAAATTATGCTATTTTATGTGCTGATTACTGAACCCATTTGTCAAAGAATCTTTAACAAATGAGAGGAGGAATAATACAATGAAATAAACATAAATATTTAGCAGTCAGAATTTAGAGCAGATACCTCTGTCCCCCAAATTCTCTTGTATGCTGTCTTCTGCCTTTGCATACGAATAAGAAAACAAAGATAACCAATGTATCACAATATGGAAGAAAAGAGACAATGCAAAATATAGCTGTTATGACTGGGGTTTTGTTCACCAAATTTTGGAGAGAATTCTGAACTAAACCCCCAGATCTAACCACCCTCAAACTTTAAGGAGGTTCAGATCACAAGTGGTAGTTTGCTTTATAAATTAAAATTCAACCATATCAAGGAGCTACTGATCCCAAGAATATCTCTAGGAGCTGAAGAAGGAGCTCTGCATGCATAACACTTGGTGAAAGATATTTTAATTACTTCACTTGGAAATTTCACAAAATAAAACCAATTTTCCCATGTACACTTTTCTATACCTAGGAAAACAATCATGGGATTGCATATACTGTAACTCACTTAAAACACAAAGAAATATTTGCAATGTTTATCTAGTCCTCTAATGAAGAGACTGCCATTGTCATCCTCTGTTGGGTTTTGAGACTCATCAAGAGGTCACAAACATCCCCTTTCTTGTAGGTCCATTACATGATACCTTTAATGACTCCAGCATACTACACTAAGCTGTATTTCAAGGCATTTTAAGGCCAGTGACATAGTATGTTATTCACCCCTTGGCTGGAAAGGAAATTCAGTGGACACTTTGGGTGTCTTTAAAGCTATGCAGGATGAGGAACAATTATTATTCTGTTGTCATGGCAGCTTTTCTTATTTAAATAATCTATAAAGCATAACATACTGTTGAAAACAGTGCAGTATAGATGATTGCTGTCCCCCACCCCCAGTTTATTTTACAGTTGAAGCCACTTTTAAGTCAAAGTACAAAATGGCCATCTTCAAAGAAAAGAAAAGAAAAAACATATTTTATACCCTCCTGCAAATTTAGAAGATTGAAATAGATATTTTGCATTTTTTTAAAGTTTCATCATCTTAAAGCCTGATGCTTTCATGGTTGTTTACAGCTAAGCTATCAATCCCTTGATAATAGAGAGGTTGACTGGAAATATCAATGTTTCTTTAATGGTGGTAACACAATAGGAGAATCACATTAAATTGATTTTTTGAAACCTATTTTTCAGTTCAATAAGCTTTCTTATAAGCTTTACAGACTAGAGCAGAGGTGGGCAATTATTTGGGCTGGAATCAGCATACACCCCCTGGCCCTGCAACAGCTCACCAAAACTCCTTAAGTGGCTGTGCCCCAGCCCTGCGCTGTCACCACTTGGTGATCCTGGCCCCATGGAGACTGGTGCGGGATTCCTATGGACAGGATGTGCTCAGTGGGGTAGATGGGATGGGGCCACAGGCAGGTGGGGAGTTTCATCTGGGAGCAAGACAGGCGGGTGGGGCTGGGGCTGGGGCCGAAGTCAGGGAGGTGGTGACAGCATGGGTGTGGTCCTGGTCCCCGCCATCCCACTCCCAGACGCCACTCCTCTCCCACCTGCAGCCCCATCCCAACTGCGCAGCCAAGCATGCCTTGCCCTCAGGGGTCCCAAACTGGTCTTCATGGAGACCCAGCCCGCCCACTCTGTCTGGCACCCCCAGCTGTGGTTGTAGGGTGGATGGGCCTCAGGCAGTGGGGCCATGTCTGGCAACAGTGGCAACAACTCCCTACCCAGCTCCATTGTCACGATCAGGATCTCCAGCCTTCACCCTGCGATTGGAGCAGGGGCCAGGAACTGTCCCAGTCAGGGGCAGGTCCCAGCCCTGTGCCTTGATTGGGCAGTTGAAGTGCAGGGCTTGGAAAGAGGTGCAGGGGTGGGGGAGGTTCCAGCTCCCTGCCTCGATATGCTGGTGGGGCAGCTAGCAACAAGCCCCTAGCTGCGTGGGGAATTTCCACCAAGCTGGGGGCTCACTGCTAGCTGCCCCACCGGCAGATTGGAGCAGGGGAGTGGGAGCTGCCCCTCCCCTGCAGCTCTTTTCAAGTCCCCTGTCCCTGACTGGGGAGATGGGGCCAGGAGATTCCTGCTGCCAGGGCAGGGAGACATTGTCCCTGCGCCAGCAGCAGGCAGCCCCCCAGACGCAAGGAGCAATGTTCCAGCCCTGGCCAGGAGACAGCTGTCTCCTGGCCGGGTGCTCCCTGCCAGCCCCTGGTTTAGCCTAGTGCTCCCCCTGGTGGCAGAAGGGGCCCATTGCAGGGCCCCAGGAAGTGGGAGCAGTTTGCTGCCATTAGGAGCAAATCTGCTCCCATTTCCCTTCATGTGTAAATGCCTGCCTGGGAGCATTTATTCTTAAGTAGTTTACTCATGAATAAACTGCTCCTGAATCTAATGCACATGTAGACATACCCAGGGACTTCTTTTGCCCATCTCTGCCACTGAGCCACTGATATTCTAATATTATTTCTAATGTAAAAAGCAGACAGAACTGATTTGAATCTTCCGTGTCTGGTAGTTTGCCAAGAATCCTTCTGGGTCTCTTCCCCATCTTTAAAACAGGAATAAGTAAAACGTATCTACCTTGCAGAGGTGGAGTGAGAGTTCATAAATATAATTCCAATCTTACAAAGCTGTACATTTCTTTTGAAGTGGCTGCCTTCTCACTATGAGTTGTGCAGGAGAGAAATGATGTACTCTTCAGGAGTCTTGCCTTCTAAACTAGAATCCCAGTAATGATTTATTTCAAATGTCCAATTATTATGAATTCATTTAAAATTCAGTGTAATAACAGCCATCATTCATAAGGAATTAATTTCTTATTTATATGGCTGTCCAAGGCAGTTCCTTCCACAGCAGTTTCACTGAAATTCAGCAAAGCATTAATTAATGGACATAAAGTGTCATAGAAAAATCTACACAGAGTGGTTACAGAATCCAGTAAGTTTTGGGGGAAGAAAATAAGTTTTCAGAGGAGGTAGCTGATGATTTTGTAACAAAGTTTATGAATTAGGAAAAATGTTTTTCTTTTATCTTCATAAAACAATCTTATATTTAACCCTTATATGACGAAAATGTTGAACCAAGGACATTATTGGCTTGTGAGAGGTCTATCTATAGTCCACTAAAAAAAGCTTTGACTGTATTTGGCTCTCTCAAGCTAGAATCTGATGTAGTTATGGATTACACGTGTCATTGGTGGGTTCCTGGATCTGCCACTGTAAAACTTGCAGCTATGTGAGCTATAGACTCAGTACTGACAACACCTGCCTTCCCTCTTGGTTATGGCAAACGTGCACCAAATGAGTGTCCATGTTTTTTTAATAACAGGAAAGGAGTCTAAATTGGCAAAGTATTCATTTGAGAAGGGTTAATTCTTAACAGAAAGATTAAAATTAGTGCTCATCTATAAAACATATGTGAGGGACATGGAGGCAGAGCAGTTACAGCTCACCATGATACTACTGCATTTCCTGAAGTGTGAATTTGAACCTTGCCTTGAATTTACACTGAAGGCTGATGCTGTTGACTGGCAGTATGTGGTACTGCTAAATCACTGTGGGAAACCTTTGGAAAGCAAATGCAACTTGGGGTTAAGAAATGTCCTAAAGTAAGATATGAAAATATTTCAATATGTTAATACTTAGTTTCATAATAAAGTAATGGTGTTAATAATAATGTCGCCATGGTCTAAAGATATTGAAAATGGCTTTTTTTTAACCTATAGAGATTTTTGGAGCCTGAGATATGGCTATTTAGATAATAATTGAAGATTTCTGTTTCTGCTTACAAGAATCATGGGTTAGTGTATACAAACTCTGAAACCAGGTGGTTACATATTAAGGGAATATATGAAGTTATTTTATTAGCTCAACAATTTTTACATCCATCGTAATAAATGTTTTAGCTTTCTCTGTCTAAAGCTTCCAATACCAGGTTTATTACAAACATATTTAAAACATCAGTATTCATAAATCACGACAGTGTATGTGTGTACATTTTTGAGTATATGGCCTTCCTGAGTATTGAATGTTAATTATATAAGCTCTATATGTTCTTCTGCATTTAACTCATGATGACAATTATAAACTATTAACCAGAAGTGATAGTCTCAATTAAAAAGTTGACAGGAATTACCACACAGCATAGTATATACCACAAAATCAGTCTCTTCCTTAAACTGAAAATAACTGCCAGATAATTTTTTATAAATACTGACTTTTAAACATAAACACCCTTAAAGTCAGCATTTCGCAACAGAGCATGGTTTTTCTGTTGTCACCAGCACCAGCATGGTGGCAACCATGCTCTGTAAAAATTAGAGACAAATTCAAAATGGAAAGTTCATCTCTAAATTCTGAAAACATTTTGGTGCAGATCTTTGTTTGGGCCCTTTTCCCCCATACTGTTTGTTCTCTTAAGTTTTTTAACAGTTCTCATAATCACAAGTCAAGTAATTAAAACCTTCAGGGTTCCAATTTTGGACATTCATCAAGACTTCCTTTCTCTGGATAACATTTTCCTAGAATGCATCATTCAAGGGTTTGAAGCATGCTATTCTAAACATCCATTTTCATAAGCTGCTTTGGAACACAAGAGAAATGAATGTATAGTGTGTCCCAGACTGTAACATAAATTTTATGCATCAAGGACTAAGCAAGGCTGAACAGCAATTGAGGTGGTGGTTTGCAGCTACAGAACCTACTTCTTCCTGAGCTCCCAGAAGTATAGCTTTGACATTTTTTTCTTGTATTTTTTCTCTTCTGTTTTTTTATACAGACTTTTCCCCCTCTGGCTTTCTTATCTGTTTAGGTAGTTGGTGTTATATGAAAAAATCACCTCATTTAACCAGTTCGAGTCAATTTTTCTATCATCTGCAATAAAGTTTCCTCATTTATTTAAAAAGATTATGTAGTAATTCCTGTCAACTTTTTAATTGAGACTATCACTTCTGGTTAATAGTTTATAATTGTCATCATGAGTTAAATGCAGAAGAACATATAGAGCTTATATAATTAACATTCAATACTCAGGAAGGCCATATACTCAAAAATGTACACACATACACTGTCGTGATTTATGAATACTGATGTTTTAAAAATTGTGTAATTACATACTTGGTGAAAAGTAAAACAACAGAGGTGAATGTGGCATCAGCCCTAGGCACTGGCTCAGAGGGGGACTGGTGTGGTACCCACTTTCCAGGGGTCCTTGCCACGACAGGAACAATCCTGTGCTGCCTAAATATAGGACACCCAACAGAACCAGTCCCACGACAATATCTGCAGCTGACTTAGTTTAACCCTTCCTGCTAATCACTAGCGTTGATATTATCTTGGCATATAGGATGCTATCACTGGTGACGTGTAGGGAGTGCATGCAGGTGCATGTGAACCCCTGGGGTCAGCTGTGCACCCCCTGGAAGCGCCAGCCGTGAAACCGGAAATGCCAGTGGAAGCGCACTTCCGGTTTCACTGCTGGCTTGGTGATTGGCCACTGGGGAATCCCCCACCCTGTTCGGCAACTGGCTGCTGGGGGACCCCCCCCAAGCCCCAGTCAGCAATCAGCTGCTGGGGGACCCCCCCCCAGTCTGGTGCTCCCCCAGACTCAGGAAGCACCAGTCGCCCATGCTGTCTATTGTACAAACTTCCATTCTTTTTATAACTATATCCACTATACACTCTCAAGTCTAATCCCTCTGCATGAGATTGGGAAGTATGATGAGATATGACAAGCATCTCTCCATCAATTTCTTCCTCTGTCAAAAAAGAGAAGAAAAACAGTAGCAATACTGACAGCATAACTGTCATCCCTCTAATCCTATAACTCTAGTTCATCATTATATTTTAGTAAACCCACTTCCTCACACATTCTTTCTCTTTGCAGATGCTGTATATTTGAAGAACCCAGTTAACAGCTAAAATGCTCTTTCTACTTCAAGGCTGGTTTCAGTTTCTAGCTAATTAACCTTATAATTTGCTTCTATTTGTTTTTAAAGATCTAGATTTCCACCTAACCTGACTATTTAAATCTATTTTAGGTACCCCTATTTATTGTTATTACTACTCTGTAGAGTCCAGGGGTGGATTTAGGGGTGACATGGCAGCATGTTCTCACCCCACTTTCTCTCTGTGTGCATTGCTACTGTTTTTCTTCTCTTTCTTGACAGAGGCAGAAATTGATGGAGAGATGCTTGTCATATCTCATCATACTTCCCAATCTCGTGCAGAAGGATTACATTTGAGAGTGTATAGTGGCTATAGTGGTTATAAAAAGAATGGAAATTTGTATAATAGACAGCATCCTATATGCCAAGATAATATCTCTCAGTGCTAGTGGTTAGGAGGAATGGTTAAACTTAGTCAAACCCGACCTTATTTTTCATTGCAAACTTTTCAACGTGACAGAGGAACCCCCCCCCCCAAAAAAAAACAAAAACAAAAACAAACCCTGATCAAGTGGATTGAGCCCAAAATGGCAGTGAAACCTGGTCCCATTTAAGTCAATGGTAATATTGCCAGATCTTTAGAGGCTTGTGCCCTCACCTAGGAGTTCCACTGCCACTTACCTATAGAGTGACCCACTTCATTTTACAAAACACTGGCGATAGTGATGGCTGTGATGATGTTCCCTTCTACCCCATGGCTTAGTGGGTCTAACTCTTATCTGTCATGGGAGAGATTGGGGTTAAAGTCCTTCATCTGCCTGAAGATGGATGAACCTGCATGTCTCACCTTCTAGTTGAATGCGCTAACCACCAACCTGTAGGGTAACCTGGGGTAGAGCTTTCCTCATCCCCCCTGTTGAAACTGTTCTACCTTGTATACAATTATTAAATAGCTCCTTATTTAATAAAATAATAAAGGAGGGATTGCCAGTAACATAACTAAGGGTGGGTGACTGGGAAACCAACCTGAGGTGCCAATTTTGAGGGGCCACAACAATGGTGGCCACCAGTATCACAGGTATAGTGAGCTCTTTCAGTGCCTGGGGGAGAGGTGTGGGGGGGATTAAGCTGACAACTGGAGAGCAAGGGAGGCGGGGGAGCAGAATCCTACTTGTCCCAGCTCTCCTCACTTGAGCAGCAGCTGCTATTGCTATGGCTGCTGCTGCAGGCATACTACTGTCCCTCAGCTTCAGTCTGTCATGCATTACTGTCCCTCAGCTTCACCTATTGTCATGGGGCTGGCCCTGCTGGGTCTCCAGTGCAGGGTTGTGCCTCCTGGAGGGTGGGTGCCATATCAGTACCCCATCTGAGCCACTGCCCAGGACTGATGCTTCATTCAGTTCTGCTAATTTTGCTACTGGCCACTACTGCTGCCCTGGATACAGAAACTGTTTATTACACCTCTGGGGGCTGGAATCCAGGTTCTCCCACTCAGGAGCACAGTCTAGCCCCAAGCCTGTAGATCCATTCTCATTGCCTGGTGCCTATTCAACAGTATGTATTCAAAGTGGAAACAATTCAACAGGAAGGACTGAGAGCACTATCCCTACACCTCCAAATACCTTGCAGCCTAATGACTAGAGCATCCATATTGGAGATGTAGGTTTGAATTCCCTCAGGCAGAGAAGGGAGACAAATCCAAATCTTCTACCTACAAGGTTATTGCTCTATTGCCTGAGTTTATGGATAAAAGGACAGCCTTGACACTGCTTCCCTCATCTCTGTTTGAAAAGACTGAGTCCTTTCTTGATTTTCCAAGGAAGGGCTTGGGCTGAGGTGGCCAAACTGCAGCACACATACCACAACTTCCCCTCTATGTAGCATTGGTCAGACCACAGTTGGAGTACTGTGTCCAGTTTTGGGCACCGTACTTCAAGAAGGATGTTGATAGACTCGAGAGGGTCCAGAGGAGGGCCACTCATATGGCTAGGGGCTTACAGAACAAGCCCTATGAGGAGAGACTGAGGGACCT
>NW_017729032.1:143464697-143479944 GCF_001723915.1 Gavialis gangeticus
AGGTGATCTTGTGGCCATCTACAAATTCGTTAAGGGGATGCAGCAAGGGATCGGAGATGCTCTGTTCACCGGAGCACCTTGTGGGGTAACAAGGAACAATGTTCACAAACTGGCAGAGAGCAGATTTAGGATAGACATCAGGAAAAACTTCTTCATGGTAAGGGTGGCCAAAATCTGGAATGGGCTTCCAGGGGAAGTGGTACTCCCCCTACCTTGGGGGTCTTTAAGAGAAGACTGGATAGGCATCTGGCTGGGGTCATCTGACCCCAGCGCTCTTTCCTGCCTAGGCAGGGGGTCAGACCCAATGATCTGTTGAGGTACCTTCATGCTTTCTGATGTAGTGCCTAAGTTCTCCTTGTGAACCTTGCCCTAGGCAACATGTGAACCTTGCTCCCACAATTATTTCTGTATCAAATAAAAACCCACTGACAGCAACCAAAAATGGCAAGTGCAATAGCACTTATTACATTACAAAGGTTGCTGTAAGCTTGCTACAAAGAGATCATAAAAATCTGAGTCGGGAGGTCTGATGCTGTAAAACAATTTAGCTTTATAAAGCTTCCAGTTTTTTAGATCAATTTCCCTTTAAAATAATTTCATCCTAAGTTTGATTTTCAAACAGGCGCAGGGCATGTTTTCTGTAGAGCACGCTCAGGGCCCTGTAATAAATTATTACATTCTTTGAGAAGTACTTGTGAAAGCTGGCACATTTCTAAAGGTCTGCTGGTATAGAACAAAGATTAAATAAATAATTTAGCCAGGTATACCAGCTCAGTTGTACTTTCCATAAAATTTAAATGAAACAGATGTACAAGATGAGGGTATTTTGTTTTGAAACCTGAGGAAATAAAGAACAATTTATCTGAACTACAGAGCAATCTATCATTGTAGCTTCATTGACAACTTCTGATTCTAAAATGGGAAAAAGATGTATAAATACACCAAATATTAAGCAAATATGTTATACTTAGTGTTTTAAAAACTAAGTTATTTAGATTGACTGGCTAACTGGCTCTTGGTTTCCTTACAGGGAAGAAAAAACTGCACACGCTAAGATTAACCCCTACATTTGTAGAAAACCAGAGCAAGTTAATTCCCTGTATATCTGACTATGCAGAATGTGGTATGACATATCTTGATCTTACACATGCAAAGTTACTGCTTACTGACTATCACAAGGGGTGGATTTCATTTTGGCAACAAACAGACAAAATTGCTTAGTCTTGCCTTGTAATCTTATTGCTTGACAGACAACTGAGACTTATAGCTTTATGGAAACCAGAACGAATGGAGAAAAGTTTGGATTTGTGGAGGTTGTCTCATCCCTTATCCCTGGCATATTATGTACATCCCACTTGTCTAACACTGTTATAAACAGTCATACCACCATAAGCTGTAATTTCATCAGCTCTGACAAACGGAGCAATATTGCAATGGCCTGTACTCAGAGAGATTGCTAGGCAGAACTCTGGTGATGCAAGAGGTATATTCTTCTCTCAAAATCAATTCCCCAAGCCCAAGAAAAGGAGGCATTTCCTAAAGAATGAAAAATTAGGAAAAACTTAAAAAAAATTTGGATAGGGTAGACATGACTCATAAATACATAAAAGCATAATAACTTCTACGGACAATTCATAGATTTTTAGGGTCGGAAGGGACCTCAGTAGATCAGCAAGTCTGACCCCTTGCCCTGCGCAGAAAACAGTGTTGAGGTCAGATGACCCCAGCTAGGTGCTTGTCCAGTCTCCTCTTGAAGCCCCCAAGGTAGGGGAGAGCACCACCTCCCTTGGAAGCCCAATCCAGATTTTGGCAGCCCTTACCATAAAGAAGTTCTTCTTAATGTCCAGTCTAAATCTACTTTCTGTCAGTTTGTGGCTGTTGCTCCTAGTTACTCCAAAGGGAGCCTTGGTGAACAGAATATTCATAAGAAGTAGCATTCAATAACAGACTGAAAGGCAAGCTGAGACAGTTACAAATATCATTACAGTCCTCTGACTGGGACTTAGAAGCTGTCAGAACAATGGGGATTTTTTAAAGCAAAGTTACTATCACTAAAGAATGTATTTCAGAGAATTGGCAAGAAGATAGTCATGCAGGTGTTGTGATATCGCAGCACTAAGGGAAGGGGTGGAATGAGATATATCTTAGTGTTTCTTCAAAGTACTAAAAGGGCAATGGGGAAAGTCTGGTGCATCCTGGGCCAACCCATAGCCACGGGTATAAAATATCTGTCCTCTTAGAGATATAAGCTCCGCTCCAAGTTAGGCAGGTTCTACAGCTTGAAACTTTGGGATCCTAAAAGCTGTTACTAGTTTGCAACTTGCCCCAATCTCTAAATCAGGGGTAGGCAAAATATAGCCCATGGGCCAAATGCAACCCACTCTATTGACTGGATCCCGCCCGTGGGCAGGCACCCACCAATTGATTGTATCCAGCATACGACTGCCCCCCTCCCCTGCACTCTGCATGAGGCCAAGCCCTGCCTGCTTCCACCCAGGGCAGCACATGCTGTGCTCCCACACTCGGCTCCAACCAGTGTGAACAGCTTCCCAGCAGGGCTGCTCCCAGTGTGGCTGCAGCCTCCTGGGTGCTGCTCAGATCCCCTGGCCTCCAATGACTCCTCCTCCTGCTGTTCCTGCTGTGCCACTCTGGACAGCAGGGAACACAGGGGAGGGCAACACCCCTGGGGAGGTGCGCGAGGCAGCAGACGGACAGCCAGGCAGGGGGGAAGCTGAAGCTAGGTGCAGAGGTGTCTTGGAAATTGCACCTCAAAGACTTGAAAGCAAAATATGCTGGCAGTGGCAGCCTCCTGCCATCCGGCATGCAGATCCAGGGGCTCGCACCCCTTGGAGAGTTGCGAGGCTGTGCCACACTACTCCCAGGGGTGCAGGTCCCTGGATCTGTGCTGGATGACAGGAGGCTGCTGCCTGGGACTGGTGCTGGGTGCAACCCATGGCCAGAACCAGGCTCCATAGAGCTCAGCCTGGCAGCGGGAGATGGAGTGTGGCCCCGTCTCTGCCCGCTGGGCTGCACCCTGACCAGCTCTGCCAGCCCCATGGAGGTCAGCCCGGCGGTGGGAGGCAGAGCGCAGGCCCGGCTCCGCCCACCTCCCTCCACTGGGCTGCACTTCGTGGGGCTGGTGGAGCCAATTGTAGCGCAGCCCAGCAGCAGGAGGTGGGCAGAACTGGCACTGCGCTCCGATTGGCTCCACCAGCCCCATGGAGCTCATCCCAGTAGCAGGAAGGGGCAGAGCCAGGGCTGCGCTCCCCGCCAGGCTGAGCTACATGGGGCTGCAGAGCCACTCAGAGCGCAGCCCTGGCTCTCCCCTGCCTCCCACAATCGGGCTGCTTTGAAATTTGAAACGTTTCAAAACATTTTGAATGCCCTCATTTCATTTCAAAGCTGCTTTGATGCTTTTTGTTTCATTTCAATTTCGCTGTTTCGAGCTCCAAAGCATTGAAACAGCTTCGAAATGAAACACTCGGTGAAATTTCACACAGCTCTAATCCCCATGGCTTCCCTGTGCTGCCTCCTGCCTGGAGCTGTGCAGCAGGGGCAGGAGGAGGAGGAGCTGCTGGAGACGGGCAGTTGAGCAGTACCTGGGTGGCTGTAACTGTGCTGGGAGCAGCCCCACTGGGAAGCTGTGTATGTGGGCTCTCAACATACACCAAAACTCATTAAGTGGCCCTCTGACCAAAATAAATGCCCCAGTCTAAGTACATACATTTTGCACACCCATACTGTATTTTGAAATAAGACCAACAAAGTGATAGTTCATTAGCCTGAAGAAGAGACATACCAATTTGTTCAGCCCCCGGCTTCTGCTGTAGGAGTAAAGAGAAATTGGGTTTCACTCAGTATTTGAGGTTTTAAGCTATCAAAGGTGTTTTGTATCCCTGGAGGTCTTGCTGCTCTTGAAAGAGCATCAGCAGGACAGAGGTGTTGCCAATAGCACTGAGGTGAAGCCAGCCGTTGTTGTACATAAGCTTCTCGTTCAAAGCAGCTATGCTGCACCTCTGCTGCAAACACTGCTGCAGGCATTTAAGATGCCAAAACATTGCTGGGCAATGCCCTGTGACTTGCTCTTGAAATGCTGAGAGCGGTTAAATTCTTTCATAATTGTAGGAACCAATTTACTATGTAAATGCTTAAAATAAAGGGACTATTCCCCAGCATTCTGGTAAAAGGCTGCATAGAAAGTGGCTACCGTGTTCGCATTCTGCAAGAGATGGCGGTGCCATATGGAAAGGTCTTTACTTTCTTGAAAAAGTGACCAACACATCTTTTCCTTCCAAATGACTCTTCCGGCACTTGTTTTATGATGGCCAATAAGGTGTTTGGGTTTTGCCAAGTTCAAAGGCTTACCAGAAGCTACTTAACCCCTTGACCAATTTTTAAGGGTCTGTACTGCACCATGAAGGAGAGCTGAAAAACTGGATTTAATTTTATCCCCAATATGACCCCTGAATATAAAAATGTCAAAGCAACAGAGTCAATAAACACTATTTTCTGGATTGAAAATAATATTTTCATGCCCTGTTTAGGCTTCTTCTGAAGAATAAGTTTCTTATGTTCCCTCATTTCTCAACTCTTGAGTTTAGGTGCAACTTCTCAGGCCTCCTCCAGATGTTGAATGGTGGTTAGGATCTAGGGACTCACTATTTTTGGGACCTGAGGTAAAATTCCTCAGACTTCATCCTGCATCTGCTGCCACATAGGGAACCCAGGGTTGGGGGAAGGCTCAGCAGTCCTGGGCTCCCTGCACAAGCAGACATTTAAAGGGCACTTGTGCAGCCCAGGACCAGGGGGCCACTCACAGGTCCTGGGATACATGCACCCCTTCAAATTGGCAAAGGGAGCCCTGCATGGGAGATCAGCTCCCTAGTCTGGGCTCCCCATTTGCCATGACATTTAAAGGGTTCATAGACAGCTCTGCACCAGGGAGCTGGTCTCTGATGAGAGGCTCCCTCTGCACCATGGAGTTTTAAGGGTGCAGGGGCAGCCCAGTGCTAGGAAATAGCTCTCTTTCCACTAGCACACCACATGTTGATACAAAATGCGATAGAAACCAGCCCTGAAGATTTTTCACAGTTAATGACTAACACCTTTGTGGCTGGTTTAACATTTTTATTGCATGAAAAATTGCTTGAACATGTAGCCTGTTACACATTCATTCTGCAATAAGTGTAATGTCTGGAGGGCTCCTCTGAGTGCTTCTGGGCTAAAAGGGCATGTGGTGAGCTAATACATTAGTTTTTCTGAATCTTTTGTATTGAACTTTGTTCATACTATTGTGCAGCTTTTCCTCAAGCCCCACCTCCAGTCCTTCCCATGTTAGCCTACATTAGCTACTCCTGACATGCAGACTCCAAGCACTCTGGGCTGCAGAATATAATCCATCACTTTCTGCATAATGTATCCCTTGTACTATGGGGCAGCAACACTTGGTTGGAGTGCCTAGATCAGGGGTAGGCAATGTTTTTTGGCCGGAGTGCCGGAAAAACCGCAATTTTTACCTTGGAAGGTGCCGAAGTGCCAACATGCCAGAGCCCAGAGCAGCTGTTTGCAGCCTTCCAGCTGCAGCTGGCCCACAGAGCCTGATCTGCTTGCAGCTGCCCAGCCACCTGCTGGGAGCAGCTTGGGCTCCGTGGCTGGCAGCAGCTGCTTAGAGCTCAGGCTGGCGGTGGTGTGCTGAGCAAAATGGCCCTGTGTGCCATGCTTGGAACTCGTGCTAAGGGTTGCTGACCCCTGGCCTAGATGCTACCATGAAACCCATGATTAATAATGTGACCATCCGCTGCCCTCACAGCCTGTCTTCTTCTCATTTGCAGATTAGGCTACTCTGTCAATGATCAAGGTGAAGTGAATACAAGCTTTGATCATTTCACCTAATAACAGAAACAGATTTTTAACATGCCACAACTATAAATCTAAATGCTGCCATGAATGTTTGATTATATAATGCATATCATATAATAATACAAGCCAGGTAAGAAAAAGAATCACTTCCACATTGGAATAGAAAAGACAGCTTTAGCATAATATTCTGCCTAAAAATCTGTCCACTACAGAGAAAGTTAAAAACCGCTTTACTGTAGTCAGATAGCAGGGGGAGATTTCCCGCTGATCACCTGATACTATAATCCAGAAAGAATGACTGGCTTTATCCACGACATTTTAGTTCCCTAGCACAAGTACAAATGCTTGTTCTTAATCAGGAATATATTTTACCCTATTTTTGGTATTGATTACCGTATTTAAGTGCGTACCATGTGTGCCTTTCCCCATGATATCAGCTCCCCAAAATATCTTAAGTGGGGAAGATGACTTTCTTACCTGGAACAAAAGTACTCCTCTTTGATTCCTGCTTCATAGTGCAGCAGTTGTAGCATAACTATTCAGGCAGGTGAGGGAGTCAGTTGACTGAATGGCTCATTGTTCTTCACTGCACAGGTGCTAACAACTGTGCCCACTTTTTAATGATTTTGATGTTCCACTAAGCTAATGTTTTGTAGGACAATTTTGCTGTCTGCTAGTTGCTTCTGGTCTCTTTTCTCCTGTTTCACAGCCCTAGAGACTCTTTTCACACTCATAGATTTGTCCATGGAGACATCTTCAGGAGCAGCTCAGGTTTCAGCATTTAGTTAAGCAGGAAAGGGAAGGTGAGTCAGCTGAGGATTAGGGTCTGCCCCTGCTCAGCCATTACTCTGGAAAAATCTTTTTTTCTTTATTCTGCCTTCCCCAAAACATATGTCTATTTTGTATTCTAGAAAATATGGTAATTTTAAATGTCTTTGATGCTTTAACTGGATAGAATAGTAAGATGTCAACATCCTGAAATAAAATAGTTATGCATTCCATTCAAGACACCATACTATACTCATAACTATAACATCAGAGCACCTTCCAGCAATGCAGAAAGCATCCTGACTAGCATCTGTCACAAGCTTGTTTTTTCATCCTCTCCCTCACAGGTAAGAAACAGTTGTTTTGGATTTTATTTTCATGGTGGAACATTAGAAAAAGTACAAGGACATGAACCACAGATGGGCAAATGATATTTTTTACAGAAGTCACTTGGTGGCATATGAGCATGTGTGTGTGCCTGTCAACTGTTCACTGTCAAACAAGGATGATTTTTCAAATGGGGTTCTATAAGGGTTTGTTCTGGGCCTGAATTCAAAATAATCTTGGTAAATTGGAGAAATGGTCTGAAATCAACAAGTACAAAGTGATGCATTTGGGAAGAAGAAATCAAATGAACAAATACAAAACAAAGAATAATGGACTTGGCAACAATATAGCAAAAAAAGAATCAGGGGATTATAGTGATCACAGCCTGGATATCAGCCAACAGCATGATGCTCTTGCAAAAAAGACAAATCTCATTCTGGGGTGTATTAACAGGAGTCTTGTCTCTAAGACACAAGGAGATAGTCATTCTGCATTGATGAGGCCTTAGCTGAAGTACTGAAGTAAGAAATATATAGACAATTTGGAAAGAGTCCAGAAGAAAGTAATAAGAATGATAAGAGATTTAGAAAACACAACTTACAGGGAAAGGTTGAAAGAATTGGCTAGAGAAGAGTAAAGAGAGACAAGATAACAGGATTTATGGAAGTTTGCTCTGAAGAGTAATCATTTATTTCTCCATGCTTATTGGGGGTAAGACAAGAAAAATCAGCGTAACTTGTAGTAAAGACTGGATATTAGGAAAAATGTTCTCACTCTTAAGGTGATGAAATACTGGAACAGGCTCCCTAGAGATGTCACGGAACCTAGGTTTTTAAGAACAATTTAAACTAAACAAGGACTGTTCTAATACATTTGATCTTACCTCAGTGTAGGGGGAAAGACGAGAGGATCTCGAGATCTATTCCAGCCTGACATTTCTATGATAGCCTTGATCTGTGTCAGTTCTTCATACTGCTTCTTCCTTCTGATCAGCAGTATGTTTCTTAGCCAGTTTGGTCCTAAACTTGCCTCTAAAAGTACTTGTGCTTAGACTTTAAATCTAACATACAAGTTTGAAAAATCAGTTCTTCTTTTCACATGCCAGTTATATCCTAGGCCTTGGGTCTCTCCACCACAGCAAATGACATCATCAGTATGTGAAATGGTTTGTGGGATTTGCTCCCTGCAAGCTTTAGACATGAATAAAAGCCATGAAACTCTGGCAAGGGAAAAACACGCAGTCCTGAAGTTACCAGTTTCACTTTATATTTATGATTATTTTAAAATGAGTTCATGGCATATTCCATTCATGATATTAACGTATATCAGGAAAATATATTGGAGCAATTGACTTTAGTTCAGTGCCAGTGAGTTTCAATGCTAGCCTGTTGTTAGCATGCTGAGTATAAGGCACTTTTATATGTGCTCCACGGGTGGGGAAGTGGCGCTTTAATTAGAGCGGTTCCTAGAGCTGCTCCATTTAAAGTGCTGCAGTGTCGTGTGTATCAGTGCCCCTGCGCTTAATAATGGTGGTGGGGGTGCCTGAACTAAAGCTTGCTCAATGTACTTTAGTTAAAGGGCTCCTGCCACCATTTTTAAGTGCAGGGGTGCTTATACAAGGGAGGCTGCTGCAGCACGGAAATTGCCATGTTCTAGCAGACTCAGGGTGTTGGAGCAGCCTTTGTGCTTGTGTACCGGCGCCCATAGTGACCACTGATTTATGGTCTATATTCTAATTTTGACAGTCTTAATGTTCCTCAATAAAGCAGATCAGTAAATATTTAACTTATCGAAGTATATTTAAACATAGCATAATGCAACAATCAGGCAGCCTCTGGTTTTATATTTAACCAGTTTTTAAATAGTTAACCACTCAATGTCCTTATGAACTACAGGAAACCCTTGCTATTCGGGGGTTTGGCATTCGCAGTTTCAAATATTCATGAATGCCGAACACGCATCTTAAATACAGTACACTTTATACACTTACAGGAGCTCCTCTGGAGCTCCGCACTTGCTGCTGCTGGGCTGTCACCACCGCCACCGGAGCTGTGCCCCCCCTCCCCAGCCACCAGGGGCACTGAGTTCATGAACACAGTGCCTTATTCATGGATTTTGCTGTTTGCAGGGGAGCTGAGAATGTATCCCCCGCAAATGGCGAGGGTCGCCTGTACTTTTTTTCCCCCCAGTATACTTTTTAAATTCCTTAAAATTATCTTCTCCCCAGAATATGCTCTCTACCCAAGCGCTCTCTATCAATTGGACCTAACTACTCATGTGTATCAGTACCCCTGCGCTTAAAAATGGTGGTGGGGGTGCTTGAACTAAAACTTGTTCAATGAACTTTAGTTAAAGTGCACTTTGGGCACAATTGGGCAAGGTACTGTGCAGACTGCTAGAAAGCCAGGGAGGGGGAAATATGTGCCAAGTGAATCTTACTTACTGCTCTCTGTTGGTTACTGCCAACAGAAAACCTCACTGCACATCTGTTCCAGCAGCCCTGGGAGCGTGGGCTCCCTGAGAGCCGCCATTCTGGTGCCCGCTCTAAATTGGCATCCAGGGCTGGTGCTACACTCGCTAACCTCTAGTTATGCTATTGCTCTGTATAAGTCTTAAATCCTTACGTGTACTGAGAAGCATTTAGTTAAGCAGGAAAGGGAAGGTGAGTCAGCTGAGGATTAGGCTCTGCCCCTGCTCAGCCATTACTCTGGAAAAATCTTTTTTTCTTCATTCTGCCTTCCCCAAAACATATGTCTATTTTGTATTCTAGAAAATATGCTCAGTAAAAGACTTTGGCCTGGGTCAAAGTTGCAAAAAGTAACCCCAAGAACCTCATCCAAAGCCTACTGAAGTTAGTCACAATCTTTCCACTGACTTCAGTGGGCTTTGGATAAGGCCACAGATGTTGTTAACAACTTCACCCATGTGATGAGTGGCAAGGAGAGCAAAGAATACGTAGGGAATGGTAAAATAAATCCCACTGTGGGAATAATAATGAATTAGGCTCACTGGTTATATTCAAATGTACCATATGACAGATTATGACTTGGTCCAGAAGGAATTACTAAACACAAAGACATCACGTCAAACAAATACAAATATCAGTTTGCCCCCAGAGTGATGTTACCATTTGGAGGAATGATAGCTAAAGGATTTGTAATCTTATTGCTATTACAAAATAAAATTAGAAAAGCTCTATCACACACAAAAATGTATACTAACTCTTCCTCTACTGTAATTCAGTAATACCCTCAAATGACATGACATAACTACAGAAATGTTGCTGATACTTGTGGTGTGTTGCGAAATGCTGCTCCCCCAAGACATATTTTTCTTCTGACAGAAAGTGCATTTTCAGTTGATGTGTATAACTCTTCTAGCAGTGTTTATGTAACCTTTTTATGTCTGGAGTGATTGCTCATGTTTTAACCCATGTACAGACAGTCCTTGACTTACAACATTTCGAGTTACATTTTGCACTTACAATGTTTATAAATTGACACCGTTTCAATTTTCTGATGTCAGTTTCAACTTTACAACACTTGATCTGATGCAACGCCATGCCAGTGAACAAGTTGACTGCGTCACCCATCTCCCTGGAGAACATCTGTCCAAATTTCCTTGGACACTTTCTTTAAGAAAGCAGCCAAGACTCCTCAGAAGACTCCAGCCAAAAACCCTTCAAGAGCCCTTCAAAAAGTCCGGCAAAGCCACCTCAAAGAAGTCCTTCCAAATCAATATGATTGCTATTTACAATATAAAAACATTAATGTAGCTATATTACTCATCTATAATTGAGTACAAAATTCTTTGTTATTTTTTGGTAAAAATAGGGTATTGGGCCTTGGTTCAGGAACCGATCCCCCATTTATAACATTGTTTCCTATGGGAAAATTGGTTCCAATTTACAACATTTCAACTTAAGACGCAGTTTTCAGGAATCAATTGTCATAAGTCTGAGGACTGCCTGTATTCTGAGGTACTGCAAAACACACTTGCAAAACATACCAATATCTCTAAGACCAGTGGATGAAATATGGCAATTGAGAAGCTGAATTGCAACCAATGTTGACAGCAAAGTAAACTTCAAACTTGATACCAGAAACTGCGTACATCCCAGTGCACTTGTTATGCCATACAGAATACTTGCTGTACATCAGCCACCATCCCCTGCTCTGTGTTGTCTCTTCTCCATTCAAGATATGCTGGCTCATGTGTCCACAGCATGAAAACCAATAAACAAAGCTAATTTGTTTTGACATCCTGTGGATACATGAGGTGATCGTGGAGCCGGCAGTGCTGCCATGGTTTAAAAAAAAAAATCATTTTCCAGAATCAGATTTGATGCTTTTTACACTGTGTGGTGTTATTACTGTTTTCTACTATTGGATGTTTTCATCTGGAAGCTTTTTGGCTATTACTCTTTGAGGATGGGGATATTTCTATGTCATCTATAAAGATCCTAGTGTTCTCTGATAAAAAAAATCCCCAATTTTTGGGTTAAAAAAGTAACCCAAAATCCACACTATTTGGTGATCAAAATGAAACACCACTATCTATCTGTCGAGCTACACACACACATATATGTCTATGTATTAGTGGTGTTTCATTTTAATTGTGGAACTACGTGGCTTTTGGGTTACTTTTCTTAACTCAAAAATTAGGGATTTCTATAAATCAGAGAAAAACCAAGATCACTGGTCAACTATCAGCTCTGAGCACTGCTAATACAAGGCAGAGAGTGATGCCAATACAGAGCTTCTTTTATTTATGGAACTGTGAGCTCAATGGTCTTAGCAGCCAGGGGGAAGTCTGCTTACATCATCCTCTTCAGCTGGGCAAAGGACAATCCTGAACCTATGATGGGCTGGCAGATTAGGATGCTGAAATCTGGGACTGGGAATCTGTTTGGGAGGTAGTATAAACAGGAAGACAGGATGGCAATGGTATTGAGCCTGTTTTTATCTCATTCTAGTCAAGTATGTGGCAGAATTGTGCTGCTGGCTGCTATGATGTGAGCATCCTTTTGGGTGCACAGGAAGGGAGCGCCATCCTAATTTATGCCTTTTGCCACTCACACCAGCAACATGCCCCCTTGCACTGATATTCCTTTAATAAGGGTCATTTTGCAACACACCTCAAGCTGCACCAGTAGTACAGCCTTATGTACAGTTAGCCTTGGAGTGCCTAAGTTTCACTGATTTGGGTGCTTGCTGCACCCCCTTTACTCCTTGGCCCAGATTGCAACTTTTCTGATGCACCTCACATGAATGCTACTACTGTGTTTTTCACATAATGCTCTCAGTACTTTCCCCTCTGTCTCTAGTGCTCCCTCATGTGTCTTCTCTTTTGTCAGTTTAATTTTCCACCCCAGCCAGGATTTAGTAGACACCGAGTCCTGTATTATAAAATCAGGCTTCCTAGGTGCCAGCAGAATGCTGTGCCTTGGCATTTATGGTCTCATCTCAGGTTAGCGGATGCACTGAATTTTATCTCAAAGCCAAGCATTCTTCATTCACGATGTCTTTGGCCTCACCTCCCCTTATCACTGCAAAATACAGCACAGGGCCGCTAGCAATGAAATTAGGAAAACTTCATTGTGGGCACTTGAGGGCTCCTGTAATACCAATGTAGGGGGGAAAAAGGGGCTTTCAGAGGCTGACTGGCAGCAAAGTCAAGCTTGATATAACTATGGAGAATATGAAAGCATTCCTAACATCAAAAATAGGAAGAAGAAAAAGAAATTTTGATCAATGGCACATTGCTCTTGATCTAAGCAAAATAATACTCAGCCAGTCAAAAAATGTATCTGTTTTATTGTAAGACTGAAGTTTGCTATGTTTTGACAGCTGGGGTTCATGCTTTTGGCTAGGTTATTTGCCAGCCCTAAAATATTCTTCAGTGGGTTGCCAATTTTTTGTCACTTTGAATTGAGCATGAATGATGGAGGAGAAGGTGCTGGAGAGATTTTAAGCATGAAGTCTCTACCCCAAATCAGCACTTTGTGGCCTGAACCCACACAACCAAAAAGAGAGGCTCCTAAGTGCTGGCCAGGTCTCTGGTGGATCACTTGAAGGTTGCAGAGCCAAAATCAGCCTTCTGGCATGTAGAAGACAGTGCATCATTTGGTGGTGACTACAGCTCTCTGTTTTGCTGAAAGGAAATGAATTTTTAAACAGTACTTATTCTTTACAGAATTGGCCTACATTTTTCAGATAAAACCTCCAGCAGCAGAATGCACTAAACCATCACACGTTACAAAAGAAATCAAATCCAACCTGGAACATGATTTAACATGTTGTTACTAATGCCTTCATAACCACTCCACATGTCCACAAAATGCCAGAACTAATCAGACTAACAGAACTTACTTTTTACCTTTCTTAATGCAAAGCTTGAACATAGTGTTTCTAGTATTTTCTGTATTTAAGGAACTTACATGAATGCAGGGAGAACTGAGAGGTTCTGCTTTTGTGTCATTTATTCTTGAATTTGGTCTGCTTTCTTATTGTTCTTCCAATTTTAGAAGAAAATTCTAAACCCTCCACCCTCACGATCCAGGGCCAGGCGATGAGGTACCTGCACGATGGCAAGGCCTATTGCCACCTGGGAATGTCCACCGGCCACTGGGCCAGGCAGATGCCGGAGGAGACCATCACTGGGATCGTGCAGGATGCCCACAAGCTGGACTTGTCCCTGCTGGTCCCCTGGCAGAAGATAGACGCAGCGAACACCTTCCTCATCCCCTGCGTCGCATTCGTCCTGAGAGGCTCAGCGGTCCCCAAGACCCCCCTCAAGAAGGCGGACACCAAGATCTGGCAGCTGCTCAAGAAGTGGCTGCACCTGCTGCTGCAGGCCAGCAACGAGGTCCTGCACATCCCCTACCGGCAGGGAGGCACGAGCGTCCTCCACATGGGAGACCTCTGCGACATCAGGGTGGTCACCCATGCCTTCTGCCTCCTGACCTGCCTGGACCCGATGGTAAGTACCATAGCCGCCAGCACCCTCGAGGAGACCGCCCGCAAGAGGATCGCGAGGCAGCCGACCGGACAAGACTTGGCCACCTTCCTCAGTGGCTTGCTGGAGGGTGAGTTCAGCCAAAACGGTGGGGACTTTGCCTCGCTGTGGAGCCGAGCCTGCAACACCACGCGACGCCTCAGGAAACGCATCAGCTGTGCCTGAACCTGGACCTGGACCAAGGAGCGCCAGGAGCTGGGAGTCTCCCTGCGACCAGCCCCTCATGCTGACTGCATCACCGGGACGCCCCGCACGAGGACCTTCCTGGAGAGGTTCCTGAAGGACAACGTCTGAAACAAGTACGCTGGCGACCTGAGGGCCAAACCTGACCGGGGCAAGGTCTTCAAAGTCACCTCGAAGTGGGACGCTAGCAACCACTTCATGCCCAGCGGGAGCTTCATGCGTTTGGTGGACCGGCATTTCCTCCACCGCGCCCTCCTCAACTGCCTGTCTCTGAACGGGGCCGTGCGCTTCGGCCACCGGGACAAGAGGTGCTGACAGTGCGGCTACGTGGCAGAGACCCTCCCCCATGTGCTGTGCAGCTGCAAGCCGCATGCCAGAGCCTGGCAGCTCTGCCACAATGCTGTCCAGGACCGCCTGGTAAGGGCCATCCCGGCTTCAGTGGGGGAGATCTCCGTGAAACGCACCGTCCCAGGCTGTGGGAGCCAGATGCGACCTGACATAGTCATCACCAATGAAGAGGCCAAGAAGGTTGTGATCGTGGATGTCACCATCCCCTTTGAGAACCAGCGCCAAGCCTTCACCAACGCCCGGGTTCGCAAGCGGGAGAAGTACACCCCGCTGGCTGACACCCTGACAGGCCACGGCTACGACATGATGGTCGACGCACTCATCATGGGAACACTCGGAGCCTGGGACCCCAGCAATGAGAGCGTCCTGCATGCCTGTCGCGTCTCCCGCCGCTACGCCAAGCTAATGCGCTGCCTCATGGTGTCCGACATCATCCGTTGGTCCTGTGACATCTACGTGGAACACATCACGGGCCACCACCAGTACTCCGACCCCACCAGACGAGCCGCTGCCGGACCTGACCCGGAGGGGACCGCCTGAACCGCCCCCACCCCTCCACGCCGGATGGACCTTCACTTCACTCCAAGAGGATTCTTCAACCATGGATGACCCAGTTCCACCCGAAGAGGACCCCTGCGATGAGACTCTATATGGACCGAGGCACTTCCTACGAACCACTTCCTCCACCATTGTGCACCATTATAATGGGTTTGTGTGTATCTATCTCCTTTCTCTCTCAGCGTCA
>NW_017729032.1:143480120-143491237 GCF_001723915.1 Gavialis gangeticus
ATTCCCAATCCTAAACATTTACTAATAAAAGTCAATTTGTTCTGTAATTTCTTCTTAGGGGAGCTTGCTCCAACATAAACAATCCCTTCATATCTACTAGGAATAATACATTCCTCTTGCAAAAATTTAGGGTCAGCCATACTAAACATCTGATTCTATGAGCTACTATGGTATCTTCTGCTCCCAGTGACTAAGTCCTTAGTTTCCTTTACTTTTACCTATCCCAAAGTGATAACTACTTTTTTTGTCATTTTACAACTAAGACAGCAGGAGCTGACTATGCCCAGCACTTCTGCTTTAGAATGACCTTACAGTTTTTAAATACAGAATTCAAGTTTTTTTTTTCTTTTAGAAGATATGAAGTGATAAAAAAACCTTTTCACTTTTGAACAAGTTTCATATAAGAAAAAGCAGTGATGTACATGTGAAAACTAAGGAAATGGGAGCTGAAGCTGTGCTGCACCTACTGTGATCTGGTCCTTTACGCAGAATTTTAGTACTACACACTGAAGAAATCAGTCTTGGCAATTAGAGTCATTGTTTCAGCAGGCAATCTGGATAAAGATTTTTACTGTGAAATATGGAAAAAAAACAATGCACCACAGTCTCATCATTTATTGAGCCAAATTTCCAAGGGGACTTCTATATCCAATCTCCAAATTTGCAGTTGTTTTTGTGAAGAACAACCTATATTTGGACAAGGAAATGATACTGGCAAGAACAAATCATGGACAAATATTTAACTACTTGATTTGCACATGCAGAACAACAGGTACCCAATCAAGGCCCATTTTGAAAATCTGGCTCTTGTTATTTTCACATCAATAAACAGAAACACGATAAATTTTCCCCATTGCTATGATCTGTTTAATAGATTACCCAACTTCTGTAGAAATTCTAGGAACTCGTTTGTTGGTTTTGCCATATTTTGAAGCTATAGATTTTTTTTCCTGCACATTTAGAGCAACTGCATAATTCTGTGTTGCCAGTTTTCAAACATTTTTGCACATTCCAGCTGTTAAAAAAAAGAGCCAGTGAAATTCATGATGAATTAACAGGCTTCTCACAAGAGCAATCACTTATCCTCCACTTTAGCAGACACTGTGCCAGACATTTTGGAGTTTAATCAAAATTCTCATCGAAAGCCAAATCAGTGGATTTTTACAAAAAGTTTAATTAGAGTGGTCAAGCTACCCAGAGTGATTTGCTTGATTTGATTAATGTAACGAGGAGCACGTTTAATAAGAAATGCATTCGTTCATTCAAGCAAGTGGTTTTATCGGAGGTACCAAACTTTATGCGTAGCAGAAGTTACAATGGGAATAATTGGGGTGAGATGGAACTAGAGACCATGCTATAATTACGTGATCTCAGCCACGTTCTGCCACTAGAACCTAGATGACACCCATCCCGACTGATGAGCTAAGGGCCTTTGGCTTCACAACATGGGGATTTAATTCCATTCTATAGTCCCCTCAGCTCTCCAAATGGGGTATTCAGAAAGTTTAACACATTTAATTTTTCAAATCTTTCATGGTTACATAGCCTGTTAAAAGGTCAAGATTCAATTAGTTCAGCAGCTGAAGGAGATTCAAACATTAACTCTACCCTAAAACAGCACAGTTTGATTCTACTTTTTGTTTTCCTCCCTGAAATATCTATTGTGTTGATATTTCAGGGAGTTCCTGTCCCCAGACCTTCAAGTTCAATGTGTTTATTAATCATTTGGATGCTGGAATTAAGAGCTTCCTGAGTAAATTTGCCAATGACACTAAACCAGGAAGCATCATGAATATGTCAGAGGACAGAAGCACAGAAGGATCAGAAGGATCTTGACAGATTGCAAAGCTGGGCTGGAGCCAACAGGATGAAATTTAATGCTGACAAATACAAGGTGTTACAGGTTGGGAAGAATAATGAAAAATACAAAATGGGTGACACCGGGCTGGATGGCAGCTCTACAGAGAAAGATAGGCTTGCTCCTCCCGACCTTGTCACTCAGCCCTCACTGCTCCAGCTAGGGAGCAGAGGGGCAGGGCCTGCCCTGCTCTCTGGAGCAGACAGCACAGTCCAGCCCAGGGCTAGAAAGCATGCTGGGATACTGGGAGACTGTGATTTACCCTGAACCAAGAAGGAGTCTGGGACAGAAGTTTCATAAACTGGGTTGACCCAAATCAGATAAGTCTGATACTACATTCCACTAGATTTTTCTTAAATTTGTTTCGGCCATTTTCAAGCTGGTTTATGCACACTGAGGTTCTGTTCTGTTACAGGTTTAAACCAGTTTCTGATCACTCAAACTGGTTTATGTGTAACTTCTGTCCCTAGCCCTAATGACTATGGCTCAAAATGAAAATCTTCAACTAAAGGCTGCTGAATTTGGAGGCAGTGTGGGTTGCTCTTGCATCTGAGCATTATGGCTGAATTCTTTCTTTAAAATAAAGAAATGCCCAACTTTATGATGAAGAAAGCTGAGATGTGAATCCAGATCTGCATGTCAGCTTTGTGGCTCAAACCCTTTTTTAGTATCATGCAGCCTTATGTCTGGCACCAGCCACAAATCCCAAACATATTTTAAAAATGGTATTTAGATATAATTCTGTGCAGATAACAGGTTTGAGCTACAGACACATCCAGGGTCACGTCTAAAAAAGGAAGAGCATCATAACATCAGAGCTCTTCATGAGATAAGAATGAAAGACGATATGAATAGACAGAGGGGCCTATTGCTCAAAGCACAGGACAGTTATGTGCATGTAACTCCTCCACCACAAACACATGGCGGGAGAAGAGCAGGCCCCACAGATTTCAGAATATTGTTTTAATTATTGTTTCCCCTCTCAGGCAGTTCAAAGAGAGCATATAATTTTTCAGCAACATTTTGCATTACAGGAATATATAGTTACCCTACTACTCATAGTCCATGGAGATCCAAGTATCATGCCTTCTATTTTCCTTTACCCAAATTCAATATCTTTAAAATATATGTTTGGACAAATTTACACACATTTTAGAAAGCAACACAGTATAGCCTGTCCTGTGTAATTTTACCATGGAATCTTACAGAAACTTGGAATACTGCTTTGAGTTTAAAAAAAGTATGAAACTCCCATTACACAAAGGCCTGATGAGGAACACGTTCCCAAATATATAGATATTCCAGTGAATTTGCCAATATACTACAGGCTGCTCTAAGCTTACAGAAGAAATACATTTCTTGCAAGTACAACCTATTGTCATGTATCACAGAGTGTTTGGTATTAGTCTGGAATTCATTCTTTGGAAACAGAGGATGTATTCAGATCCAGAGCAGAAGTTCTGTGCCCTTTTTCTCTTTATTGAAAGACATCAGGAGGAGTTTCAAGGGAGAGGATTAGGAGAGGATTTTAAAACACACATTCCTCATCTTTGTGAAACTAGCATTTATCTGTGAACCTGACCACATGTTGTATTTACCAGGTTTACTTCAGCACACTGGAGATCTCCGAACACAGTATTATTGTGTACAGAGTAAATGTTTACCCCATACACATTGGTCACTATGGAAAGGCTTACTGAACTTACATGAAAGAATTTCTTTAAGTCCCAGGAAAGCTAAGCTCTCCACCTCTCATGTTGTTCAAATACAAGCCATAGTTTACATCCAGCAGGGAGTAGGCTCTGTTCTGGTGTCCAGAGGACGGCCCTTAGAGTTGCTGTATGGGAACTGTTAGCAAACTATAAACTTTGGGCAGAAGCAAAATATTTATTAAGAGTTGAACAGGCTGAGAATATTTAAAGCAGCACTTGTGCTGGCTTTCATTACCAACATGTTTCAGGCACAGACACTGAGGTATTGGTTCCAACATTGATTCCTAAGAGCCTGAATCCACAATGTATCAATCACATACTGCAATGAGTCATATCTAATCCAGTTCTCTCTGTTTCACTGAGCCATGGCAATGCAATTTTATCAAAGAAATCGGGATGTTTACAGAACTGTTAAACAGCTCCTTCCATTTACAAGTCAGTGTTTTATTACGCTTCCCTTACCAGCCCTCAGACTTGTACCTCATATAACTTCTTTCATGTGATTAGGCAGATAGTTTCTGATTTGGCCATCTGGTTGTGAAACCCCAGACCCTGCTCTAATGTCTTTCTACACTGTTTTAAATTTGTAAGACTCAGACATCGATCACTGAAAGTGCCAGAAAATAGAAATGTAACGGATTAATAGCCATATTCTGGTCTCATCTACAAGAAGATAATGCCTGCCATATAACCAATGAACAGATGCAAAACAGGAATTTTGAAAATAGTGCTAGAGATGGATGTCCAGCTGGTGCATGAAGAAAAGCTGCTTCTGCTTCTACACCTGGCAGGCAGCAGCATCTCTGGTATATCTATCCCTCTTTGTTCACATTTTTTGAAACTCTGGAATGGGGGTCTTTTGACATGGATAAAGGATTTCTGCTTCCATATTTTCCCCAATGACAGCTAGTTAGGAACGACAGTGGCAGATGAGCAAAAAAAAAAAACATGGTGCTTCCTTCTCAGCAGCTGCTAAGCTAAGTGAGAGAAGGGGCTTACCTTTTCATTTTTCCTCTCTTCGGCTTTACAGGAACTGTTGGTTGGGCTAGAAGTTACCAGGCTGCTGATTGGCCCGGTTCCTGCCTCCCCGTTCAGATTGGCTGCACTCACGTTTGGAGGAGTAATGGCAGCTGCTGCCGAAGTGAGGGGAATGATGGGTCGGGCACACTGTGCTCCAGGAATGACTTGGATAGGGGACTGGTGGATGTGCTGTGGAGAAACCATGGTGTGTGGCCGAACCACAGTGCCTGGGAGACGGGATGGAGAGCTCTGGGTTCTCAGCGGGGAAACTGTTGCTGTGGGCCTCTCCTGAGCCTGAACAGATGGATGTGCTAGTGGGGGAAACAAAGCAAAGGGAAAAAAAAAAAAGATAAGTATCGATACAGTTAAGTAACAGATATTATTTATGTGTAAACTGTACTGTTAATACACCATTTTTATTAGATGGTCCCAAAGGGGAATTACACTTTGTCATCACACCAGAACATACGGTCCTGAGAGTCTTTATAATCAACATGATAAAACACGAAGTGCCACAGCTCCCACCCTACCCTGTGAACGTCCTGCTTAGTGCTCGCTTGACTTCTCAGTAATCCATAGTTGCAGTTTCACAGATGTTAGGGTCGGAAGGGACTGGAAGGGACCTATTAGATCATAGAGTCCGACCCCCTGCCCCAGGGAGGAAAGAGTGCTGGGGTCAGAAGACGCCAGCCAGGTGTCTGTCCAATCTTCTTTTAAACACCTCCAAGCAAGGGGACAGCACCACCTCCCTTGGAAGCTTATTCCATATTTTGGCAACCCTCGCTGTAAAGAATTTTTTCCTGATGTCCAATCTGAATTTGCTCTCTTCCAGTTTGTGGCCATTATTTCTAGTTACCCCGACAGGTGCCCTGGTAAACACTGTATCTCCTATTCCTTGCTGACCCCCCTCCCCACCCCGATGAGTCTGTAGGCGGCCATGGCTTCTCTTGCGGAGGCTGAAGAGGTTCAGGTCTCCCAATCAGTCCGCATAGGGTTTTTTCTGTAGGCCTTTAACCAGATGAGTGGCCCTCCTCCAAACACTCTCCAGGCCATCCACATCCCTCCTGAAGTGCGGCGCCCAAAACTGGATGAAATACTCCAACTGTGGCCTGACCAATGCCGCATAGAGGGGAAGTATTACCTTCCTAGACCTGTTTGTGATGCACCTACTTAGGTCTAGGGAGGTGATACTTCCCCTCTGTTGTGTTTACTCTCCAAACAAAAAATAAGCTCTATTTTAAAATAACCTCCTATTTCAAGCTGATAGAGTGCTGTGTCTTCCAAACCTCCTGGATCCCACTATAATGTTACTGTTAATTTCCTGATAATTTCTGGAGTGCCCTGCATTGTTACACCTAAATCAGGAGGAGATCATTTAGATAATCAAAACCAACACTGTATTTTGTTGATATGATTTTAAAAATCTTGTATATTACTTCATTCTTAACACAAAAAAAGGATTTAAAGATGATCAGAAGAGATCACTGTGCTGTTGAAAATGAATTAAGCAGAACAAACTCACCAAAGAGCCTTTCAAGTCAGTGTTGTTTCTGCCAGCATGCTCCTAAAGGGGCTATGCAAGATCACCAAGTTTTCCCTTCCCCAGATGAGTGAACTCTGCTTTACCTCCCCCTAATCCCCACCAAGAACCAGGGAATTACTGCTCATTTCTCCAGCAGTAACTACAACACACTGACTATCAGTGTCAGATCTCCGAGGATCCAAGAAACTATACAGCATGCTGGCTGTGCCACAAAGCTCAACAGAAAACGCCAGTTTTATTTCCATAATGACATCTCCTTTGACCTCCACACTCACTTGTGACTTTGCCATAACCTGCATACAGCGGTCCTAGAATGTGTGGGAGATCAGGCAACGCCCTTACTTAAAAGATTCAGAGGTAGGTCTGGCTGGAAAATTTCCTGTCAAAAAAGATGACGAGGGCTTAACATCTAAGTTATCCAGACAACATTGAAAACTGTTGAATATAAATATATATGTGTGTGCATGTGTATATATGTGTGTGTGTGTATGTATTATGTATGTATGTATTATGTATGTATGTGTGTGCATGCATGTGTATACACACACATATATGTATGTATATGTGTGTGTGTGTGGGTACACACACAGATATACACTCATATATTGGTGGTCATGTATATACATATTGAATACTCTTATACTTCTACTCATATGCCCATCCACTCTAGAACAGGCAGCATCCAGGGCAATCACACATGCTGTGGGAGAGACAGGATCAAATAACTGAATCAGAGACTTGAACCTGGGTCTTCCACACTGATAGCCCTGTTTTACTGGGCTATCAATTATTTTGGGATGGTGGTCTCTCTTTCTCTGTTTTGCTTTTTCTACTCCACTTTCTACTCACTCTCCACTCCACTCCACTCTAAGACACCTACCTAAAAATGTTCAGCTGAAAAAGTTTTTGTTTAAAAAAAATGGTGCTTTTGACAACAAAATCACATTTTATTGGAAGCCTCCCAACCAGCTCTGTTCAGTAGTTCTCTGAGGAACCCCTATTGGAGAAGTACTTTTTATGAACTTTTATAGTGTTCTGGACCAAGATAATATTGAATCAAATAATTCTAGAAAAATTTTAAATAGTATTTTATATTCATAAAAATAGCAGTCCCTGCTATTGCATTATGAGGGACTAAAATTAAAAAAGGCATTGATTTTCATTCTCAAGGTATAAATTGATCATCCCCTGGGGGTCTTCTCTCATGGTTTAGTTTTATCCAACAGACCAGGAACATAGTAAGACTTTTTTTGTGTATCTACTTCCTCTCAAAGCATCAGATATTAACTGCCTTTGTAGACTGGCTTTGGCTATGGATAGGTATTACGTTTATGCTGAGAGAAATACCCTTCTCTTAGTATGGAAAGCTAGCATACAGGCATTCAAGTGGTTTTTAACTTAAGAAAACTGGTTCTTCTATGAAAAATTGAAAGCACTTCAAACCAGGAAGTTTTCTGGCCCAAGTACTTTTCTTGTGCTAGCTTCAATAAATACATTTCGCTAAGGGCCATAAGGTTACCCAGTCCTCCACTCTCCCTCCCTCCCTTCCAATAGGGTTACCCAAGTCTGTGCAAGGGGCAGTGGACATTTCCCCATGATTTGAATACTTCCAGGGTCAGGGCATATTTTCCCATGGCACAAACCATCCCACACAGTCCCAAGGAAGTGGGGGTAGCAAAAGCACAGCTCATTATCAGCCCCTGGCTAAAGAGCTTGCCTCTGAGGCAACTTTGTCACTCTCCAGCAAGGGGGGCAAAATGCCAGTACACTCATTTTCTAGTATTGCAAATTTCCTGGAAATCTGGAGTGCTACAACTACACATGTCCTAGGAGACACCTAGCCCCAGTTACTATTTGAACTTGCAGGTCCCTTTGTATTAATGTTGCACTTAGCAAATCCATCAAACTGTCATTTATCAGTCTAGAACTTGTTAAGACCTTACCCTCTTGCCAGAGGAAAAACCTATACATTCAGATAGTCTCCAGGCTGCTGCTCCTTTTTTTTTTTCCTCCTCACTACTTTTCCTTGCCTGGATCACCTGACAGCTTATTGAAAGATGTAGTCCATTTCCACACAGATATTAGAAATGGCTACTTTTGATTTACTCCAACCTAGGTTGTCCCCTCCTGATCTTTATAATACACAATAAAATGTACACAATAAAATGTACGTGTGCATAGGCCAATCTGGTGACAGCCTTGTTTTGGCCTTGTGCATTGGGCAACACTTGCTATGAAAAATATATCATTCTAGTATGCAGGCTTCAATGTTTTCAGATAGGAAAGAAGGTGAGAGCACAAAAAAACCAGCAAAAGAAATGGTCTGACTAAGCTGTGAGAGAGACTTCTTTATTTCACTTGATAATGTCATATGTTTACTGCTAACATCTAAGCTCAAGAGCTGCCTCTGCTTTTACATCTTTGGATCTGGAATGTGCTGTGTTGAACATGCTATTAATTAGCAATGTTCATTGAAGGTTATTTTTGTTCTACACTGCTAATAATTCATTTTCATTCCCATATTAGTGGCTTTATACAAAATTGATTTGTTATTCATGTAGATTGCAAGCTAACAGGAATGTGACTTGAATATTGTATAATGCTGTCTCTCCATACTACAGGACTAGATGGAGGAGCTTTGTAAGGAGTGGAGCCACAGGACAAGTCTGTATTGGCCATTACATAGCAATGAGAGGAACACTGTGCTGGGATAGTCACGCATATTCAGCCCTTGTGCTGTCTAAGTGGAGCAAAAGCGCTATTGGTGATGAGATAGGATGTGGTGACGAAATACGGCGTGCTTGCTTCTGCGCTCAGTTGAGGGCAAGTTACCTCCATTTAAACTAAACAAAAAGATGATATTCAGGAAGTTACACATAGACCGGTATAAGTGATTAGAAACCAGTTCAAATTCCATAGTTTCATATATGTTAGGGTTGGAAGGGACCTATTAGATCATTGAGTCCAACTCCCTGGCCTGGGCGGGAAAGAGTGCTGGGCTCAGATGACCCCAGCCAGATGTTTGTCCAATCTCCTTTTAAACACCTCCAAGGAAAGGGACAGCACCACCTCCGTTGGAAGCTTATTCCATATTTTGGCAACCCTCACTGTAAAGAATTTTTCCCTGATGTCCTATCTAAATTTGCTCTCTTCCAGTTTGTGGCCATTTTTCTAGTTACCTCAACAGGCACCCTGGTAAACACTGTATCCCCTATTTCTTGCTCCCCCCCCCCGATGAGTTTGGACAAGAGATCATCTCTCAGCCTCCTCTTGCGGAGGCTGAAGAGGTTCAGGTCTCCCAATAGGCCCACATATGTTTTTTTCTGTAGGCCTCTGGATTTGCCCTCTGCTGTCTAGTTTGTGTACCTTCCCCCATAGTTTGGTGTTGTCAGCAAACTTGGACAGGGTGCTTTCTACTCTCTCGTCCAAGTCACTAATGAAGATATTGAATAGTACCGGTCCCAGGACAGAGCCTTGGGGGACTCCGCTGCCCACATTTGTCCAGGTAGAAACCAACCCATCCACCACCACTCTCTGGGTGGGTCCCATAAACCAATTTTCTACTCACCAGACTGTGTAATAATCTACATTGCAACTGTTTAATTTATTTATGGGAACTGGGCGTGACACTGTGTGAAAGGCCTTTTTAAAATCTAAGTAAATAACATCTACCTCTATTCCTTCATCCAAGCATTTTGTGACCCGGTTGTAAAATGAATCTAGGTTAGTCCGGCAGGATCTGCCTGCTATGAACCCATGCTGATTGCCCCTTAGCAACATTTGACCCACTGGTCCCCCACAAATGTGATCCTTAACAATTTTCTCAAAGGTCTTGCCAAGGATAGAGGTGAGACTAACTGACCTATAGTTACCTGGTTCCTCCTTCCTCCCCTTCTTGAAAATAGGGACCACAGTGGCCCTTTTCCAATCCTCAGGGACCTGTCCCAAGCACCATGAGTGCTCAAGCAGTTCATAGATTTCATAGACATTTGGGCTGGAAGGGACCCCAGAGGATCACCGAGTCCAGCCCCCTGTCCCAGGGGCAGGAAGTCAGCAGGGATCGTAGGATCCCAGCAAGATAAACATCCAAACGTATCTTGAAGGCATTCAAAGTGGGTGCTTGAACCACCTCCAGTGGCAATCTATTCCAAACCGTGGGGGCTCGGACAGAAAAGAAGTTCTTTCTTATGTCCAGCCTGAATCGGGCACTGTGGAGTTTGTGACCATTTGATCTTGTCATCCCTTGGGGCGCTCTGGTGAACAGATGTTCCCCCAAATCCTGATGAGCACCCTTGATAAGCTTATAGGTGGCCACCAAAGCACCCCTGAGCCTGTGCTTTTCCAGGCTGAAGAGTCCCATGGCTCTCAGCCTTTCATCATAAGGTCTGTTTTGCTGACCTCTGATCATGCGTGCGGCTCTCCTCTGCACTCTCTCAAGCTTCTCCACATCCTTTTTGAATTGTGGAGCCCAAAACTGAACTCAGTACTTCAGCTGCAGCCTCACCAAGGCCAAGTACAATGGGAGAATGATGTCCCGGGATTTGCTTGAGAAGCATCTATGGGCACTTCACCAGAGAACCAAGAGTTCTCAAAGATCCATGCCAGGGGCTGAGCTATGATGCTTACCAGCTCCTTGACTACCCTTGGGTGTAATCCATCAGGGCCAGGCAAGCTGACTTGAAGGTATCCAGCCTGTCAAGGTATTCCAGCTTTGATGCGGGGCAAGGAATCTCTCTCACCCGGGTCTCCCTGACCCACAGTGGGCAGGGGCTTCCCATGGGACTTGTGAAAAACTGACACAAAGTACCCATTTAGCAAGTTTGCTTTTTCATGGGCATCAATTGTCAGTTGTCCCATCTGGTTCAGCAGGGGTCCAATGTTGCCTTTGCTTTTCCTCCGGCTCTCCACATATCTAAAAAAGGACTTTTTATTGTCCTTGATATTTGTAGGTAGCTGGAGTTCCATCGCAGCCTTGGCTTTCCTG
>NW_017729032.1:143491425-143497718 GCF_001723915.1 Gavialis gangeticus
CAGATGGTGAAGGTGATCAGGTCATGGTCACTGTCACCCAGCTTCCCTTCAATCATTAGGTTGCTGATTAGCTCATCTCCAGTTGCCAGTATGAGGTTGAGCAGTGCTTTACCTCTTGTCGGCCCATAGATTTCCTGTGTCAGATAGAGGTCATCCACGCATGAGAGAAAGCTTTGCGACTGCTTGGATTTGGCTGAGCGCTCCTCCCACAAGATGTCTGGGTAGTTAAAGTCTTCCATAACAACCATACACTGGAAGTATGCGGCCTCAACCAATTCCCTGGTGAACTCCTGGTCAAGGTCTTAACCCTGGGTAGGGGGTCTGTAGTAGTTGTGCTGCAGTTGTGCCAGCGGCTCTGCTATTACTCCAGCTAATTTCCTAAGTACCCTAGGATGAAGATCATCAGGACCTGTTGACTTAAATACATTCAACTCTTCCAGGTGCCCCTTTACTAGTCAGCATGAACAGTTGGTGGATTGGTACCTATACTGGGCTTACCTAAGGTCCCAATGGGATGCATATTTGTATTCATGTCCAGAAACACAGATGCAAAGAAATCATTTAGAAGCTCCGCTTTGGCCATCCTATCTGTTACCAGTTGCCCTAGTTCATCCTGACAGGGCCCTAAGTTACCCTGCACCTTCTTTTTGCTTCCTATGTACTTAAAGAATGACTTTTTGTTATCCTTAACTTTTGCTGCTAGCCTAAGCTCCATTTCTGCTTTGGCTGTCTTTGCTGTTTCCCTGCATGCTCAAGCCAAGCATGTACACTCCTCCTTGGTGTATTTGTAACAACAGAAGTACAATGGATATAAACTGCTTTCAAAATGGCCCAAACTGGTTTAAGATAAAACTGGATGGATGTAGCATCAGACTTAACTGATTTAGGTTAAAACAGTTTTTTGAACTTCTGTCCTAGATCCTTTCCAGATTCAAGTCTTCAAGCATCCCAAGTTGCTTTGCATATCCCCTACAAAACCCCCCTTGCAGAGTGGGTAGGCTAGCCTTGGCCCAAGCTGTTTACTCCAGCCCAGCAGGGAAGCACGCTCTAGCACCCCCCAATTTCTGGCCTGGGCTGCTGTAGGCATGTGGCTGCATTTCCACAATCAAAAGTGAATATCTGGTCACTTGCTTATTGGTTCAGTCTACACAGCTTAAACTAACCTGCAAAGATTGAATCAATTCAGCCTCTGGCTTTTAGACTGTCTGTACTTAGCCTTAGAGTCTCTATTTTAGAGTGACATCTATATATGTAAAGACATGCCATTGTGCATTACAGTCAGAGAAAAAGGGGAGGAAGACTGTTCAAGAGTTTTTTCAAGAAAATAATTTAGTTCCAGGTACATTTCATTGTGTGTTTTTCATTTGGCCTGGGCTACTGCAAGAGGGCAGACAAGATGATTATAACGATCCCTTCCGTCCTTAGAATCTATGATTTCTATTGTTGCACAACCTATGGCACAAGTGTCACAAGTGGTACAGGCAACCTGTGTGTGTGGCATGCAACAGATTGGGGAGGGGAAAAGCAGCACAGTAGCATTTAGGACAGGAAGCAGAAAACAGAGCAGGAGATCAGGCAGGGACCACAGGGAAGGCAGAAGAAAGTAGAGGAGGGGATTGGACAGGAAGCACAAAATAAGAAGCAGAAACAACAGCAGATCAGTCAGAAGGGGATCAAAGTGGCACTTGAGGAGGGTGCAAGGCCAACGTGGTATGTCTGCCAAGAAGGTTGGTTCCCACTGTTGTACAATATTTTATCTTACTGGCTTTTCTGTTTCTAGGACCATCAGTTCTAAGCACTCCTAATGCTTCCCTATCTCAGTCTTTGCAATGGCAACAGTTCAAGTCACGGTCAAACATTATATGCCAAGAGGTTTAAAATTTTTGCCATAAAGACCCACCATGTAATTTATTTTTAATTCACTCAGCCTTACGGCTGTCCGGTATCAAAAAGAAGCAGAATACATTCTGCTCCAGAAACCTGTGCTTTACATCAAAAAGAAAACCTGGAAACAATGGTGACCCCCTGGTATGCTAAGCTCCTATTCACATTTCAAAAAAGGTGGCTGTATTTTTCAGATCTTTTACTTTATTGCCAGTGCTAAGTCCTGTTCTAACTAATAAATACCTTTCATCCCCGAAGCCCAACAAAATGCTTCTTAATTTTAAGTCATGAATTACTTGCTTTGTGATATGAGCAATATTTTTGCCATCAATATGCTAAGTGGACTTCAAAATGTTGGTCTTCGTACGCAGGACATTTTATTCTAAAAAATAAATTGTATAAATATTTGTAAACACTATAATCCATTTCAGCTGTGGCAACAGAACAGTCTGATAAACACAACAGTATTCCCAGAGATCAATAGAAGTCCGTAAATATTACAAGCAAATAAAACATCCTATTTCATGTTGCCTTAGCTTTGACTAAAGTAAAAGGCTCGCACAGGGAAACCTACAGAGACAACAAGATTCCAGTGGCATATGCATGAAGGATCCAATGTCAAATTCTGAAACGATAAGGCAAGAAGCATTAGGGACCATACATACCCATCTGCATGGCATTGCGAGGCTGGCCGGCTGTTGGCTGAGCTGAATACCTCAAACAGTTATTTGTCTGAGGAGAGGCTGTCTGTAGCTGAGGATGAGTCTGAGGTGCAGTGATTGGAACAACTGGTCTGACAGCAGTGGCTGTGTTTGTAAGACTTGCACCTCCTGAATGAATAGCTCCTGGGTTTCCTTTTGGTGCCTGAGACCCTCCTGCTATACTGTTCCTGGGTTGGCTAGCTCCTGCAGGCACTCTGTGAACAAATGAAATACAACATGAAAACTCTGTTAAGCCACTTGGATAACTATGTCTTACATCTGTTGCAGTGATCAATGCCATAAACTACAGGAAAAGCTTGAAGCTAAATATGATACCAATTAATGTATTGACATAAAATAAAGGTTAAAGTGATGTGTTATTTTATTTCTATTTTCTATAAAGATAATGCATTTTGTTGAAAGTTTGTATTTTGCTTTCTCAAGTTCGATTGTTCTATTACAAGTGGCATTAAAACCAGAGAGATGGCCTTAACTAGAACTTCTGCTTTAATTTATTTCAATAGACATCTTAATTCAAACAAAACGGATGTCTCAAATGCTATTTTGTATCTCTAGGCCAGTGGTTTCAAATTCTGACAGACTGCACACCAGCAATTTAAAATGATACAACCTTAAGTACCACCAGCAAATTTTTGTCATATAAAGTAATTATAATACATCTGTTAATGCATACCACTGACAGGTTGTCTGAGTACCAATGGTGGTACCTGTACCACAGATTGGGAACCGCTGCTCTAGGCTGTTTTGTGGGTGAGAATGGAACAGGAATTAAAATAAGCCATGGGTCTGTCTTCTACATAAATGCATGGGGGGGAAGATGAAGAGCCTCACCTCCCTACATTATGCTGCAGTATTCAGGTTTCAACATCATGTTTCAAGTGAGGACCCTCTAAAACAGATGATGGGGCCTCTGGGTTTGGTTTTTCACATGAACTATTCAACTAACTTTAGTTCAGACATGTGACAAGGGAGCTCAGAGGATGAGTGCTCTCAACTGACCTCACTCGATGGGAAATACTGTGAAACATGAATGAACAAACAAAACAGAATCAAATAAACAGCTCCCAGCCTTGGCAGCTCTCCCATGGTGTGTACATTTTCCTTCTTTCAATTTGCTTGCTCTGGGAGACCTCTTACTTACCCATGGGCAATCAGGGAGAAGGAACTGTAGGATCTAGGTTGTCTCCTTGCTCAGCCAGCTCAGCAGAGATCTATTCTTTTGTCAGCCACGTCTCATTCCTTCCCTCCACCAAGCTTGCAGTTTTGCAGTCAGCAGAGTAGGAGGAAATGCTACACAGAACCCACCCCCTGGGCTGTAAAGTTATGTGGACATTAATGCTGTATTCACCACTGAGATATGCAAATGTTCACCACTTCCATTTCACCATTTCAACTGTTGAGAAATGAAGTGGGCAGGGCCAAGTATTATTCTGCTCTCCTTTGTCTCCCCTGTCTCCTTCCCTACACTTAGAGCTATAAGAGAAGGAGGGAAAAGAAAGCATAGGAGGGAAAATGAGGGGGAAGAGATGCAGGAGGGGGAAGAGAGCGAATGGGACTGAAGGGAAGGGAGGGGAGAGCAGGAAATAAAGATGCCACCAGTCCAGGAGGTTGGGAGTTGGATAGGTGAATCTAGTCAAGAAGAAAAACAGTGATGTATAATGCAGCAGAAAGGTGGGAAGGGTGGGGAAGCACTGAACATACAAATTAGATGGAGAGTAAAGGCCAAACCATAAAATAACATAAATCTTAAAGGAGGAGTTCACAGAGGAGAGACCCAAAGAATGAAAAAATACATTTAAGAAGAATGATATTGCATCTGACAGAAAGAATGAACACAAACAGTCACTGAACAACTCAACAAGATCCAGGCAAGAAGACAGACTATTAGGAGAGAAATAAGAGAGAAGGAAGGAAATAATACAGAGACCTTGTAACTTCATCCCTGTGCCTCTTAAGTTTGCCTTATTTCTGTTGTTTGGGATTTATTTTAATGGTGGTTTGACTTTTCTTTTTTTTTTCACTGGAAAAACTGGACTATTCCCTGCCTGCCCCTCAGCCCCAACTCCAGACAGGAAGGGGTGATGCACTCTGGATGCTGCGTGTCGCCCTCAATTGCATTCTGAAGAGCTGACAGGTGAGAAATGAGAGTCCATGAGATCTGGCAAAGTCACAGACAGCAGATTGGATTTGCCACTACAGCGAGATGCAATATATACCCACAATATATGTACCGAGAAGCCCTATACCCCCAAGTAGGGCCTTACTCACACTGACACATACAGGTTTAAAAACACCCCTGGGACTTTCCCCAGGAGCCCTACCAGCAGGGGGAGCCTGAGAGATGTTTGAAACTGCTACATTTTTTGTGTCCCCAGAATTCATCTTCTTCCTAGCCAGCCTTGTCCAGGCACCCCAAATTCTGTGTTTCACCATTTCCCTCAGGATGGACTTTGATCTGCTGGAAACTCACACTGGTATTCTGCCAGTACATGAATCAGTCCCAGTGTGCTTAAATTCTGTGCTGCTGATATTTAATTGCTTTGGAGTTGTGGGGGGAGGTAGAAGGCAAGGCAAATGTCATCTTGTATTTTGCTGATGCTAGAAAGGGGAACAGAGTCATTTGAAGGCTGTGACAAAGGAGAAATTTTGTTACTGTCACGTTGTTCTTGTTTTCCCTTCAGGTGCTTTGTACGTGAACAGAATGTTTTAATTACACATTTGTTTCTAATGGATCATAAAATTAGTCATGAAACAATTCCCAAGCTCGTAGGAAGCAGCTTTGCCCTTTAGCACTCCTCAGCATCTTGTTCAAGCTTCCATATGCTGCAGTTTGCAAAGCTTTGGATCACCAATACCGTTGTCATGAACCCTTTTTTTTATTGGTTAAGAGGTAAAGAGTTAAGTGTTAGATGCAGCCAAATTACTATATAAAATTTAGGTGAATAAAATCTAAGTTTACGAACAAAACAATTAAAGCATTCACTAGCTATAGAGTTGATGCTTTTTGGGCTGTAATGCAACTTGAAAACTGTCAGCCAGACTGCAGGTGGGGCAAGGTGAAAACAAGGTTACATTTCCTATGTCTCCCTTTCCAATATATGTTTGTCTTCAGTTTTGTCTAGACCACAAATGATATACTACACGTGAACTGGAGATGGACTAAATCAGAAACCATTTATCAGACCATTCTCAAAACTTTAGAGTTGTCAGTTAAATGGGATCTAGATGAGAAAAATTCGTCACTGGTTTTGCAAAACTAAAGTCCCCTTTTTTTTCTTTTTCCTCATCTCCTTCTGTATCTGCAGCAGAGATAACTAATCAGGAATCATTTATCAAAGTCAGCTTCCACATCTGAAGTGTGAAGGTTTAAAAATTAAATCTCAATCCAAACAAGCTGGCGTTTTTGATTTTACAAGACCAAAATATAAACAATGTGAAGTTGCGAAACAAACCACAACCAGTCCTTTTTTCACTCATCTCTATTTTAAATTGCTTTGGTTCCTTTTTTAGATAAGAATTCCATAGCCAACTAGCTATTTAAAACAATGGGCTATGCACTGCTGATCACCTGCAGAATAGATGTGTCAACACGTTAAGGCCCCTTGTGCAGCTAGAGTGGTGGAAAGCGGCAAGTATGAATGAAAATCTGATCCCAACAGAGATTAAGATATTTGAGGCCATGGATCA
>NW_017729032.1:143502718-143543130 GCF_001723915.1 Gavialis gangeticus
TGCTGATCAACCACAAGCATAGTCATTTAAAATTATTAGCAATGTCTCCTGAAACAATGATTAATTCTTAAACCAAAATCAATGAACCAAGATACCAGGGATGCCTCAAAGAAAGATTTTTGTAGATCAGCATGTCATTTAAAAACAAATATGCCCCTTCTTCAATCTTCCTTACCTGCAACCTCCTGCCTCTTCCCCCATGAATTGCTAAACCAGAAATCTCTGGGCAGCAGTCCTCACCTGGAAACTGGAGTCACATAGTTGCCTGGAAAGACTCCAGACATCCCAGTCCTCAGAGACGTCCCCTTGAACCAGCCATCCTGACACTTCTCTATGACCCGATACATTTCGCCTTTACGGAGCTCCAGCTCGTCATTCTTCTGAGGCTTGTATGCATACAGAGCTAAGTAGCTGCAGGGAAAATTTCACATGCACAGAGAAAAGAGATGATGCTAGAAAAAGTGTCAATCAGATTCTGATTTCAGTCTTATAGTGCAGAAAGTGCTGTGACATGTATGCTGCCTAGGAATGACTGAGACACATAATTAAAATCCATACAGAATAATGAATGGTATTGGAGCAGGGCAATTGACCACTACTATTCATCCTCACTCCTAAAGTGATAAAAGGGGACCACCAAGGATTAAAAAGCAGTAATTTTGAACTTGATTGAACTAATATTTTCCTCCCAGTTAGTCAGTGGAACTCATTGCCACAAGACAGCACTGAAGCCAAGGGCTTAGCATTAGGTATAGGACTGGACATGTGTATGGATAGAGAGAATATCCAGAATTACAATATTAAAAAGTTTTTAAAAGCCTGGTATTTGGAAGGGATTTATGTCCTCATGCTTCAGGGCAAGAGGCAACCTCTGACCATTTAGGTTAGGAAATTTCTCTTAGAGGAATTTTTACAAATGTCTCCTGAAGAATTTTCTATACCTTCCTCTGCAGTATCTTGGAGTGATCAGCATCATTAAAAAAAAACCCAAAACCCCCCCAGCCCAAACCACCACCAGGCTAAACAGACTATTGGTCTTATCCAGTATTATGTTTTAACCCCCCTATTCATGTGAATAGGACAATCCTCATCTTAAAAACTAGCATGAGGCACAAGTCATGAAGTTCTTACTAAGGCAAAAGTCCCATTTAAAATTAATACAAGTTTTGTCTTTAGTAACAACTAGAATTTGACTCTAGTGTAAAGCTATTTAGTATGCTTATAACCACTTATTTGTGATACCAATATGCAAAACTTTCAATATATTTTATTACAGTTTTATTTATTCCTTTTATTTAGGACCTTCCTTTTCATCTTTCTTTTGTTCTTCCTCCATTACTTCAGGGCCTTGTCTCATGTTATCAAGTGACTACAACTTCTTTCCTCTGAAGGTAGCTCAGACTCTTTGGAGAGATGCTTGTTAAAAATTAAGAATGATTGCCTGTACACTGGGAATAGTTATGAAGCTGGTTAAATAATAATAATAATAATAAAATAATAAAAAATAGCAAAAGCGCCCACACAAAACAACTGTTAACTTGTACGTATCAGCATTTGACATTTTCCCCTTGCTGCAGATACTAAAAAGGAGATTTCTAATCATTACCAGTTCATGGTTGTTCATGCCTGAGTGTTGATTTACAGCTGTGAAGAAGGACTAGAGTACATGGGTAAACTCTATGAAAATGGTATTTATACCATAACATGCAGCACGATACCTACATATTGAGGCAGGGCAAGAAGTTCAATGTGGACCTTGTATCAGAGAAACAAATATATAATGAAAACTATAACCAGTGTGATTGTAAGCTTCCGACCCATTAAAACGATGCATGGCTTCTTCCTCTACTCTCTAGGAAACATAATTGAAGAATAAATCCTGTTAGTTTTCCCTATTCTACCCTTTTATGATACCAGTAGATTTTTTTATTTTTATTTTGCAGGCAGTAAATAAACAGCTGTAATGAGCAGAATACAAAATATTTAGTAACAGCTCCTGTGGGCATGCTTAGGTTGATGTGCTTGGCTCCATTTACCATGTGCACAGGGTACAAAGACCTAATCAAATAATTATATTTCATTAGCCAACAGACGGGAGAAACCATTTTGCATATTCTTCGTTCAGTTTTTAGAATAAGGTAGTGTTGATAAGGTCTGTTGTTGTTTGCCTGACAGAAAACATGAGGCTGCATATGAACTGAAGAACATTAAAATGCATCTGCCTGACATGAAATAATGCTACATGCATCAATGCTCATCCCTCATCACTGTGCTGTTAGAATACAATGAAAAGTGCTGAGACTGCACAGACTGAGATCAAAAAGAATGGCTTGGATTAGTAATTTTCTAGGTATTAGTTTTACAGTGGGCCATACTCAGAAGTCAGGTGTAAAATGGCATAACAGCCTAATTCAGACTGTCTTAGAATGACTTAACCTTTTTATCAACATAAGGGCACTTATATGTGTTCCTGACACTGGGTCTGATGCATTCTAGCAGCCTTGCTGTTACATGTATTCAGTGTCCTTGCATTTCAAAATGGCAGCGGAGTGGGCTTTAACTAAAGCTTGTCAAATGAGCTTTAGTTAAAGCGCCCCCACTTCCATTTTGAAATGTGGGATGCTAAATACACAAGACACTGCAGGTGTTTTAATTAGAGCAGCTCCCAATAGCCATTCTAATTAACCCCGCCTTCCCCTCAAAGCAGGTGTAAAGATGCCTTAAGAAAGTCTATACTGGTGTTACTTACCTGCTAAGGCACTGGAATTGTGTAAAGAAGTTTAAGCTAAACTAGGGTTTGGGGTACTTATCTTACACCGTTCTCCAAGGCTAAGTACAGACAGTCAAAAAGCTCAACGCTGAATTGATTAAATCTTTGCAGGTTAGTCTAAGCTGCCAAGATTGAACCAATAAGCAAATGAACAGACATTCACTTTTGATTCAGTAAATGCAGCCACATATTTGTAGTGGCTCAGAAAGAAGCCAGGGGGGTGCTACAGCATGGCTCTCTGGCACGTGGCCAGCATGGGCTGTGTGTCCGCTTCCTCTTCCTGCTGCCCCTGAAGTCTCTGGGATTTGCAGTTCAGATTCACACTAACAAGACTCTGCAGGGTTGCTCATCACTTCCTCTTTTTGCTTGCAGGTGCCTCTGGAATTTGTAGTCCACAGTCACAGCACTAAGTAAGCAGGGCAGGGCAGCTCCATATTCAGGGGAAGGGAAGTTTAACTCCCTTTCTGGCCCCAGACCGGAGTAGGGGTTTGCCTGGGAGAACACGAGAGGGTAGTGAACCAGCCAGCAAGGCCAGTGAGCCAGACTTGCTCTGTGGAGCAGACAAGACAGCCCAGCCCAGCCCAGCCCAGGGCTGCAAAGCATGCAGGGATGCTGGGGGACTGTGATTTAACTTGAACCAGGAAGAGGTCTGGAAAAGAAGTTTCATAAACCAGTTTGACCCAAACCAGTTAAGTCTGACACTACATTCAATCAAGTTTATCTTCCATCAGTTTCACCCATTTTGAAATTTGTTTACATGCACTGAACTTCTGTTCGTTTACAGGTTTAAACCAATTTCTGGTCACTTAAACCAGTTTATGTGTAACTTCTTTCCCTAGCCCAAGTCTCCTGCTAGTTACACCTCTCTTTTCTGACTCCTGGCCATTTATATTTCACCTGATACAACTCAGACTCAGAGCCAGAGTTGATAATTGAGTCCAAAGAAGCCAGTCAGTCCAAAGAAGTCTAAGTTAGACATTTGCACTTGCTAAGAGGACTAAAAAGCATATACATTATACCAGATTAGATGTTCTCACTTCTGAATTTGACCCAATCTGCATATAACATACAGGTAAAAATAACATGCACATAAATAAAGGAGTTCTGGTTATTTTTTACTGGTAAGAGCACATTTCAAGTGATTCCTTATGTCAACAGATGGTGGGCATTACTTCTTCCATAGTCTTATCATATTATTTTTATATATATAGGATCAACTATGTGCCATTTTAAGCAGTGTTTTCTATTGCTTACCCCTGCATGACTCCTCCATACAGCCACTATACCAAAACCTCAAATGACAATGTAAGCCCCTGCAACTCCACCTCTTCCCTCCCTACCCCAAATTCTCAAAGATTAATCAATGAAGTGTGGATGTAACATTAAGAATGAAATTAAAATCTCCCAAATGGTGCTGTTGCAGTCCTCCCATTCCCCTTTCTCTTCCCCTTTGCTCACTGTCATCTCTTAATGTGCTATAATCAGTTTAGAAAACTATGCTGCTCCCAATAAAGTTAATGGGAACTTTGTATTAGATTTTGCAACTTTTCTGCTAATTTGTTCGCTAATTTCCCTCTTATTTGTTTGACAGTGTTAACACAGACCTGTGGAGTTGTAAAATAAGATAAGCTTAAAACTAATCTGTATAATAAAACAGCACTATTTCTAGATCCTCCAACTCAGGTAATCTTGGTTTTGCTAGTGACAGAAACTGTGCAACTATTCATGTTGAATATCATTGTTTAAATGGTTTCACATTGAACCATGCAGGTTTCTTTCATGCCCAGGTTACCTGATTACTTGATGTTTAAGTAATCTGCTGGTTTCCTCATCTTTATTTGCTATGGAATTGCCAGTAGCAGCACTTAGAAAAGTGTTGAGTTTGACACTATGTCCAACCTAAGCAAATACTGCAAACTGTTGCCAGCAGGGATAGACTCAAAGCATCAAAGAGTGTTAATCCCTCCTTCTATCGGGGTCTAACAATACTTCTTGAATGTGGCTGACAACATCCAGACTATTGGGGCAACTGCATTCACCATTTGTTGACTAGGAGAAAGCATAAGAGAGTCACACCTATTGTCAAACATAGCTGAATACAATTCTACTGCAGCCAGCTTAGCTCAGGAGCAGTAGTTTCCATGTTCTCTTTTTTCTTTCTGGGAGTCACAACAGACAATCAAGACTAGATGCTTTGTTTCCTAAGACCAGTTGTATTTGAATCAGAAAACCTATGAATTGCCTGCTTCTCATCATTGTCTAGTTTTTAGATGTTAAAAAATCCAATAGCTAGCACTGCGTGGCTAAGAGGAAAGTGTGAAAACCCTCAACCTCACTAAATGGAACAAAACGTTGCATCAGGCAGTGTCACAATAGTGATACGATGTGTTAGAGAGAAGGACCCTAGAGTAAACGACTGCAAACTGTTTTGCCTCAAACGGCCTCTACCAGAAATTCCAGCCTTAAAGGCAGGTTATGGCTGAAAAGAGTTGGCTGTGACTAATTATAACCTAGAATCTGTAGTGCTTTATTTAAGGGTCTCTCTGCAATCCCCTTTTGGGGTTGTAACCTGGCTTGTAAGTATAAAATGAAAGTCAGGGTCATGAAGCAAATGTATATACTTCTGTTTTTTTTAATTGTTTTTAATATAATTAAAAAATGGCCTGATTGCAGTACATAGGCACATGGCAATATTGAAGTTTATTAGTTCTTCATATAGAGGGAGTGGTTTGCTTGTTGCTTAATTAATCAGACTTTTAAAGTGAATGTGGTACTTATGGTAGATACCAATGCCAGAGAAATGGTATATTCTGTAAATCATCTGCTGGCACTATGGGTGCTTATACATGTGCTCCACTGCATTTTAATTAGAACGTGTTGGAGCAGACTCAATTAGAATTCTCCAGACTGAATTAGAATACTCAAATTAGAACACTCCAGCGTACCTCACTGTCACATGTATTCAGCATCCTGCGTTTCAAAACTCATCGAATGAGCTTCAGTTAAAGTGCCCCCATGGCCATTTTGAAACACAGGACGCTGAATACATGTGACATTGCAGGTGTTTTAATTAGAGCAGCTGTCCAGGAGCCACTCTAATTAAAACCACCTCTGCCACACTGGAGCATGTGTATAGATACCCTATGGGACAAATCCAGGAAGAGAGACATAGTTAGCAATGTTTGTCTGAAGTCCTAGGCCCCAGCATTCAACCTGATCAGCAGATCAGTGGTGTCCCTCCAAAGACAAAAAGAGAAAAATCCAGTCACCGAGCCTGTAGAACAACAACAGAGAAGCTCTGCAGAGGGTCAGAGCCTTAGTCTGACCTCTCCAGAGGTGATAAGGATCAAAATACCTAGGAGACAATGGATCTGTTGGTCAGTACTTCGCCTAGTGCAGGGGTGGGCAATTATTTCGGGCGGAGGCCACTTACTGAGTTTTGGCAAGCCATTGAGGGCCGCATGACAGGCAGCCAGGGGCAGATAAATATCAATTTTCTGATTTTTGTAGGGGCCCTGGGGGCTGGATAGAATGGCCTGGTGGGCCGCATCCAGCCCACGGGCCACATTTTGCCCACCCCGGCCTAGTATCATGCAGAGATCCCCTTAAAGCTGGGCCCTAGGCACTGTGGAAGGCATTGTAGCTTTTTGCACAGTCCTGCCATCCCTGGCAGAGCAGAACCACAATCTGGTCAGTCCTAAGCAGTGGAAAAAGTAAAGGAAAGATTTGCCTCAGTGTGTATGTAATTGCATCATTATCACAGGAACTTCATGATATGACTGCAGGGAAGGTTGTGATCCTTTTACCAGAACCTCTGAACAGTGGGGGAGGGTGCTGTGTCCTCTGAGCTTTAGTGCCTGACTTTAGCTGAGTGGGATGATTAAGAGTTGAATTTTTATGATTGGCTCTCAGTTCTCTATTCTGTTTATAGCAGATCTGTCACCTTGCTTTAAGTTTTATGTGTGAATTTCAGATATTATTTTAGGATGTAATACTTTTGTGCATAAAGTTCCATTGTTTTTTTAAATACCTATTTGATTGGAAGAAGGGGTTCAGTAGTTTAACTAGGCAGGAACCAAGTTTTAGCCATTGGGCTAAAAAAAATGTACTATAATGGATTCTATCACTCTCTGCCCTATCTCATCAACCTTCTGTTCTTGCAAATACTATTTAATAAGCATATATTCTTACTATGTTCTTGTATTTAAAACATTCATTTGATGCCTTTGTTTATGGTACTGAAAAAATGTAATTGGGTTGTTTGTATGGTTAATGATAATTGTCTCAGGTGTTCAATTGTAGGGGAGTTCACCTTCATAAAAGCTTTATTTAAGGGAGCAGATTTTCTGTAGCTGATAGGAACTCTATTTGCTTTGAAATGATTCATATGGCTGTTATAAATATTCTAGAAGTCTAAAAGGGCTATGTATGGAAAGGTGACCTGGCCTTTCACTGTTCATTTTTCAGTTTCAGCAGAGGTTGGGTCATGTCTGAGACTGAGATAACTATTCTGAAATCAACTCTTTCAAATTACACACACACACACACACACACACACACACACACACACACACACACGATTTACAAAATGCTCGCCTGTGATTAAGATTAGCTGGCTGCTTACATATTGAGGGGGAGCTGGACCTTTGGCGGTGTTCCCTGATCTCCAATTATTGCACTTGCTCTGGGTCCAGCCATTGTAGCTGTTCCAATTGAAGAGGAATCCTGAAATCATAAAAAAAAATCACAAGTAATAAATGAAAGACACTATTTATTTCCTAAAACAGAACAGGGTGTGGGGCAGGAATGGCCTGTGGGGAACATATCCTTTGTTATTTTCAAATCAAAGCATATTTCTCAGATTTGCTACCTCATTTATACTGCATAACAAACTGATTTTTTAGGCTCAGAAATTCCAAGAATGCAATTCTGGCACACAGGACAGTAGCTATATTAGCTCCATTTCCACATCATGTCAAAACAGTTCAGTTGTAACTTGCATATGAACCTTAAAATACTTAGAAAGCAAATCTACTTGGCTAGCTTATAGAATGGGTTCAATGTGGATGCTCCTGCGGTATTGCATGCTTTGATAAAAGGAACTCACTAGGAAAGTAATTTTATATTCATATTTTATCCTTAACATTTTCCTTAATAATTCACAGACTTGGTGAAAAATAGATAAATATTCACCCTCATATGAACATTGTTATTTATGGTCAAGAACATCTAACTCCTTAAGGAAAGGAGACAGACTAACAGGAGACGGTGTGTTGCCACATGGCTAGACAGCACATATTGGGATTTAGGAGACTTGTGTTCCACACATTTTCAGTAATTGGCCTGCCAGGTAAACATGGACAAGTGAGTCAACTCTGTGAGTCTCAGTTTTCCTGGCTGTAAAATGGAAACAATGCTACTGACCTACCTGGTTAGTGCTTTGAGATTTATTCATAAAACAGGATAAGATTTCTTGTTAAGTTCTAATTATAATAATTCACACTAATTAATTTATCTTGTGTTCAGTCATGGCTCCCGAAACATTATAATTTAAGAAAGTATTTATAAAGGGCTTACTCTTCCTGTAACAGCAATACATTCACTGCCTCTGAAATGGTGCTGTTTAGTTTTACTAAAATGCTAAATAGTTCAAGAATAGGAAGTGAAGAATACTTACCCTGTTGAATTAGGAATGGAATTTAGGCAGAAAGAAAATAATTACACAAGCCCGAATTTAGCCAGGATACTGGAGCTAACACCAGTGATCTTAAAAGCATGACAAATGACCTTCAATAATTACAACTGGTTAACAACTCTGGTCAAGAACACACCAAACTGTAGCACTGATTCACCAGTGCTCACTATTGAACTACCAATAGGATCATGAGTTTTCCTTGAAGGCCTCCCATAGCAGGAAGTTGATGTTTACACTCAAAGCAAAGGCCTAGTTTAGGGAAAAATGAGAAGAAAACAAAACCATTTCTCCCCCCAGTGAAACCCACTGAAAGTGATAGGGCTGTATGTTGATGAAAAAATAATCTGAAGTCATGAGCTGAACCCCATGACTCAAAGTAAAGTTTATTTTCAAGATCAGTAGGGGGAAAAGGGGAATAACCTGTTGAAGGAGGCTTTCCTCATTCTCCCTCTTTGCAGCAGCAGCAGCTTCAGCGTTTTGGGGAAGGGTAAGTAGAGGATTACAGCAGGAGCCCTGAAGAAATCCATTGGTTCCTAAATAGAACCATTTCTCTCCACCATTTTGGGCCAGTCAGCTCGTACATTTCCACCCTTGAGATCTGCAGCTTTTTTGGGATTGAGTTTTTGAAAGAAACAGTGCTATGGTCCCATTGGCTGGGACCGTCCGTAGCATCATTAGGGGTGGACAGCAGCTCTATAAGCAGAAAGAAAATTGACAGCTACTTCCCTGGTTAGTTACATTACTAAAGTCGTTAGCTTATTAAATCAGACTTCATGTCTCATTTTTCTTCCTGTATGTCTGAAACAATGGGATTCTTAGGTCTAAGCTAGAGTTGTATTTGAGTTGAAGAAACTGTATTATAAGTGGTGCAATCTACAAATACAGAATCAAGCGTGACTTTTAGATCCCAGCTTCGGTCTCCAGGCCTGGCAAGTAGGACCGCACTTTCACACAGCCCTTTTCACTTACAAACAAACAAGGTACCCCAAAATCCAATTTAAGAAAATTAGTATTCTGACTGGAACTGCGCATCAAATTTCTGGGATTTGGACAGATCACACCACTGAAGTTATCAAGATGCAAAATAGCTTTTTGTGTTACAGCACACTGAACACATCATATGATAACTTGGGTCTTCAAGAAGATACCCCTAAATATTTCCTACAAAATCCAGTAATACACCCATTACTCTGTACAAAACTAGAAATCACACCTTTAACTGCACTAAAGGCTCATTGAAGATAGCATAAGTTGGGGTTAAACAGCACATCTCAGGATCATGCTACAAGACCCTAGGAAAGTAAAAATGTATTGGGACCAAACTAAAATTGAAGCAACTCCAAGGTCTAAAGGGATCACATTTGGAGCACTGAAAACTAATATACCTACAGACCTACAGGTGGCTTCAGATTGAGCTCAGCAGAAACTACAGGTGTATATCTGGGGGCAATGTTTCGGTCTGTGCTTTTATGGTTGCCAAGAGATTGTATCCATTTGCAAGTTATGAAGTTACTGCCTTTAGGCTTCAGGAACCTGCACGAAACAATAGCAACAAAAATCAATCTGTCTTTCTCCCCGCACCGCTCCCCCCTACAAGTGCTGACATATTATGGATGCTCTGACATGTGACAAATGTACATATCTTCCTTCAAATTTGCACTCCCTAATATTAAAACCTTCCCACAATGTTTTTACTGCACTGCCAATTGGGAAACAGGGTAGGTGCATCAGAAAGCAACAACAAGACAACAGAAGAGAAGAGCCTCAAACAAGTATTTATGCTGATCCACTTTTATCACGTGCATAGTAAATAAATGGCTTATCATATCACATGCAGAGGTGGGTATGCATGTTTCTGGTTGCAGTTGTAAAAGAGCATTTCTAGACATAATGCGTCTCTTTTCAAAGATCAGTTTTATCAATAGTCAGGATACCAAGGGAGCAGGCAGAGTTTGGACCAAGGATGGCCAGTCTACAGCAGGAGTGCCACAAGTGGCAACTAGCACAGTGACAGGTAGATCAAGAAGCAGAAAGCAAAGCAGTAAATTGGGCAGGGAGCACAAGGAAGGAAGCAGAAAGCAGAGCAACAAATCAAACTGAGGAAGGAGATGAAAATGGCATTTGAGGAGTTTGTGGGGCTAATTTGTGGCATGCCTGCCAAGCCAAAAAGGTTGGACCCCACTGCTCTAAGCTCCTGGGTCTTTTCATGTAAAATAGTGCTCTAGTTTTTAAAAAGTCTTGATATCTGGGTTCACTACTGAGGTCATAAAAGAATATGAGATAGTTGACTCCAGCACAGCACCCATATATCTACATAAAAAATTCAGATCACAATTTGGTACAATGAATGATGATTGGCAACCTCTTCTCAAGAGATGCCAGTGGCTATAAGAACAGATATTAGTACAGATACTGTGGCATAGTAAGGGTAATTGCACAGCATTTCCTTGAACTGAAGGTGATTTCCTTTCAGCCAGTGCAACCAGGCACAATCCTAATTTGAAAGTGGACACTTCTGTGTACTTCATCATGTACTATTATTATTTAATATGTATATAAATATATTATTATTTATTTCTGTGGAATTATTTGTGCTATCCTAGGTGTTGTTAATTCCAGGCTGAAGCTCCTGACTTTCCCCATCCATTCCATAGGGAACAGGGGCACATAACTTGGGTTTGCAGATTCCATGAAAGAAGCTGGATGCGATCTGTTCCAAATTTCCTAGATGTGATCTTATAAACATACTATAAAGTTCCCTTTTGGGAAAACTACCTATCATATCACTTTTCACACAGTTATCAGAGACAGCAAACTTAAATATTAATACTATAGCCTGCTTACATCTTAATACCTTATCCATGCTATCATCTTAAGACTTGATGTTAACTTTTCTTTTACTCTTTATTCCCTACCATGGTAGAGTTGTTTTGCACATCTCTTTTGATCTCTATGAGTTGCCTGCTGGCCTACATTTTCTCCCATATACTGCTAATCAAATGTCAGTGGAGTCCATGTTTTGCTAACATCCATATATGTGTTTTTTGTCTTATGTTCATAGTGGCGGAATATACTGTGGTTTTGGTGAAATTTCTCTCCACCCATAGTTACTTTATTTACTTCATTTTATCTGTTCAGCAATTGCTTCCAAGTAAATAATCTGATGAAACAATTTGTGACAGAATCTGCCATCTGCATTTTGGAAGGTGCTCTTTGCCTTATTTATCCTAGTAGGCTTAGTTCTTTATGTATCTTTCTTCCTTTTTGTCTGCGACTCCTACAACTTCTGGCTGTACTGACATTGGCGATACAAGACATAAGGTGTTCACTTGACATGAAACATTATATTCTAATTCTATACAGGCATCATGCTCTGTCTCAGTAGCTGCATTCATGTTGCAAGGTGGCAGTGGATAAAAAGTCAACCATGAGTTCTGGGCCTTCCACATAATGCTCATCTCAACTGTAGCAATGCTGTTTCAGTGGCATGTGGAAAGGTTTATCCTGTGACTATTAACCATGATGTCAAAATGCTTTCAAGAGCCACATGGTCATTTCCTACTTAGCTTCATCACCCTACTTAGCTTTGCCATCATTGAACATACTGATGAAACTTTTAACTAACTATTGCAAAAAAATCTTTTTCAACTGGGGCATGTGCTTACTCCCAGGGCGACATGATAGCTACTGGCTGTCCCTTTTTGGGAAATGCTGCCCATAAAATCCTCCTGCCTCTTTGTCCTCACTGCAGTAGTTCAGGATGCAATAGTTGGCCACTAGCTTCTTGACAGACAAGATGGTTATATCACACTAGCTTAATCACGTTCATAGTACATCCATGTTGATGCTATCCTTTCAGGACTTCACACTCATCTGAGAACCTTGAAAGAGATTTTGTCAGGGAGTCTAAAAAAACAACCACCTCACTTCAACACTACTAAGAAACAAAATAATTTTTGAACTAATCTTAATTTCTAGAAACAATGGGAGAAGTATATGGCAGTTACCTCTTTGGGGTCAGTTTGGAGTCTGTTAGAGGTCAGCAAGCATCAGTCCATCTCAATTTCATCTTTAATTCATTCCAAATAATTTGAACATTTGATCTTTAAAATTTTACCCCATTTTTTTCCTGCCACAGTTCCTATCTATACTGTGGCCACATACAGACATTCAGTTTCTCCTGAGAAAGACATTGCGTTCTCAGGCAAAACCATAAGTGTAGTGTACAGATGTTTGGAATTTTTCTCCCAAAGCAAAAATGGCCGCTCCAGGAGAAAAATAAGCTGGTAACAACCAGGTTTAAATCACTACCATGTTCCTTTGTGACAGAAGCCACAGCACAGTCCTCCAGTACTCTTGGGTATTTTGCTTGCACCCCCTCCCACAGGGAGACAGTATGTTGCTCCCTGGACTCTACTACTGCAGCCAAGCAGGGAACAAAACACACCCCTTTCCAACCCTCATACTGTGCTGCAGGAAGTCCAAGTCAGCAAATCAAGGCTGTCCTGTGCCCTGCTGTGTCTGTCTCTGGGCAGATGGAGGGAACCTGTACAGCTTGATGAGATGGTGTCAGGGACCCCCTGACTGCACAGCACCAGCACTGCAAGGTCTCTGATCTTTAAGAACTAAGCTTTTAAATGTCTGCTCAGGTGTCTCTGGGTAGTTTTTCTACCAGGAGAACAAATCCAGGAGAATTAGCTCAGATCATCTGAATATATGGGTACACAGACTGTGTCTTCTCTTTTCCAGCGTGCTACCAGCTACAGTGCTGAAGACAGCAAGTCCTATTAGTATATCTTGCTGACATCCTTGATCGTCTCCTACTATCTCCTACTGATATGCCAAATGGCACACCCGGTCATTAGTATCTACCTGTGCAAAATTGGGTAAGATGGCTGTTTACCTCATCCAGCCAGAATCTGTTTTTGTTATCAAATATTGAAACTATGTTTCTTTTTGCCCTATTACGTAATATTTTTCCCCAGCTTCAGGCATTTGCTATCGATACCCTCTTTAGTGATTTGTTTAAACTGCTTGGGTCTAGGCAAAAACACAGACTGCCTGGCTTCCTACTGGCTATTCAGTATGATTTTGCTATGACTTCAGCAAGGTTATCTTTTTTTCTCCATTTTCTGCATCACTCATTTTTTCCTTCAGTGTAATGGTTCCTGTGCAGAGCAGGTGCTGTACTGGTTCGGTCTATTATTTAGTTCCATTTGTAGTTGTTACTTTGGGGTAGAGAGACAGCAGACAATGCAGGATTTCCATTGAAGCAGATGTAATGCATTTGCTCTGCACAGTACAGTGCAATGTAAAGAATCCCTATAGCTAGGACCAGATCCAGGTTATAGGTCTGTGCCTGAGGTTCTGGCTCCAAGAATTCTGTGAAGATATTAGACTTCCAGGTTTCATATTTTTCTTTGAAATACTTTAGTAGCTTTTGGGTTTGTATAGAAAACTAGACAAACATAAAAGCAAGCATCACCAATGCCATGATATCTGCTTGCCCTAAAACAAGAAGTGTCAATTGCCCCATTTACCCATTCACATTAATAAATTCTTTAAATCTGAAACTTGTCTGACTGGCAGGACCTCTGCTGGCACCATCTCAGCAGAGGAATATATTCAGGCCTCACTGCCACTGTCCTCTTGTGACTTTGCTAGGATAGTACGAGCAGGGCCTCCCCACACCACATCCCCTTTCTTCAGCGTGCATAAAGACAGGGAATGGGGTAGGGAGGGAATGGTGTACCATAAGGATAAGGAAGGGACCCCATGTGCCAGTGTGCCCTGGACCAGAACTGGTGGCAGTTAACGCCTGTGGGAAAATGGCAATAAAGGGTCCTACTGCATGGGCTCTCTGCTGTCCAGGTCTCCACTGAGGCAGAAACTGAGTATTCACAGTGCACTTCTTTAGCTGCTTAATGGCATTATACACTTTCATGGCCTAATATGAAATTTGGGGTTTAAAAAATTATGAATCTGTATCTAGTTAACAAAATGAAGCTTTTAAGCTGATTGGGTCAAATCATGTTTGACCCCTTAGGGTCAAAATCTTCCACGTAAATGTTTCCTTTTCATTCACTGAATGGCAAACAACACTTATAAAAAGACATCAAAGAACATAGATTTTTAATGTGCAGAATTTATGGCATACATTCTTGTGTAAATAATATGCTAGTGAGATATTGTTGGCCCTTGAGTCACTTCCAGAATATTATATAAAAACAGTCACAACAATTATTGAAAAGGCTGGGAATGTCAAGGTAATGGCCAAGAATTTGGGATAAAACTTCATCCCAAGCTCTTTCCTTAGGGCTTTTTATCTTCCTTTCCCTTTTCTTTGAAAAGCTGTGAGTTAACTGTCTGGATTTCTAGAATGAATTTGCTGTTCTCTCTCTTCTGTAGATTTAAGACAGATTTTCACTATTACCTTAATTCCACTTTTGGGGATTCAATTTTATGCCTTTGGGGATTAGTGATGTCTCTCAGTGGGGCATGGGAGCCATGAAGACAGTGATAAAACTCAAAACAGGGCGTACCAGTGTTGCAAGTTGGAGCAACCTTCACAGAAAAATAATTGCTGCTGCTATCAAATGAATGTTCTCATCATCAATAAAATCACCAACCAGAAATCTCTATTCTGACTTCAAAGCAAATTCAACAGTCTCACTGCAGGGCACTTGCCACATTCATTAATTCAAAGGAAAATGTCTTTTAACATCTTGAATGCATATTTACATCTTATTTTCAATGATTTTTTATTACTTTATAATAAGAGAGAAACATTCTAATATTCAACACGCATAGGTTAATACACCGTCCTATACAAATATCTCATCTAGAAAACAGGCTAATGGTCCTTGAGATTCATGCTACTCATTTCTCTAATTCACTGACTCCATAAAACAATGACTCTGGCAATCACTCTGGGCCTTAATGTTCCTAGAAATAATGTGTAAGCACTTAATGCACGGTGGTGCTACCAAGTATTGACAGAAAGTGTTACAGGCAAGATCAAGTGGCCTCATCAAATGTTAATTACCAAAGTGGGAGCTAAGACAATGTTACCAATTTCAGAGGAAGACTTTTTTTAACACCGTGTGTAAAAACAAATGAGCAAATATATATAGTTCTGGGCAAATATCTACAGCAGAAACTGTAGTTTAAGTCATTCAACTCACAATTCATTTAGGGTCTTGCCTAAACCCACAATTTACACATTTATATGAAGCATGAAAGTGCCCCTAGGCTGTGGCCAAAGGTCTGAACAGTAGGCCAGCCTATTCTAGCATGAAGCTGGCCTTTGATTATGATCGGCCAAAACACCCAAGAAATCCATTCCACGAATGTGCATAATGTAGCTGGTGAGAGAACCAGGGAATTTATATAGATGGTTTTCCTTAGCCTCTATATACCTTATTCCAGTTTCTCAACCTTTATAGACTTCAGGTACCCCTCCATAACTTTTCTGAATTTAGCAGTACCTCATTTAAAAAAACAGTCATTTATTGCAACTCACTTACCAGCCTACTTCCTACGGCACCCTTAAAAGGATCTCGCTGAAGATTGTAATTCACTGCCCTAATCTGATGGCTTCCAATTGGAAAATAACCTATTTTTGTCATCTCAATTTTATGAATACCCATTGCATTAACATCAGTAGGAGCTCTGCACATGGACCAATGCTGACTATTCTGGTTTCATATTTCCCAGGTCCTTAAGAAAGGACTTGTTAGAATCATTCAGTTTAGAGCTGTGTTGTTTCCATTGCTGTTCTAGTCTTTCCAGAATGCAATGTGAAATTTTAAAGGTGCTTCATTTTATAGTAAGTGGGCTCTTATACTTGCAGTCCTCACACAGATTTGTGACCAAACTGGATGTGAAAATATCTTGCCTTTTTGAGATGTGAGAAAATGTAAAGTGAATGATGTTAATTTTCAAGATGCTAATTTAATCACAATCTAACACTTATCTATTTGGTAATTAAATAAACTCTTGATGGCCAGGGGCTGTCTTTTCATTATACAGGTATGCCTGAGCAGTAGGTCTGTCACAGTTCTGACTCTGGCCTCTCTGTGCTATTGCAATATTAAACAAACAGCAGCAGGAAGAAAAGCACATTGTAGTGGTTTTCCCTTCCATCAAAAAAATACCACGCACATCCACATAACCTTTTGGTGGAAGCAGAAAGTTTTGTAGAGTAGTGTAAATATCAAGTGAACCCAAAGCTCGCAGAATCATATACTGCTGCTTCTCCAGGATCAGTAGCAGATAGGCAGGTAACTTAAGTCATCAAGAACAGCTCTGTGGAAATGATTCCAGGAATAAAATGTTTTGGGGTTTCTACCTCCCTGAGGATCTGGAGAAATGAAACTTGCTTTGTTTTGTGGGCAATGAGATTGTACACAGTGGAATATAACTCCCCACAACACTGCAAAAGCCCCATAGTCTTCTCTAGCTAGATTCAAGAGATAAGCAAGCTTTTTGGTTGCTTAATAAATCTGTGAAAATATATTGATGCTGAAAGTATTGCATGAAAAGAATATAATATCTACTCTTACTAGCTGTTCCTTCAGGTGACTCTGCTTTCTATTGAGTTCTGATAAGCCTGTGTAATAAGTCTGAAGATTTCAGTCAGATAACAGGTCTTTAGACTACAAAAGCCTTGAAGAATAATATAATACTCCAATGTGAATGGTACATATTAAAAAGCCTTTTAACTTCTGTTGGTATCTATGAAACAGTTAGTTAATACTACACACACACACATATGTACAACTAGGCAATTTAAAAAATAATGTAAAAGGTTACAAGAGTGGTTTATACTATATTTTAACTAGGGATTCATAGACAGGGTATTTGGCTCCAGTCCCACATAGTTTTGGATTATAGTTAATGGGTATAATAAGGATGAGTTCAAATTAGACTATGCTAAAGCCTCTTATGCTATTTGTGTGAGAATTTGGATCTAAATGGCTGAAACCCTACGGGACTCCTCATTGGGTGAGTCTACACATTCATTAAAGCACTTTTGTTATTTAATGCACTTTTGTTTGTGTGCATTAAATTTAGTACCTCTAATGTGAGGTACTAAATAAATGTACATTAGGCTACCCTAATATTCAGTAGTGAAAGCACATGCTTTTTTAGTGATGCTTAATGTGTGGTAGCCTATTTTTACTGCGCGTTAGTGTATTAGTGCGTTTTTACGCAACACTAATATGCAGTAAAATAGAACACTGTGTGCTAAAGTGCAACTGTAGACATGTCCACTGTTACCTATTTTTCTGCCATGTTGAATGGGGGAAACTCTCTTCAGGTCAGCTTGTCTTTTGAGATTTCAGTCATCTTTGGCTACAGTGTAATGTGAATTGTCCTGGTCAGTCTTTGTTCCCAAGTAAACTGGACCCTATACCATTATAAATCCAACCCTGAACCACATCTGAAGAGAATTTTAATTTCCCTACTCCTTGACACACACAAATTCAAAGTTCAGATTCATGTTTTCCTTGTGATCTACTTCTGGATATAAATGTAACCTGCATGTTTCCTACTACAAGCTCTCATAGATTGCCTGTCAAACTCAACTGTGCTTCACCATTACATTCTCAGCCAAAATTCAATACTTCCCAATGACTTCTATGAAGACAGTTATTTCAAGAGGATTTTTCCCCCACATATTATCACTATTACAGGTAGAGGAGCCTGCACAGAGGCTCCTTCTTGACCTTTCAGAATGTGTAGTGTGTAGCTGGAAACCTGCACTTCTTCACCAAGAGTTATTAATGGATTCTCTGTGCATGGAGAAGAATTGTTCAAAAGATACATACAATGCTCTTGTGCCCTTTCCACCTCACTCAGACACAGCACCGGTGTGCACAAAGCCATACTTCATTATTCATGAGATGCATTTTCTGTCTAAAAACCAGGGGGATTTGGAGCAGTATTGACCTCTGACCTTTCAAATAGCAGAGAAGAATAATTCATAAGGGGTGAAAATGGAAGCAAGATGAGCCATCTGAGGCCTAGGCATGATTAGTGTGCCAGTGGGACTTCCTCAGCTGTCTAAGGCAACTCTGTCATGGACAGCTCCTCTGAACCAGTAACCAAATTCAATTCCACTTTTATCACAGGCCTGCAGCGTTACTACATTTTCAATACAAATCCATTTCACAAGCATGTTAGAACACTCTACATGATGGACAGACACTACTACTTTGTAGATGGGAGTTTTTATGTTTAATGGGCTACCCACAGCATGCAGGCACCAAGCCTACTACATGCAAATTCTCCTGCAAATGAAACGAACATCGAGCCAATACTTCTTTCATAGATGCTTTGTTTTCAAAGTATCATGGCTTTCCACGTGCTTTGCTTGTACTATTTTTTCTAGCTCTTACACTTTGAAGCAAATAATTTTACCTCCAAGGTTTTTCAGTCAATGAAAAGGTGCTTTTAGGCTGCCATTCATTTCCAAACACATTTAAGCCTGTGCAAGAAATCTATAAACAAATAGCAGGTAGTGGAAAGATGTTGAGCTGCTACTCCTTGTATAACAATGAGCATGCTAGTAAAGCCTGAAGCCCACAATTGTTAGCTTAATGAAGTTTACAAATGCTTTATTATATGGAGTTCCATACTCTGATTTGTCCTGGTGCATCTACATGTTGAATATGTATAATAGGCACCTTTTAGGAGAAATTACTGGCTTGCAATAATGCAGTGACTCCCAAAAGCAATATCAACACGACATAAGAGGTCTACTGTAAATCAGCTACATGCACAAACTTTTTGCATGTTTGGTAAACTGTAAAGTCTGTTCTCAGAACCATTGTAAACTACTTTTTTTTAATATAGCAATGTTCTGTGTTTGTTGGAAAGGATGTCATACAAGCGTATGAAATTCTGTAAGAAAGAAAGAAAAGATTGCAATAGAGTATATATTAATCCTAGCAGGGGCAGAAGGGCAAAGTATCTTACATATATTAAACTGAACAAAATGGTTTTATTTTTTCTTTCTTATAGGAACACAGAGAATGAACATTGACAAGGTTCCCGGCAATTTCAAAGAGATAATAAATACCCAATAAGCCAAACTCAGGGTATAAATAAAACTTATGGTATAACAAAGGACAGAATTTAGCTGGACATTTTTATATAGAGCAATACAATTATTATTTCCAGTGTAAAAATATACTTCATTTGAATCAGCTGAATTAGAACAAGCAGAGTCTGAAAATATGATAGAATAAGCAGTTCACAGACTAGATAATGACTTGTACTGCACAGTTAAGTCTAATATTGGAGCAATTTCTAAAAGGGAAGGAAAGATGCAGTATTTTTCTGCTGAATACCACAGCAGAGATTATCTATAGGTTTGATAAAAGATTCCTTTGGTTAGCAAATGCTTTCTTATCAACCAAATTATGACCAGTTCTACCTATATTATTCCTCAAAAATAGCAATTACAGATGTGTAAATGCCATCAGAATATGTTCATTAGTGTTTAATATGCCAAATCAAAAATAAAATATAGGGTACTGAAGTTAGCTTTAAAATGACAACTATATTTTCCCAATAAAAAAAATCATCAGCTCAGTTTCCTGTTCTCTGATATGCTCAGAGTTGAGGTCATGACACCAGTTTTTGCCTTACATGGTACATCTACAAAAGATGTTTACTGCACAGTTGACTATTTAGCTGCACAGTAGATGTCTCAGCATCTACATGTCTGTTCCTATTAGGCTGCAGTAAACTAATTTAAGCTGCAGCAGGATAGTACTTGTAAATACAGCCAGCCAGAAGTAAATACAAGTACTATCATGCTGGGGAGTAAAAAAACTCCGCAGCAGTGCATGTATAGATGCTGGAGAGGCTGACTTGGGCACGAGGGTGCTTCAGTGCGAGGTGTGCTTGCTGGCTAGTCCCACACTGACGCTCCCTTGTGCCTCAGCCAGCCCCTTTGCAGCACGGTGAGCCAGGGGGAGCAACCCTGGGCTGGCAGGTTGGCCCCCAGGGCCCACTGCCAGCTGGGGCTGCTCCAACCTGGCTCCACATGCTGTGCATGAATAAATTCCAGAGCTTATTGCTCCAGAGTTCATTGCTCCCAGGCACATGTTCAAATGGCGTACCTAGGAGCAATAAACTCTGAAGCAATAAGTTCCAGAGTTTATTTGTGTAGATGTGCCCACAACTGCTGATCTTAATATAAGAGCAACTACTCCATACTCCTTTACTGCATGTGACTGCATCATTAATTACTGTAAAAGAAGGGAACCCAACCTAGGTTGGATGGGTGGAGGAAGCACCGAGTTTTAGATTTTGGTTTCAAATGAAATTTATTTTGGTAGTTATATGGAAAATAGACACATGGGATGCCTATAAATGCACGCTGAGGCTACTCTGATGCACTGTAATTACAACGCATTGGATGAGATTTGATTAATCAAGTCTTCCGGACCGTGGTAATTACTGTGCTCCAGCAGCCAGCAGCATCACATGTATCAGCCTCCCCACGCTGAAAAATGGCAACAGGGATGCTTTAACTAAATCTCATTCAATGAACTTTGGTTAAAGCACCCCTGTTGCCATTTTTCAGTGCCAGGACACTAATGCACTTGACACTTTAGACCCCTCCTGCTTCTTGGAGCATGTGTATAAACACCTATTAATATCCCAGGTGAATTTGGGACCTTCTTCACATCTGAAGAAAGACAGGTGGAAATAAGGGAAGTTCTAGTGTTGCCAACTATTATGATTTCATCTAGAGTCTTGAGATACTTGGTGGTTTGCTGAAAGGCCTAGATCTCAGTCATGTGATTACATGAGGATAACAACTGAACTTATTTGTAAAAAGATTTAGGTTTCTAGAAAAATTTGAACATATGAATAAATCCCCCAAATGAGAAAGCAAATGTAAAAACCTCAAAACAGTTTTTAATTTTGTTTTAAATTTTAAATTAATTGTTTGTAAGTAAATCTCAACATTTTGGAGGACTTCCTTCAAGGTCTCTGAATGCTTGTGGACTTTGGGAGGCCTGGACTCCTTGATTGCTAACTGTAGTCTTTCCTGGGCCTCCAGCAGGATTTCACCAATAGATTTTCAATCTCAGGAATACACTGTTTGCTGTCCAATCCCCACCCCTATTCCAACCTAAGTCAAAAGGTTCTCTCCCCAAACTGTCACGTAGGGTCTGTAGAGACCATGTCCATGCCTCTCCCACTTCTTTCCTGTCTCTCCCAGCAATCTGTACAGGCCATGGCGCTAGTTGTGCCTAAGCACATACTTAAGCATTGGTTACACTAAATCCACAGCCTGCCTTCTGCTGCTGCAAAATAACAAGAAGATTTACCTTCATGTACCACGTCCACACATGGAGGGACATGTGGTTTGTGGTGCCACAGACCTCTTTGTGGTGCCACAAACTGCATGCCTTACACATTAAACCGTGTGCCACACTGCTAATTTGCAGTGTGGGAGCAAAATTTGCTACTGGGATTTCCCAATAGCCAAAAAAAAGCCCCGATAAATAAAGCAGGGCAAAGCACATGAAAGTAGCGTTTGCCCAGACAAATGCAGAGATGGGGGAGCAGGTAGCCCAGGACTTCCTGCTCCTCTGTCTCCGCACACTGCAGAGTCCCTGCACTGAGGCACACGGCAGAGTGTGCCTTGAGATGGAGGAGCAGGCAGTGCCTGGGCTGGCTGTTCCTCTGTCTCTACATGCCGCTCCATGGCTGGCTGAGGTGCAGGGTGCCTCAGTGAAGGGATGCCTACTAGCTAGCCCCACACTGAGGCACCCTGTGCCCTAGCCAGCCATCCCTGCAGCACAGGGTACAACAGAGATGGACTCTGGCTTGTTAGCTTAGGATAAACCTCTGTATTATTTAACAAAATGAATGCAGGAGCTGCATTTTGGTTTATTTACGGGAATATAACAGCTTTTTGTTTTTAAAAGTTCAAGCATGTCATTTAAATGATATAAGAATGTGCATGTGACTTATTTGAGAAGTCAGGGTCCCTGTGCCAGGTTTAGAACTTATTGTTATTCTACCGGCACAGATGCTGCTGCTTAACACGTTGCAGGAGCCATAATCTCACCTCCATTTGGCAGCCTATAAGTGAACAGAACAGACATAAATTACAGTCAAAAGGTTCTAGAAAGGTCATGTGAAGGGCAAATGCAGCTTCCTGGCATGTCACTGCACTATGTAGCCACCTCTGTTCCTTCTCAGTGTAAGCAATGGGCCCGCTGGGCAGCTAGCTGAATTGGAAGACAGAAATCAGTGGATGCTCTGCCACCTGTCTTCTTCCCATAAAACAAGGGTTTAAGCTCTTGCTGATACACGGATATTAGCACCACTCAGAGAAGTGCTGCCTTCCCTTAACCACTTTCAAACTTGCACTTATACGGACAGGGTGACACAGCCAATGGCACTAAGGCATATGAATGAGACACTCCAGCAGCATAGATGGGGAAGGCAGGGACAGGGACAAAGTGAGCATATACGCCAGGTTCACGTGACTTTCTACATCTGATGACCTGTGACCCAGGTGTACACGGCAGGACCTGGGTCAGATTTAGCGGTGATCCATATCTGATGGCCAGAACCAGAGGGATTAATAAGCAATAAATATGTGCTTCTTGGAGGCATTTGGAATTTTTGCCTAATATAAAGCTTGCAAGTTTGTAACCCGCAAATGTAACTTGTCTGTCGTAAGTTTAAGCAAAATAATAAAACTAACTGTTTGTAGAACTGACTGGGCCCCAAAGGCGAAGCTGTAGCTGCAAGATTAGCTGACCTAACGGCTTTTGCTCAGGGTTCAGCCTTGACAATAAAACTGGATCCAACCACCTGGCACACCCAACACATTCCAGGAAAGCATGTCTCAAGAAAGCATATTCAGAAAAATCTAAAAGGGTTGGGTTTAGTAATGTTAATTTCAAACCTAAAAATGCTGCATTGTAATTTACTTATTGGATAAACCCGAGTCTGGGTAGTAACCTTTTATGATAATTTTTAACACCTTTCAATACCATAGGGTAACAGCTATAAGGCAAAATTGTGAGTGGCTCTAAAGCCAACAGATTAGCATAAAACTAGGTATAAAAAGCGTGTGCATCATGTGACAAGCAGGAAGGAGGGAACAGAATGGTCATTGCTTTTCCAAGCCCAGACTCCAGACTCCCAGTGTGAGTGACAATCGGATCCTAATCAAGGGACCTTCCCCAGTAATCCCTCCAACAGCGTCGATCAGGGATGCCTGACTTTGCTGGAATCACTTGGCATGCACCTGGCATCGAGGAACTATCGATAAGTTGCCAACCCCTGTCTGTCTATCTGTTGTTTCAAACAGCCCAGTGGCTGATACCCTCGCAGTGCCCACTTGGCCTGCGACAGATTGATCCATCTATCTGTTATTATCTGTTATTATTTACTATTAATACTTTAATACTGCATTATCTGCTTGTCGCATTTATCTTTCTGTTAACTGTTGTCTGTGTAAGCTATAATAAATTTACTTTTGCTTCACTCCCAACTCTGCCTCCTCGATCCTGAACCAAACAGCCCAGTGGCTGATACAGTTGCAGTACCCAGTCAGTCTGCAACTAAATTGATACACTCACAGTGCCCAGCTGGCCTGTGTCATGCATATGAAAATCTCCCCTGCATTCAGCCTCCTTCAGACCTCCTTAGGGTGCAGACATAACATATTAACTATGAAGTGAATTGGCTTCACTGCATAGTAAAAGTGAAGTAGACACACGACCCACAGTGTTATGTCACAGTAGCATAACTGAGGGAGTAACCAGTGCAGCAGCTCCAGGTGTCTCCTTTGTGGTGGGCGGCGGGGAGGGGGGGCAGGGGAAGAGTACCTGTTGTCTCAGCAGCATGCCACAACTGGCACAACAGGAGCCAGTGCTGCCCTGGGTGCCAAGCTGCACAGCTACACCTTTGGTACATCAAGGAAAGTGAGGGTGAAGTTACCCCTCAAGGTAAGGAGAAACTATGTGCAAGGTACATTGGTGTACCAGTCGTATGCATCCCACTAGCCAAGTTCAACCCAGTGTAGTCATTTGCCCAAATGAAAATTGGCTGTCCACCACTGAGTGGCCAGGCACTTATATAGCACCTGTATGGGCAGCCAGCTAGGAAGAACTGGTTGTGCCTCCACTTCTTCCTACAAAACAAACATGCCGTGGAGCAGAGTACTAGATGATCACTACAGAGTAATCTGTGCTTCTGCAGCCTCACTCTAGTGTCATTTAAGGGAAAGCTAAACTGAAATTACTGGCACCCCAAGGATGGTGTAAAAATGAGAGTAGGTTGGTAGCTATATGTTTACATCCATGTAATCTAAAAATGGACAGAGTGATCATTCAGAAACTTTCCTGAAGGTGGGTGGAGGAATTGTGCCTTGGCTAACAATCCTGTTTTCCAAGCTTTATCCTACAAATAATTTTCACAGCACAGTTTGAAATCTCCCAAAATGTGGGGTTGCCAGAGAAATCAGGACAGACCCTTACCCACACTTATCACCTACAAAAATTCTATAAAAAACCAGCAGTCAGAGTAGTTGTCACTGGGGAAAGGGCAGTAAACAACAAAATGCTGTGCATAATATGTAATTATGCATAAAACACATCCATTTGTTTTGCTAATGTGTAGGTCACTGTGATAGAACAGATATAATAAATAGCATTATGTATTGGGTCTCATCCCGGTCTCAGCTCAGCATAAAGGTTAATCTGTGCATTTTTACCTGGGCTGGAGCACTGGATGAAAGATGAGTCAAGTCTCCAATTCTGGCAGCAGCACGAGGATCACTAGAGCTGATCAAGACAGGAGCGCTGATTTCCATGGAGTGCCTGTTATTCAGGGCCTGGGAGGACTTGTGTGTCATGCTGAGAGCTGTGAAAGAGTGGCGCTTCTTGGCATTCTTCTTGCCGTCAATATGCCGCTGGATGGCACTGACTGCTCCAGTATTGTTTAAAGTAGAGCACTGGGTCAAATTTACAGCTGTGCTGGTGTCAGATGGCAAGGGGACATCACAACCAGATGCTGCAGCTAAACACGTCTTGTCCATCTCAATAAGCTGCTTAGCCGATTCATTGAGCTAAGTGCAGAGAGGAAGGAAGGGGGGAAAAAAAGAAGGGAGGAACATTAAAAGCTGTCACATCTTGCCTATGAGTTGGTGAGTTCAAATTCTGCGCTCATGCGAGAGGCAGTGGGACTTCATTTACAAAAGCATTAACCTTTCCCAGCATTTAAAAAAAAAAACACAACAGCTGAAGTCTACCATTCTAATACCCCTGCACATACATTGGGCATATGCCTAGTAAAGTCAATGGGGCTGTACTGTGCACTTGAGAAATTTTTCTTCAAGTACTGGCAATTACCAATAACATTATTTTTGTATTTTATTGGCCTGTATTGGATAGGTTAGGGTGAGCTGGAAAAGACAGAATGCTTTACTCTTTGAGGCAGCAGCCGGCTTTCAGCTCTCCAGGGTTCTACAGCAGGAACAGCATAGTATTTGTCTGGTTGAAGGGGAATATCCAAAAATAAAATAAAAATTCAAGATGCAACTTATATGCACAGCAGAGAAGAGATGCCACAGGGTAAGAATTCAGATCAGTTGGTCTACAAGCAGACAGTCAAAAAGGAAAGCACTCAAACCTACAGTGCATTTTTCAGGGTGTGACTCCAAGTAACATGTTTAAGGGAACCAGTGTCAGAGCCAGGATAAGAAGTCTGGAGTTCTCTCATCTCCTAGTTCTAGACACAGTTCAGCATGCTAGATTTCTTTCTACTGGACAATGCCCCTTTCAGCTCAACTTCTAGGGAACTAAGGTCTGGGTAAGTTTAACAACGCCACTGGTGTTTAATAAATATACTATTTTATTCTAGTGGCGGGGAATATAGACGATCAAGTAAAGGTTGTCAGAATTCATTAGCCACAGTGTGGCTATGGAGAGCACGCTAACGTTTCCATTATACTACCTCACTTTTCCCAGTATCATCATTAATAATATATGTGCCTGAGGTTTGCTATGTAGAGTCCCAGTCCAGAAGCATTTCTTCCAAAATCTCTCTAATGTTTTTTCTTGCATTTCTAACATAACTAATGTTTTTATCTTGATATGAGAATAAAGCAAAGGCTATTTTTAAACACTGCCACTTCAACCGAACAGTAACAGGCAGGCATCTTTCTGGCTTGTACAGGAAGGGCTATTTGTTCTCAAAGCTTAAGGAAGCAATAAATAGAAAACATTAAAAATGACTCCAAGGACCCTCTCCAAGGGTTTGAGATTTAGCGTGCAGTTTATGGAGAAGGTAAGATACGGCAAAGTCAATTTTCAACTAACTGCTCGTGATCATTTTAACACCCTGGTCCTAAGAAATGCAGAAAACGTGAAGTATGGAGCACCCACTGCTCTGAAGTTTCTGATTTCCCAGATGGTATCATTTGGGTAAGAAAGAGTTTTTTGTACATATATGGACAGTCTCTGGACCTAGATAAATGACAATATTCACAGTTCTATGAGGTGCATTCTGAATCAATCGGCTTTTTCCTTGCAAAACTCACTGACAACAGATTTATTGTTCAAAGTGTACAGAGAGCTGGTGAGAAAGGTGTTGTATAGCCAACCAACCTTTATATTAAACCAGCATACCATGCAATAAGCTTTCATATTTAATGAACAGAAGCAATACAGGAAAATGATACCTAAAGCCAAAGGCTGAGAAAATCAAATATACTAAATGTTGTATAGGATAAAATGATTATGATGATTATTATATATATTATGGTAGCATCCAGAAGGTCCAGACAAGCATGGGGTCTGCTTGGTTGCATAAACATATTGAAAGACAAAGGTCTGCAGGGCAGGGATTAAGGATCCAATTTAAAAACAAGATGCAACAAGTGAGAGGAACGTACAATGAGGGTAATGGCAATGAGATCATGCTGTTGAACAGCCTGATGGCTCCAAATTGCTGCGACAATGTTTTAAAATATAAATAAGTAAATAAATAAATAATGCCAGCACTTTCCCCACAAGTCCACATAAGTCTTCTGGACTTCCGTCTCCAGTTTACAGAACATAATTCCTAAATAGGAGGTGATGAATATGCTAGTATCTAGAAAATAAACATCAACATGCTGTAATCCTTCATTTACTGACAGGCTCTACCAGTCAACCAATAACCTCCAATTAGTGATGTTCTGCTACTGACAGTGCAGAGAATAGCTGCTGGGAGTCACTGATACTGTTCAATTAGAAGGCCATTTTCTCAGCTGCACTCTTCAATATGGGACCATTATGGGAGCCAGCACAGTATACTGCACCTGCCAATTTTTGCCTATAACAGCTGATCCCATTGCAGATTCTTCAAGAATGTCCATTATTTCCCACTTCATCATGTTCTAAATTGGAACAACCTAATATTTGCCAGCAGGCTCCAAGTTGCAAGGAAACCAGATGGCTCTCCTCCCTTAAGGTGTTCCAGCTCTGCTTACCCAATCAATGAAGATATCCTAAATGAATCATTTGAAAACGTAAAGGAGGACTAGGGAAACTCTACCATAATTTATTATGAGATGCAAAAGTATCTTTTCTACAGAAGAACCTGATGAAATAAATTTGCTAGTATCAAACTGGATAAGCATATCTGCAAAGAGCTTTATAAAGCACTGGGACTTCGTGATTTAGCAGCCATGTCCCATGTGGAGAGAAACCCTCCTGCTCTTTACAACACAACTTGAACTACGATTCCATTTGTAATATCCAGTTTATAAATCCCACTGGTTGTCAACTAATCTGACTGTGAAGAAGACCCTTGTCATACAAGAAAGCTATTTTTTTACAAAGCAAAACCACCACAAATATGATGATGAGATTGCTAATGTAAAGGGCTATGTAAATTATAACTTCATATCAGTACAAGCCAAAAAAAAAATCACTCTCAATTTTAATGCACTGTGTAAGCCAAAAAAGAAAGCAAAAATCCCCCTTAAACCAACCAATAGATCTAGGTAGGTAATAAAGAAATACACTAATAGGCTAACACTCAAAGCATTGGGCTTGGCAAGATAAAATTGTTGGAAATATTTTATAAGGCAAAAAAATCAATAGTATTATAGCTGCAACACTTCGTTGCAATGATCAAGCTCAGTAATTCTGGTCCATGCTTCATAAATGCAGGAGGGCCAGACAAAAATGTCTTCCTGCCTAAACAGAAAGAATGAATTTCTCTTTGTGTATGCCTTACACAGCTTTTTTTTTAAACCATGATTACAACACTGAAAATGTAAATTCATTACCATCTCCTGCTCCTCTCTAGAAAAGAAATGTTATTTTGTAGAAGCAAATCTTAATGGAGAGTGCTTTGATATCCAGGAGCTCTGATCCACAGACACTCCCAGGATTTGAACATTTCTGGGACTGTGTGGATTTTCCACAATTTACTGAACTGTTCATTTCAGGATTTCCACTTTCGAGCACCTTGCTGATGTAAGATAAAAAAGACCAAAGCCAAAGTCCTGGCCCTGTTAACTCAATGGCAAAACAATTATTTTCTTCAGTGGGGTCAGGATTCCCTTCCAAAGGGAAATAGTGTAATGAGTAGGGCCATCGTACGGAACTCAGTATGGACTGAACCCTACAAGCTGCTAAGTAATCTTATCCATTAGGTCAATTAATGATATGCTCAGCTTCAACCCTGTGAAGAGTCCCACTGTTCAGCGCCAGAGTACTCAGCCCCTTGGAGAGACCTCTGCAGCCAATACTGGACTTTGGACAGAATCAAAAGAATATTTTGGAGAGGATTCTGTCAGGGTCGCTGTGAATCATAAGGCCCACTTTTATGGAGAGACTGATGAGAGTAGATCTATTAGCTGATTTTGGGGTTGTGCATGGCTAAGTTAACTACACACCAAGTTAAGCTTGTAAAGCTACTATCTCTCTTCCCCGTGACAGAATTCCCGCACTTGTAGGAAATGCACGGGTAACTGGGCATTGCTTTGACTAGCTCTGTCTGTGAAGAGAGCATATCCTTAGATTAAGCTAGCTCTCTGTCCTCTTCAGTGTCTGTCTCACTTCTGAACACATTTTCCCCTCAAAAGAGACAGTAATCAAGATCCAATTCATTTCAAAAGCTGCTGATCTTAGTCTGAGCCACACTACTCACTTATCCACCATCCAAACTATCATGCCTTTGGCCCCTAGCCAAAAACAGTCCATAACCAAGACATATAAAAAGAACCAGATGAGGATTCCCCCCCCTTTCTGGCTTTTAACTATGATTACTTTAGATATTCTGCTTGAGCCTTTACCATCTGGACCACAGACATACATGCATTAAGTTGGATCACTCCGAACTTCTCTGCTGCCAAAATTATTGTTTTATTAGTCTCTCGATAAACTTGACTGTTATGCAGAATACATTATGATGATTTTCCCTCTTTCTCCCACCTCTTCTTCCACCCCAATACATTTCAGTCTGATATGCGTGTGTTAAGAAAGGAACGGAGAGAAACAGCATGAGCAGGTTTCTCTATTAAAGATGAGGTGATACAAGACTTTGGGCTGGATTGTGATTTGCAAGAAGTGGAAGTACTTCTGCAGGAAAACAATGTTTCATTCTTACCGTGCATGCCTTCCCTTGTAAGAAAAACCCTTCATATAGGACTAAGAACCCACCATCTCCCTGTGTGAACTAATGGACCTGGGGTCTAGCTATGAAGGATCACACACCCAATTAAATCCTTCACCAAGTGCATGAGAACGAGGATGAGGGAAGAATTACTTCCTTGCCAGACTGCATCATAATATGCTGCTGGTATAGATCTATATTAAATTACTATGTCACGGACAATGGAGGAAATAGAGGCAGCACTGGAATAAAGGCCAGGCTTGAACTAGAGACTTTTGCAGGCATGGTAATGTTGTCTAGGGGTGTAGGTTTTTATGGCACTTCCATACCAGCAAAAGCCACAGCATGGATGCAGTTATGCCACTAAAAAGATGCAATGTCAGGACAGCTTCTTTTAGTCAGTGAATCAGCATAAAATCCAGTGTAAATCAAGAAGTGGAAGGAGTTCTGCAGAAAAGCAGTGTTTCATGCTTTCTCCGCGTGTCTCCTGTTAAGAAAGAGTTACCAACTGAACACATGAGGGATGCTGGTGATCAGATGCAGATATAAACAAACAAATGTAGGTCGTGTTAATTCCATGGTTCATTAGAAACAGAAATGGGAAAAGAAATCAGGGTTTCCCAAAGAAAAAAGAAAGATAATTTAGTATGGAAAGAAATATTGAACTCAACATTTTAAGTATTATTACAGCAGGGTAAAAAATAAAATTAAAACTATTAATAATATTTCTTTAAAATGTCCCTCTGAGCAAGTTAAAAATGTGTATACCCAGACACTGCAAATTTTTATATTTTACAGTTCATAAACACTAAGAAGATTAAACACACTAGTATTGAATGCCTTGCAGAGACTTTGGTAAATTGTAGTGCCATGGCTGATTTTCTGATTAAAATTAACAGTCTGAATTTATTACAGTGCTTTCAGTTCAGACAAGGTGCTTGTAGAAAATATTAGGTCCTATCCTCTCATTAAATTGGTTTCACTAATAGTATTATTTATGCTCTGAAGCATGGTGAGTTGATTCAATGATAAAGAGTGTAACTGCATGAACTATTTCTGCTTTTGGCATACTAAGATCAGCATTTTTTGAAATTTTCTTAACATTCTCATTTTGGAAAACTAAACCTAAATACACATCCTAAAGTGATAAAGGAAATTTCTTTTTAGGCCATTTAAACTTTCCACCAGAGGATGCAGCTACGCGAAATGCTTTACTGGTCATTAGATTAATCTAAAGTGCAGACTAATCTAATGCACAGTAAAGCATCGCCTTCTACACATACATAGCAATTACTGCACAGTATATTAGTTTAATACACTGTTTTATAGTACCTGTAGATACAGATACTAGAAAAATGGCATATTAACTGATGTGCCATACTGCATGTGTAGACGCTGATTTGGAGCAAATTGCTCTGTCAGCCTAGGCAGTAGTGGGGTCACTGAGGGTGGGAACAGCTGTCTCCGCCCAGGCAGATGCTACCTGCCAGCCACATGGAAATTGGGAGGATAGGTCCTGGTCTTCACTGGGCAGGCAGGCAGCTGCCCAGCAGCTGGGACAGCTGTCCCAGCCACATGGAAATTGGGACAAGTTCCAATCTCCATGTAGCTGGCAAGCAGTGTCCTGCCAAGCTGGGACAGCTCTCCTCGCCCCTTGTGGCCTCCTGCTTTTCAACTGACTGGGAGCAATTTGCTCCTGGTCAGTGTCTAAACATGCAGTACTAGGCATTAGTTAATGAGCCATTTTTCTAGTACCTGTAATGGCACATTAGACCAATATATTGTGCAGTAACTGCTGCACACATGTAGACAGTGATGCTTTACTGCACGTTTGATTAGTCTAATGTGCAGTAAAGTGTCTCACATAGATGCACCCAGTGAATCTATAATTACAGTCATAGTAAAGGACTGTAAAAGAAATTAACACAACTGCTACAGAGCAGATCTCAGGTTTTACAAATAGGTTGATAAAGGACAAAATATACATTTAAAGTTATATTTAATGCATGCATTTTGGATCTCCTCCTTTTATTTGTCAATAGTGAATAAAAACATCTCTAGAAAGTTCCTCAATTTGCTTAAGAGTTGTTTGAATGCACTGGATACTAGTTATAAAATTGTTACAGCAAATGCCAATTTATATACTCTTTCTTCTTTTGCACATGGAGACAAAGGAGGATTATAATGAAAACAAAAGAGTATTCAATAGATCTCAGAGTTAATCTCTGTAACAATCAACTGTTGCATTTCTTAATTTACTGCAAAGGAAGGGCTTGCAAATAAAGAACAGATTTTCTTGTAAGTGGTTTATCCACCATAGAAGACAAGACTCCAACAACAACCCAGTCTGATTCAGAGCAGATTTACTTTCTGCAGACTGAAGATGAAAAGAGCACAGTACATGGACAGCACTGCCACATGGACAACATGTACATATCTGTCCATACCCAGTGTCAGCATAAAATACACTGCATTTACCTAAATCCTGGCCCTGAATTTAAGATGACACCCCAAAAATTAGATTCCAAAGCTGGAAAATTTATAAACATGTTATATTTTCCAGTGACAGAATCTAATTATTGGAGGGTTGTCTTATAGCCAGAGCCATAACTGAGGGTAAACAGCAACAGGAGGGCAGGGGGTGGGGGGAGACAGGAGGCCTGACCCTCATCAATTGCTCCCTGCTACTTGTCTCCCATTCCCTGCTCTGCTTGCCTCCCCTGACTGCCCCCACTACTTCTTAACCCTCAATGGTGGCTCCAGCTCTGGCCCCGCTCCAGCCCAGGGCAGGAAGCACACAGTTGTTATGGTCCCTGCCTGGTCAGCCAGCAGCAGCTGTGGCAGTGGCAGCCCCAGCCAGCGCTGAAGCTGGAGCCATTGCAACCATTGCTGCCTGGCTAGGCAGGGGCCCAAGCCACCATGTGCTCCATGTCCTGGGCTGAAGCAGGGCCAGAGCCAGTTTTGTTGATCAGGATAAGCGTTGGCAGGGTGACAGGAAGGTGGCAAAGGCTGCAGGGAGCAGATGGGAGTGGGGTCAGCTACTGCAGGTACAGCTCCAACTTCAACCCAGAGCCCAGGCTGGGGACAGAGCTGGATCCACTGCCTTGCCCCTAACACCGCCCCCCCACCCCCACACACTTTGTCCTTGAATCCAAGATGAGGGGCTTTCCCCTTATATGTTGAAAAAAACCTCCTCATCTTGGATTTGAGTAAATATGGTACTTTGCTAGGACATGCTGCAATCCCTATACATTGTATGCTTTCCTAGCTGAGATACAGGTTTCACACTCTTCTCTAAAAGCCTGCTAAAGAGATAACCAAGCTGTCAACGGAGGAAGATAAATCCCCTGGACTTACAGTTCTCCAATAGCTAGCCTATATATTTTTTTAAACAGACCTCCTGATCATGCCAGATGTATACAAACTTAAAAACATTTTGGGGGAAAAATATGTTTAATTCTGTTTCTTGAAAGACAGAATATATTTAATAAGGTATTTTCCTGTTTAACAAGATCTTCATCATTTAGCTGCAGTATCATTTCTAAGTCACTGTGAGAACAAAAGAATGGAAAATTTGGGAGACCAAATATTAGGACATGCTTGGAAAAGCTGTCAGCACAATTTTGCAAAATTCGAAATGCAGCAGCAAAAGTAAACACTAACCTCTGGGTGGGGAATTGGGAATTCTTTTCCCTCCCACCCGAGGCGTAGGAGGGAAAGTTGTTCACATTGAAATGGGACACACACATGGCTTGGAAAACTGCTTAAGATGTGAATTAGGTTGTAACAACTGTTCTGGAGCAAATAATAACTGGTCACCTTTTGCAAACAAAATCTAAATTGATATCTGCATTAATAAGCAGAAAGAAAAAAAATCTCACTGTGAAAATTAAGGAACCCATGAAAAGTACATTTTTTCCTTTTTTTCCTCTACCACTTTCTGGAAAAAAATCAAGCTATGCAGCTTCCATTCTTCAAGTAAACTAACTAGTGTCTCATTGATGAGGTGAGCCTGGGCTCATGAAAGATTATGCTATACATCTCTGATGCGGTCAGTCTATATAGTGCAAATTTGCTCTGTCTTCTGCCTGACTGCAGTCTACCACTGCTAACCACTGACCTCTCCTTAGTTTCTCACTGACATGTTATCTGCAGATAAATGCACCTCAGAATAATATATTATTAGTTAATTCAACTGATTCCAATAGAAACGAAAGCAAGTACAGTCTTCATATCACTAACGCTGGCTGAATCCTGCCCCATTAAAAACAATAACCAGAAAAATAAACCTGAAAAAAGTTTTGCCCCAAATTTATGGATGAGATTCTGATTCCTCTGAATTCAGTGACAGCAGGATTGGGCCTCATATAGCCGTCCATTTCAGGATATTATCTAATAGAACTAGTCGGGAATTTCTGACTAAACATTTAGTTCATCAGAAAATGCAGGGCCTTCAAACCCGAAACTTTCCTGTGAAGTGTGCCAGGTTTGATAATACTTGAAGAATGCTGTGCACTTGAAAGCTTGTCTCAATTTATTCCAGCACTGCAGTTGGTCCAATGAAAGATATGAACCACAAAAATCCTTGCCTCTTGCATATTTCCTGAACCATCATGGCTACAGCATCACTCCACCACTACCTCTTTCATCAGGAAACAATTTTTCAGGTTAAGAGGGGAGAGTGGGGAGACAGAGAGAGAGGGTGGGGGGAATCACATAAGAATCACTAAGAGCCCAGTTATTCGGGAACTCAACTGTGACTAAGGCCCAGATTCAGGACGCTGAAGTAGCATCTCTCCCATCCATTACATGCAAATCCCCTAATCACTGGGTGACTGATTTTTTTGGGTGGTTCCATCTCGCTCACTCTCATTCTCCCCATTTGTTCATGAAAGTATCTTTGAAGTTTCCCTGTTTTGCTCTAACGTGGAACAGGAACATTTTTGAAATCTTGACAACTTTCAGAGGACAGTTAAATGTCTCTAGTGTCTCATGTCTTAAGGTGAAAGTTGCCTCAAAATCTATGTTGTTAAAACATTGTGTTTGGTTTAACTTAAGGTATGATTTGAAAACATTTTAGTTTAGCCACAGCAACTATGAATATTTACGAAGCCTAAGTTCCTACACTTTTTAGGAAAATCATCTTGAGTGTGTTTGATAGCCCTAGCTGAGGTATCAACTGTCTTCTCCAGAGCTCCTTAAAAAATAAAATTCACAATAAAATTGATACATTAGGAAACTTTTCCAAAAGTGCAAAACAATGTTTTGTCCCAGTTGTTGCATGTCACACACTCGGTGACTCACCCTGGGCCCTAAAACACTCCTCTCAAAGGACAGACTATCACACACTGCGCCTATATCCAGAAAACCAAAGCAGCAGTTTTAAACAACTGAACTTCAGACATTTCTTTTACAAGGGCACCACCCTAACCCCACCTATGAGCTGCACTTGTGGGTGTACAGACAACTATTATTCTTATTTGTATTACTACAGCTCCTAAAAGCCCCAGTCATGGTCCAAGACAAACAGAAAAGAGCATGCAGTTCCTGATCAAAGAAATCCCATTCAAAATATAAAACAGGAGACAACAGATGAATACACACAGGTGGGGGAGTAGAAGGAAACATTGAGGCAAATCTTTTGCAGGGGTAGAAGTAGCTATGAAAGGCTTTATAAGTAAAGACAAGAAGCTTATCCCTGATGTGATGGAGAAGGGGTAGCCAGTGAAAGGATGCAAGGACAGAGATGATGGAGGTCTATGAGCCACAAGATAGGAAATGATCTTTGCAGCAGCCTTCTGGGTGGGTATGAGAACAGCAAGATGACATTGGTCAAAGGCAAAGAAAAGAGTGCCATAGTAATTGAGATACTAAGAGCCTGGACCTGTGTATTGGCTGTGTGGGTGAACAAAGACAGACACAAGTATGTGCAATTCCAAAATGCTACATCACTACCACCAGAGTTGAAGGAGGATCTTTTCTGGGAAAGCATTCACACATTTTACCCTGCACAGCTACTTCAGGTATAGGGCATGCCAGCGAGGACTTGTTCTGTACACAGAAAGCTAATCCTGTTCCTAGGGTGTAGAGCAGTCGCATTTGTCCAGTATAGGATTCAGCTCCCTCTTTCCTCCAGGAGGGATCCCCAGATGACCCAGAAAGAAGTGGTGCTCAGAGAGTCTTTGGACCACATAGTGTGACTGCTTCAAAGTAGCTTCCTCAGCAGATCTGGGGCAGGAATCACAGCACTAAGTACTGGGAGACCAGCAGGGGGTGCAGGATCAATCAGGTCTGTACCCCCCTTGAAATCCAGGCCTTCCCAGTTAGTAGGTTACTTCATTTCCCCCTGGTGAGAGAGAACAGTGCTGAGAGGAAAAGTAACCCCCTTCCCAAATCCCAGACAACCTGTAGGATTAAACAGAACAGAGTCCAAGAAGCACCACCTCTATCTTCTGACTGAATTAGGGAGCAAGGAATAAAGGACAAATAACTGTCCCAAAGGCTTATTTTACTGCTTTCACTTCAGAGACTGGTGACAGGAGCATCCCAGGTAAAAACAGGCCTCTTCATCTTAGATTTCAGTTGCTTCCCCTGTTGAGACCTTAAGCAGTTGGCACTTTTCTTGCCCTTGGTAGAAATCTTCCTGAAGCTGTTAGCATTACTAAAGCTGTTACCAGGGTTCGAATTACACTTTGACTCTTAGGAGGTCTGCAAAAAAAAAAAAGGTTGCCTATCATGATGCCATAATAAAATTGGAGACTCCCCCAGGATATGATTTTCAAACCTTACAGGGGAGCTCTTGTCTCTTCAGGGGGGATCCAAGCTCCCCTGTAATTCAAACCCTGGCTGTTACTAAAGAGAAACAGAAGCCAAGCACTTGCTCAGTATACTTTCTCCCAGGTTGTAAGGCATGATGAGGAAAGTGTGCCCAAAGTGAGATTTACTCCAATGGCTGACTTGCAATACCCTGCCTGTGCCTTTCCTGATTTATCCCAAACTTTCCAAAATAAACTGTATTCTAAAGTAAAATAATTCTCTTTAACATTTCTTACTGAACTATTTCAGTTTTGCCTAAATGGGCTGGAGAACTTCCAAGCCACATCTGTAATAAGATGCTTGCTTGACCCTTATTTACATGGCATCTTACACTGAGGTAGTTCTAGACACTGTAGGCACAAAATGAATGATACTGCACCAGATTCCATGTAAATAAGGGTCAAGCAAGCAGCCTATTATTAAATAGCAGAACTAACAGTAAATCAAGGGAAGATTGTGAGGGACAGAAGGGTTGCCACATTACCCTCACCTCCTCGTTTAGAGGTAATGCAATGCATAGAACATGGACTACTGTCAGTACCTTTAACAGAATTTCACTAGAGAACATAGAATTGCATAGGCCATACAAGCAAATATACAAACAATCTGTCAGGGGATAAAGGAAACAAAAAACAAAACCATGCATATTATTTCTTTTATTGGATAGAGCAAAAAATATGATGGGCAAACTTTTAAGAACCCGATAGGAGTCTACACGCTGCCATACGGCAATGTTGCTATGGCTCCATGCTTTAGTACTTCCTTTTGGAAGTGTTGGCGAAGTACAAGATAGGGCCTCGGGGCCTGGTGGCCCTGTGCCCGACTCAGCCGGGCCATGGAGATGAGTCCATTGGATTTAGCTGTGCAAAGGGGTTACCCAATTCTCACCTGCCACAACTCGATGTTGGATGGTGCTTTAATCAGGAGGTGTTCAAATCCACTGTAGCTAGACTCCAATGCGCCAGACTTAGTCCATCTTCTGGGGCTCCAACCTCCCCTGCATGCCGTCCATGCGCCACCCAGATGTTAAAGTGTCTGCCATGCCCTGGATCTCAACAAGTGACCTCTTTCTCAGCTTTGCACTTACAGGCTCGTGGCTGACTCATGCCTATCTCCCCATTATGATAGTCCCCAGGGCCCTAACAGTCCTCCTGTCAGACCATCATGAAGAAAAAAAAAAGAACTAAGGAAGAACACAGGATATGTAACTTGAACTCAGGTAAGTTCGCCAGTGACATGGGACCTGGCAGCTTACATGCAGATCCTTCTCACTGCAGTATCCTGGGCCTTGAGGATAGTGGAATCTCTCCCCTTCTTGCAGGGCCCATACTCCCCCAGCTTAAATGAAGAATAGAAAGAAAAATCTTGGTCCTTTTCTGCAGAGTTGCTGCCCAACCGGTCAGCCTCCAGCCTATACTGATGCATAAGATTATTCCACCCTGCCCTCCAGAATATCTACTACTCCCCCTGGCTTGGTGTCATCTGCAAACTTGCTGAAGGTGCACTCTACGCCATCTTCCGGGTCGCTGATGAAGACACTGAACAAAAATGGCTCCAGGACCAACCCCTGGGGCACTCCACTTGATACCAGCTGGCAACTAGACACTGAGCCATTGATTACTACTCTCCGAGCCTGATGCTCCAGCCAGTTTTCTATCCAGATTACAGTCCATTCATCTAGCCTGTACTTACTTAGCTTGCCTAAGAGAATGCTGTGGGAGACTGTATCAAAAGCCTTGCTGAAATCAAGGTACACCACATCCACCAGTCTCCCCACATTCACAGAGCCAGTCACATCATTGTAGAAGGTAATCAGGTTTGTCAGGCATGACTTGTCCTTGGTGAATCCAGGCGACTGTTCCTAATCATCTTCTTGTCTTCCAAATGCTTAGAAATGGATTCCTTGAGGATCTGCTCCATGATTTTTCCAGGGACTGTGGTGAGGCTGACTGATCTGAAGTTCCCTGGATCCTGTTTTTTCCTTTCTTAAATATGGGCACTATGTTTGCCCTTTTCCAATCATCTGGGACCTTTTCTGATCACCATAAATTTTCAAAGATGATGGCAAGTGGCTCTGCAGTGTCATCAGCCAACTCCCTCAGCTTTCCTCCCCCCGCCCCCACTCCAAACCTCTCCCTATATAAGAAAGCTATATAATATATATAACTAAAAAATGTTGGGTTCTCATTTTTTGACGGTCTCTGTCTATATAGTAGCTTTTTTTTACAAGGCGAGGTTTGTGGGGAGGGAATAGGGGGAGGGAAAGGGGGAAGGAAGTTGTATATAAATATCTTCCCAGTTGTGGGGGGTGGGGTGGGGGAAGAGAAGCTATATATTTTTATGTAACACCTCCCCACCAAGGCTAATTGCTTCTTTTGTCTTGTTAACTCAGTTTGCTCAGTATTTATCACCCTTACCTAACAAAATGTACTTTAGGCCATATGAAGCCAATTATTTTATGTTTAGGGTAAAAATAACTTCACTTGTCATTTTTTTCATTTATATGAAACAAGCATTCAGTTTAAATCCACACTCACGGGGACTGTGGCCTGTACTGTATCGATCTGAATGTGGTCTAATATTCCAGAGATTTGTGTTTCTGGAGTTCATAAAATCATAGAAAATTATGGTTGGCAGGGACCTCAGGAGGACATGGAATCCAACCCCCTCTGCAAAGCAGGACCATCCCCAACTAGATCATGCCAGTCAAGACTTTGTCCAGCTGAATCTTAACAACCTCCAAGGATGGAGATTTCCACAACTTCTCTAGGTACCTGTTCCAGTGCTTTACTACCCTCCATGTGAGAAAGTTTTTTTTAAATATCTAATCTAAATTTTCCTTGCTGCAACTTTAGACCATTGCTTCTTGTCCTGTTATCTGCCACCAGTGAGAACAGTTTAGCTCAGGGGTGGGCAATTATTTGGGACTGGGGGTCATATAGGGAGTTTTGATGAGTTGTCATAGGCTGGTCAGCAGCTCGCCTTGCCCCCCTGCAACAGCTCACCAAAACTCTCTATGTGGGATGGGGCCGTGGGCTGGCTGATTGAGAGCAGTGTTCACGAGTAAGATGGGTGGTCAATCCCAGGCCACCGGGGATCATAGGGTAGGGTTGTGGTGCAGCCCCTGCCATTTGGGGAGATGTGTAGGGGTGTAGTCCATGCATGGCTGGCAGGGGCTGCCTGAGCACTAGGTCCCAGAAGCTGGCTGGAGGTGAGGGGAGTGAGGAAGAGACAGGGGGTACATGCAGCAAAGCTCACCCCACAGTGTGGTCCTCAGCTGCCCCCGTGGTGCTCCTCAAGGGGCTGAGCCTGCACCCAGGGCAGCCCAGGCCATGCTGCCCATGCCCACCAGCCCTGCTGTGGCCAGTGTGCACAGCTTTCTGGCGGGGCTGCTCCTGGTGCAGCTGCAGCCACCTGGGTCCTGTTTGGCTCCCCTCACCTCCAGTGGCAACTTCTCTTCTTACTCCTGCC
>NW_017729032.1:143548130-143557723 GCF_001723915.1 Gavialis gangeticus
AGCAAAGCTCACCCCACAGTGTGGTCCTCAGCTGCCCCCGTGGTGCTCCTCAAGGGGCTGAGCCTGCACCCAGGGCAGCCCAGGCCATGCTGCCCATGCCCACCAGCCCTGCTGTGGCCAGTGTGCACAGCTTTCTGGCGGGGCTGCTCCTGGTGCAGCTGCAGCCACCTGGGTCCTGTTTGGCTCCCCTCACCTCCAGTGGCAACTTCTCTTCTTACTCCTGCCTCACTGCTCTGGGCTGGAAGGAAGCTTCAGCTAGGCAGCTCCTGACCCAGTATGTGAGGCTCCAGCACCCAGCTACCTTCCACCCACTCGACCACTCGAGTGGGTGGAAGGCATTAATATCTATACCATCTATTCCATTAACATCTATACCAACTACTCCATTAACATCTATACTGACTATTTCTTGATACTTATTCTTTTTACACTAGCTCAAGATAGGCAATTGTGAGATTTTTTTTGGTGCGGTTTTTTGATTTTGTTTTAAACGGGGAAAAATAAAACCCAAAAATTCTACCCAGCTTGAGCTGCTGAAACAATCTACAGAACTTGGCTGTCAGAGGTGATCAATGGCTGAAAAAGACAAAAGCCCCTAGTATGCAACTCCTCTAGACAGGGACCAGAATACTGATTATGTGCTCTAGACCTGCTTCAGACCCCATGGGGCTAAACACATTGCTGAACAGAAAAATAGCACATAGGGCCTCAAAGCCTATGATGAAACTAAAACCTATTACCCCAAAACCTGTGAAGTTGCTGAGCCTTGCTGGAAAAGCTGAAATGTTTCAAAGCCAATTCTAATGGCAAAAGCTAATAGTAAGTAAAGTACTGCTCATTTAGGGGTCCTATTTCCACAGGTAGAGACTAAGGGATTGATGTTTTGCCTGAGGCATTTTTTTCACTTCAAAACAGTGTAAGGGTATGAAAACCTCAAAAGAGATTCCCTCAGCTATTATGGCAGGCCTCAGAGTCTACACTGTAACTCCCTCTGAATCCCAGGGACAAGATATCTAGCTGCTTCTTTGAATATTGATTCTTGATGAGAAACCTATCACTGAACTACCTCACTGTTCTTGGCAAAACTCTAAGTTCCCTAGCAGTGAATTTAGTGATTACAGGAGGGATTTGATGGACAGCAGTGGATGGATCTAAGTTTATCTACGCCACATCTGCAGTGATCCCAAGCTGCCACTGGGGAACAAGCCAAACCCATTCTCTTCTGTTCCACAACCACATGCTGAAAAAATGTGCCATTGCCATTACAGCAATGCCACACCCAAGGCTGAGAGCCTGAAAATGTCCTGAGCCCATGCCAAAAAGTGAGAACCCAACATTTTTCAGTAAACAGCATGTGCGGAGTGGGAGTGAATGAGGTAGGACTTGCTTTTTGGTACAGTAGTGACCTTGGGATTGCTGCAGGGCTAAGGAGCTTGTTACACTAATTCTGGGCAGCTCCTGGAGCTCTTAACACTGGTATTGTCTGCACATTAACACCTGAAACACAGCTCAATGTTATGCCACTTCAGGGCAGGATTATCTCTGGTCCATGTTACACAGCTCATGTTTCACTCTAGGCTACACCTTTGTGTAAACACGCCCACCCCAGCGGCCTTGCCCCATAGGCCTTGATTGGGCCTAGTGTCCCTACCCAGCCCCCCAGATTCCCACTTACTGTCCCCCCGGCCCTCCCTGTTTGCTTGTGATTGCCCACGCTGTCTGCTAGGGCTGTACGAAGCATCGGTAACCAATTCGATTCAGAGGAGATTTGGCTGATTCAGGGATCGAATCTACAAATCCAAATTGAATTGGCAGACCAATTAAAAGCTCCGAATCGATTTGAAGCATCTATATTGATTCAGAAAAGCTTTGGAAAGGATTCAGCTGCTTCGGAGATTCAGCCATAAACTAAACAGGCAGCTGACGTAGCTGCCTCCAGCTGGTAAGTCTGGTGGGGGTAGGGGAGGCCAAAGTGTGAGGGAGGGAGGGATTGGGGCTGGGACAAGCTGGCCAGCCATGGCGGGGGAGGCACATTACTCGGGGAGTGGGGAAAGGGGCACAGGATGTGGGTGTGGCAGCATTTGGACTGGGGGCTCTGTCCAGCTGCTGCTTGCCCAGCCAGGGTGGGAGGAGGTGGGACGTGGCTTCAGATGGAAGGGGGCAAGCAGCAGCAGGGTATAGCCCCCACTCCCAGGGTTGCCGCCTCTGCATGCCGTGCCCTTTCTGCACCAGCTGGCAAGTGGCAACAGGGCACAGTCCCTGCTCCCAGAGCTGATGTGGTTGCATAGTGCTCGCTAATGTGTTCATGATAGGTAGGGATCCTGGTTTTCTCTAATAAAAAAATTCCCCAATTTTCAAATTAAGAAAAGTAACCCAAAATCCACATTTTTCCGTGATCAAAATGACACAAGACTACATATATATATTTTAAAAAGTAACCCAAAATCCATGTTTTTCTACATATCTATTTGTATTAATTAGTGCTGTTTCGTTTTGATGACAGAAAAACATGGATTTTGAGTTACTTTTTTAAATCCAAAAATTGAGGATTTTTTTTTTATCAGAGAAAATCAGGATCCATTATGATAGGGTACTAATTCTTTCATTCTGCAGTGGGTTTGGCCATTGTTCTGTTATAACTTCTGCATTTTGTTATGGCTTTGTGTTTACAGCAGACTGCCAGTGTACCAAGCATCTGGTATATATTTTTTCTTATTGTGCAAATAAAAAAAAAAAAAAAATCAATAAATAAAGGAAGGCAGACAGCTAGGAGAAAGAAAGTATTAATATCAACAAAGATAACAGGTAGGTGACACAGCTAGGAATGTACAAGCCCAGGACAAAGAGGATTCTCAGGGTCACTGATTCCAATCCCCTGCAATCACTGGCAACTCTGTCACATAAGTTAAGTCCAGGACAGTCCACAAATGCATCCCCTCTCATCCCTTTCCCCACACAAGCTACAAAGCCTGTAAAACCATCTAACAAAAATTGGGATCTCTAGTATAAAAAACAAAGCCTCATAAATTACAATATGCCCCACAAGAGCGTCAGAAAGATTAGAGGTATTACCTATGCCTTGGATCTCAGGAAGGAAATTTTTAGGTAAATTTTTCCCATGTTACTCCAGGAACCAGACTGCACCCCATGCTAGAGATGAAGACACCTTCCTCAAAAATTCCTGCCAATCTTCCTTCCTGAGCCCAAATCTTGTAATCTGTTTAACCAAGACAGCATGAGCAAGATTTAGCAAAGGACACTTTAGAATTTTCTTAGTACCATGAGAAAATAAGGACACCCTGGTTAGCTGTGACTGTGAGAGAGCCCGTGCCAAAACGAGAGGCAGCTACCCACAGCCCCAAAGGACCCAGCTGAAACACTTCATACCCAGGTGTTTCTGGAGGGGAGGAGCTGGGAACTCCAACTGCAATATAAAGAGGAGCCCGGAGCAGGCAGGAGGGGAGAGCGCAGGACCGGAAGCAAAAGAGCTGGGCCGAACAATGCCAGAGGAATCTGAGAGAGCCATGTGGAGGGCTGGCAGGAGGCTCCTGCAGAGAGGGAACTCCCCGGAGGAGCTCTAGAGTGGATCAGGAACTGCCTGCAATCTCCTCGGCAGCCGGCAGAGCCCGACGGAGAAAAGGTACCGTAAAGACTCTAATAGAGGGGCACCATTGAAGCCTGGTACTGTAATGACCCTAAAAGAGGTACAAGCAAAAATTATAAATGATGACCCTCAATGAGATGAGAGTATTGTGATGACCCCAATAGAAGGCACAAGAGGCATGATCATAAGGACATGAACAGGGGAAGGAGAGAATAGTCGCACTGATGTTTTGTTTGTTTATTGCCAAAAGACAGTCGACAATCCTCCAGGACAGGAGGCGTGGATTCCTTTTGGTTTTTTTGTTGAGGTAAAGGCCCCAGACAGGATTCTGGCAGCTGAATACAAACCTGAGGACGCTTAGACTACCGGTGGACCAGGCAAGGGTGTAGGGGTGGGGGAGCCCTCAGCATCATAGGACAGCAGATGACAACCAGGCAGAACCGCACATCCAGGTAGTGAACATACTCCTATAAACACCAAAGGCATGGCAGGAGAGAATGTGGGTGTGTGGATCTCCATCTAAAACTCGTCCCTCACTTCAGCCAGCGGGCTGAGGTCCTATGGAAATACACATCTAGATCATCTATCTATATGTCTGTATAGTTCTCTGGAGGAGGAGAAAACAAAAGAAAAGGTCGCAAGGACTCTCGGAAGGGCGAGCTACCCAGCTGGCCACTTGACAGCGACAAGATGCTGTTTAAACCTGAAGTGGACAGACATACAAGCCTATTAAGTCGGTTTAAAGCTGCTTCAAGAGTGTACTTGGAAAATCAAGTACTCTTTTGAACCAGTTCACTGTGAACTAGGTCAATACCACATGTGACATGGGTCTAGTCAGTCCTCCAGGCATCCCACGCTGCATCACTTCTCATTCTCTCCCACTGTTGTATCTAGCTCCTCTGGTAGACAACTAGAATTCTACCCCTTTTCCCCTTTTTATTGACTGTTTTCATCAATAAGTTCTCTTGCACTGCCTGTTCAATACAAGCTAATTTTCTAATAACCAGCCAGTTCCTCACTCTCTACTCAACCACAGCCTCTCATCATGTCCCTACCATCCCCTGGAAGCCCAGAAACATTAGTCCAAGCACCTTTCCCCATCTCAGGCACTCCAAGTCTGGCAAGCACATTGCAGAGTTCAGTCAAGTGAACTCAACTGAACTCATGGTTATGAGAGAAGAGAAAGCAAGAACTTTAAAATACCTTAGCTATAGGGCACCTACCCTCTGGCACTCCCAAAGCATGGGTGCAAACACTCCCCCTCCACTTGCCTACTGTGCAGCATGCTAGGATGGGTGTTCACCCACTCCCCCTGCCACCCCCCAGTGTTGGAGCTACAGAACTTCAACATCTGAAAGGTGATCATTTGACATCATCCTATTGTGTATGTGGATACCTCTGGCTGTGGCAACTGGAAAATAGTGCCCAATCAGTGACATTTTGGAGTGATTCAGTTGCTACATATATCTACAGCCTTTGGTATTTAAAAGGAAGCTAGAGTGCCAAGAAAAAAGCCAAAACCAAATAATGAGTTCAAGGGAGGAACAAATTGATCCTGGCCCTGCTGGTGACCAAAAGAAAGTTTGGGGCATGGGATAGCTTGATTAAATATGTACTGTATTTCCTCAGAGGCACTGAGTGTACTCTGCAGCCAAAGCTGGGGATGTAGACTGGGGTGTTCCAGTGCTCCTGATGGGACCAAAGCCAGAGGTTCCTGGCTAGAGGGCCTTGCTCTTCTGCTGAGGATCAGAGCTATTGCCACATTTGGGGTCAGAAAGGAATTTTACCCCATGGTCAGACTGGTATGGGGGGGTTTGTCTTCCTTTGTAGTGCAGGTTGTGGCCCTCTACCTGGGATCTCTTGAGTGTATATTAACAACCCTTTATGGAAGCAGGACATTGGCTGCTGTGGTTCCTCTGCTTTACCTGTGGCACGTTAAGAGTGTTATGTCTTGCATCAGGGTTGATGGCAGTTTACTAAGAGGTTAGATTATGGATTGTATAAAGTAGTTTGGATAGGGATGGCCCTGCATCAGATATGGGGTTGGACTAGATGACCTATAGAAATCCCTTCCCTATTTCTCTATGATTTCTATATATAGTATGCAACAAATAGTGTAAGTATATTGAAAGATCAAGAAGAAGGAGGAACAGGGATGGGAAATGTAATCTACAGAACTTTGTAGGGATTGTAGTAACCCCCATATATCAATAAAAAGAGAACAAGGAAAATAGTAGTGAAACTGCTATGCAATGAAATGGGGCAGATAGGGTATGAGCACAAAAGAGCTCTCATTCTATTCAGTGACAGTCTATATTTTTACCCACCCATAGGATTACAGAAGAATTGTAAATTAGGTAAGGAACTGGCAAAAAGGGGATGACAAAAGTTTGGGCTGAAAGTTTAAATATCAGGCTTGAAAGAGAACAATAGTGGACTTCCTCCAGGGAATAGTCTTGGGACTGATCTTGTTAATATTTTTATTAACATCCTCGGCACAAAATAAGGAAACATATTGTTGAAATTTGCTGACAACTCAAAGTTAGACAGTATTGTTAGTAAAGAGAAAGATTGGGATATTAAACAGAAAGAACTGGATGACCTTGAGGACCAGAGTAATAGAAATGGGATGAAATTCAATAGAAGGAAATGCAAGGCCAGGCACTTAGGGCCTAACAACAAGAATTTCTGCTATCAGCTGGGAGCCCATCACTTAAAATGACTGACAGTGTGGAAATACCCCACGTTTACTCCAGAATATTCTTGGTTTCCTTGGGAGTAAAAGTAGAGTGGACACATGGCATACAGCATTTACTTTGTTCTTCATTGTAAAGCTTTTTCTGAAAACATCAGAAGTATACTCTGAAGAAAGTTACTCCAGCATAGATGTTGTGTCCACTGGCATTGTCAATTTAATGACCAAGTGGCCTTCAAGTCAATGCAAACCTGCTCCTTTGCCACCTCGCAGCCAGGCACTGTAATAGTATCTAGTTTGGATAGCCAGCTTGGCAGCTGGTCATGCAACCATTCCTTACTGCAAAGAAGGTTTATAGTGGAGTAAAATCCAGGGGAAATCATTCCAGAGCAAATATGTATTATCACCTGAGAAAGAGAAGGACCTGGGTTTAATAGTGGATTATGGGATGATTAAGAGCTTCCAATGGGATGCAACTAAAATCAGACTTAAAAAGCTTGTCTTTTTTAGTCTAGAAATATGAAGGTTGAGAAGAGGATAAATATAAGAGAGGGAGAACAGGCATTTAAGCAAAGGAAATCTGTCAGCACACGAACAAATAACCAGGCCATAAATAGGTTTAGACTGTAAATTAAAAGAAGGTTCCTAACCATCAGAGCAATGATGTTCAGGAATAGCCTTCCAATAAGAAAGAAGGCACAAGAATTCTAACTACCTTATTTTCTCTTTAAAAAGCCCCTGGGAACTCTGTATAAACAAAAACATACACCATTTTTTCTGAAATTCAGTCACTGGAAATTGTAGTGCATGATAAGTGAGGAAATGTGACACTAGCAGTTTCTGCCTCTGCAGGGGAAAGAGAAAATAACACCCCCTGACTACAGGCTGTGGACACTCTCTTTCCTGCAGCAAAGGTTCCTGCTCAGTTAACTTACTTACTAAAATACATACTAGTATTTTCAAGGAAAGATTTTTTATTTCTTCATTCTGGCTTACGCACCTTGTTTTTAAATCTTATTCAGAGGCATGTTGTATGCAAGAAAATACAGTATTTTTTAAAAAGAACCTTGATTGATTTATGACAGCATTGTCTGAAATTAGAGGTATATAGGGGTCAGTGACCCAGGAGGCCCCTGCCAGCTCTATATAAACAAGCAAACCAATACAGAGCAGTGTACAGTTAAGGATGATAATCTGCACAAACAAATGTTCCTGTTATTCTTCAGTCTTAAATATGGGGGGCTTCTGTTTCACTCGAGTTGTGCCAGTCTCAGCTGAACTGATAACAAGTGGTTTTCTTTAGGAACACTTACATTTATGTCAGTCTTCTGTAGTTTTGTAAGAGAAAGAATTACAAAAATCTGACAAAAACCAGTGAAGAAGAAACAGTTAACATAGAAATGCCCCATAAACCTGCAATAATCAGGCAAAACAAGGCACTGGTTAGATGTTTTCATTAATGAATCCCACTACTCTTGGATATTTAGTCCACTTACCTACAAATTACAAGTAGGTTTTATTTTATTGTATGGTAGATTGACATCATAGTTTTAAAATTACTTAAATGACTTTGTTTTGTATGCGAGTAACTATTTAAAGAACCTGTTACTTTAAATCCAAAGGTTTTTTCCCTTGGTTTGTTTCACAGACTGATGATGAGACAGTAGGTGTACTATTTCCATAGTTGTTCTTGCTATCTACAACATAACTTCTGCATGTCTTAATTTGAATGAAAGGCACAGGATCTATACCTTTGCAATGCATTCCCATGGTAACCTGTTTCACAGAGTATCCTGGTGGAATATTGCATACTATTAGAGGAACAAAGGAAATGTAGTCTACGTAAGAGGAAAATGAGCAGTAGGCATAGTATGCAAGCCTTGAAACCATCTAATTGTAGAATCTGAAAATACATGATTAACCTTTTGAGTGCAAAATAGCAGGTGACGCTTAACTCCTCTGAGGACTGATGGTATTTTAGCCAGACATAAGAAAAGTAAGAAGCAGACACAGAAGAAGAGAACTGACGGAATTCAGTTCCAGCGTAAATGGATGTTACTCATAAGTTAACAGAGAGACACCTACTTACAACAAACTGATTGCTCATATAAGCCTGGTTCTATGGGTTTCAGTAAGTATGCTTTTTCTAAAAGGGCACAACTTCATTACCTGAACATTTATTCACAGGATTCTTTTGCAGCCTTTTTCTCTGGGTTTTCTCTGTCCATCAGAGTCTTCAGAATCTGTACTGAAGAGCCCTGAGAATATACCCCCACTTCAGTTGTTAAATCCCTTTTCTTCTTTTGACAACAGACAACTGGACAAGTTCCCCATTAATCTCAAGTCTAACATTCCTAGATAGTATAAAAAAAATTAAAATGGCATATTATTTCTTTGGTGAGTTTAGTACTCCTAATGCAATAAAGCACACTGTATCAATGGCATGACACTTCATCAGGTGCAATTTGCTGATATGCAAGACAAGATAGCTGTATTACAGCTATTGCAGTGCAGAACATCATTATACAGCAGTCTCTCTCACTGTAGGGTTATTTTGACAGATCCACTACATCTTTGGAGTTTGAATTCTAACATTACTGCTGAAGTCAGAATTTTGGTTTAACAACTGTAGCTTCGAGTCCTTCTTGAGTGTGCTGGTGTGATCTGCCTCTCCAATTACTGGCTGTCCTATTGTCCCCATTTTTCATTTCTACATGCCTAAATCTACTAGGACATGTTGTGTTCTTCGCCACTCTCAATCTTCTACATGCCAGCACAGCATTTACAATGTAGCTGCCAGCAGTACAGTACTGCAAAAGTGAAATTCATAAGCAAAAAGGAGTTGATACACAGATGGGATAACAAATCTGAAACCCCCTCTACACATTATAGGCATCATGCAATTACCTGGATAATGGCACAATTGCCTTCAGAGTAGCTACGTGTGCAAAGTACCAATCATTAGGCCTGCACGATTTGGGAAGTATACGATTCAGATTTGGCTGACTTGGGAGCCAGTGATTCATTTTGGAGATTCCGGTCACTGTCCTGAATCAATCTGGCTGAATTGGCTTTGGAAGATTTGGTGCTAATTTGGAGTGATTAAGTGATTCAGATAGGCTGGGGAGAGGCAGGCACTGCCAGGCAGCTGCAGCTCCTCCAGCTGTGCCTGCCTCTCCCTGGGCAGGGGGAGCTGCAGGAGAAGCACCCATGGCTGCCCTGCCTGGCCCCATCCCCCACCCAGCCCCAGCCTAGTTCTGGCACTTCAAAAAAAGAAAAAAAAAAAAAAAAAAA
>NW_017729032.1:143557841-143558328 GCF_001723915.1 Gavialis gangeticus
AAAAAAAAAAAGCCCCATACTCACTGGCTGCAGAAGAGGCAACTGGGGCCTCTTGGCACTTGTGGCAGAGTCCCCCCACACAGCGCAGGGCAATGGGAATCGCCCCCCCTTCCCCCACCTGGCACCTGCGCAGCAGCTGCCCCATGCAGTGTCAGCAGAGCGCCACATAGCGTCTGGGAGCTGGGGCGGTGCCCGTGCCTGCATCCCATACTCCTGTGCCCCCCTCCCCAAGTAATGCGCCCTGCTGCCCCAGCTGGGCAGCTTGTCTCAGCCCCAGCCCCAATCCCTCACTCCGCATGTCCCTTCCCTCCCCCCTCCCCCAACCCCAACAGACTTAATAGCTGGAAGCAGCTGTCAGCTGCCTGTTTAGTCTATGGCCGAATCTCTGAATTGGCGGAATCTTTTCCAAAGCTGTTCTGAATTGATTCAGATGCTTCAAACCAATTCAGAGCTTTTACTCGGTTCTCCTGATTCAATTTGGATTTGG
>NW_017729032.1:143563328-143570006 GCF_001723915.1 Gavialis gangeticus
ATTGGCGGAATCTTTTCCAAAGCTGTTCTGAATTGATTCAGATGCTTCAAACCAATTCAGAGCTTTTACTCGGTTCTCCTGATTCAATTTGGATTTGGAGATTCAGTCCCCGAATCGGGCCGAATCTCCTCCAAATCAAATCAGTTACCAAAGCTTTGCACAGCCTTACCAATCATGCCATACAAGCTCCAACCATCTATAAAGTTAGACCTTGAAAATGTATACTAATTTTATAGATTGATATTGAGCTTTAATATGGATAGTCTCCATGGGAGAGAGCTGCATAAGCTGACAAGCCTCTCAGCCACAGGGCTGCACCATGTCTAGCTGCGACTGGGAGACCCACAACTGAGAGGACTCCTCAGCTCCAAGAGCTGCTAACTCTGGGTCCTGGCAACACCCTGTAGCTGCCAGGACCCAGTGTCCTTTAGCTGTGGATGCTGGGTCCCTGCTGTTTGCCTCCCCATGCTGGGATCCAGGTGGGTCCTGGCAGTTGGTGGCTTCAGTCTCCAGAGGTGTGTGGAACCTCTGGTCCTGCAAGACACAGCAGCTGTGGTCTCCCAGCCCCAGGTATTTCATACACTCCTAAGGCTGGGAGATAACAGCAGCTGCGATCTTCTTTCTGGTACAGGGGGAGCCCAGAATCAGGCTCCACCTGCACCAGTAATAAGGCACAATGGGCTCTAATGCCACAATGACACTTCCTGCCATGTCAGATTGGATGGTTCAACAATAGCTCTTAGAAATGTAAAGGAGTACAAAGAACCATACTGTACGGTAAATGTCATGGCTTCATATATAACTGCAAATGATACTGCAGAGATCCAGGAGTCCTAAAGGACTGCAAAAGGAAGATACATGTTGATTTATTTATTTTTAATGCTCTTTGTTGCTCAGTTACAATATTGCTTTGATGCTGCTCTCTTCCTCCTCTCAGGCAGAGAATATCTTGAATGAGGCAAAATTTCTCCCTTGCGGTGCACGCAGCAGCAGAAGACTCCCCGTGCCCCTGGATGTACTGATGGGCTTTGATTGTACCATGCATGCCCTGTCCTGGCCAGAGCCCCTTTCACCCTTGCCCCACTCCTTCCTGGGGGGGTCTCTATCTGCTCCCTCAAAGCCCCTTCCCCTTCATAAAGAAAGTAGACTAAAACTTGCCTGCCGTGCTGGGCAGCCACACACGCAGGCTACAATCCTGGCTGGCTGTAATCCCAGCTACATCTCTGAGTGTGTACTCCTTTCCCCAGCGTTGCAGCAGCTGGGAGCCTGCAGTCGAGATGCCCTGTGGCCATACCTGCTGCCTTGCATCTGGGGAGGCTGAGCCCCAGTAGCCCCTCTTCCACCACCTATGCATCTGCAGTGCCACGTACCATACATTCAGTTGTTCTCTATGCTGCAACGGAGCAGCACAGTGGATTTTTCTGACCCCTGGATATTCAGAGGTCAAAAAAACCTGCAGAAAAAAAGGTGGGGTGGCGCACATGGGGGCAGTATGTGCCGCTCAAAAGCAGAGCCAGGCTACCTGGAGCTCTGTTGCAGCTGCCAGCCAGGCTCTGTATGACAGAATTGCTGTGGTTGCAGCTCTAGGTGGCCCTCAGGACCCCAGGTGAGGCTGCTGGCCCCAGCCTCCTCTATCCCACCCAGGGTAACTTACTGAGCGCCAAAGCACATGTGGCATGGGCATTCCCCAGGGACAACTAGTGATGGCACAAGGTGTGGAGGCACTAGTTGTTACTAGGGAACCAAAGGTCCACACCACATGTGGACGTGGGCTATTTGTCCAGCGATAGTAGGCTTGGACATCAGAAACCATTACTTCAAGGTAGGGAATGTTGCTCATGCCTTAGGGGTGTTCCAGACTTCTGGGCAGTCAGTGGAGATGGGTGGTAGAAATATGAATTACCTAGTGAGAGCCTAGTGTTTTAAAATCCATCAGTACTTGTTCCTGTCAGTAGTCCTTAAAGATTCCATTGTAAGCAGCATGATATAAATACCCAGACAGATCCATGGAAGCAATCCCATTCAGTCCAAATGGACTGCTCATATAAGCAAAGAATACTCACATGGGTAAATCATGGGTACCCATAATCTCACGGGTAGTCTTGAAGATCTTAGCCTAAGATATCTGAATGTTTTAGGGTTTAAGCATTTCTTTGGTAAAAATTAAGGCTAGATCTAGATATTCTATCCCCATTAATTTACCATACAAAGAAATATCAGAATGTGAAAACAGTCACCCTCAGTGGTTACAAGACTCAGCTCAGTGGTGATTATACTCAGACTCTCCAGGTGAATACAGCACTTTCCTCTACTACTTCACCTGAAATTTGCAGCTGCAGCCAGGGCAAAGTATATTAATTAATTTGCACAGTCACTTGAAGATCATTTTCTATAAGCACACCCAAGAAAGCTGATGCATAAGGCAGGCAGCACGCTGCAGCAATGAAATTTCTGATTCTGAGAGCACTCCACAGCTCCGCATTCAGGTCTATTTAAAAAGCTGTAAGGTCTTCCACTGGTTCTGTAACCTGTTTGTCTGCTCTTGCCTAGCTATTTACAGACTCTCAGTACTCAATGCAGGGTATGTCTGGGTGTGCTTTGGAGCCTGAGTTCAGGCACACAAGGAATTTTGTAGTCCAAAATGCAGATGCTGAACCAATTGAGTTGCCTAAGGGATTTTGTGGCCTTTCCAGCGGGGGGAATTTCAGGTTTGTGTTGCTGATGTGCTTAGGTCCTGCTCAGTTGCCTTGCTTACCAAGAAAGAAAAATCTCCAGTCATTAGTTTCTACAAAACAAATGTTTTTTCCAGCAGAGACTACCCATTCGCATTTAATATAGTTCTTGCCAGTTGTTGAATCCAATTTATATTAACAATGGCTTTCTTATAATTGGTCATTGTCAAAGTTAATAATCAGGCAGTTACAGTGCTAATTATCTTTGTTTTGTCTCAAGTCATTAACAAAGAAATTTAGAGAAGCACTGATTTCTAAGGGACATCACATTAATGCTGCACACAGTGGGCTAGATTCTGCAGTCAGTCCCAGATGTTAAGTAAGAAATGACTCTGCAGGAGCCAGTGGACTTATACCAGCATGCATCGGAGATCAGGCCCATTCCAAGACAGTTCTGTGTACTGGACATACAGCAGCAGGGCACACTACAGATTAATTACCCAAGCACGAGACGCATACAAGTTGCCTGCACTGAAGGATGCATTGAACTGGCCTGTGAGGAGGAAAACAGATGCAGACTGATATTCTGAAATGAAAACTGTGTAAAGAAAGTGCTCAAAATACAGTTCAAATCTTTCAAGGGAAATATCAAGTATACATGCAATATGAAGATATTTAACAAAAATATTAATGAAAGTCTTACAGAAGAGGTGCAGAGGCACAGCAATGACCTGCTACAGGCTAGTGCAGAACACTTTCAAACCCTCCATTTGTACGATACATGAGTCTTTTCTCCCTGTGCAGACCCCCACAATTAGGATGGCCTCCTTTGCAGGATAGCTCTATTAATCACCCCAAAGGTGAGCTGGCTGGGGTTTTGGTAGGAGCATACACTAGGCCAAATATTTTCACCTAGCGTAAACCAGTGTACTTCCATTCAAAACAATACAGTGGTCCTGATTTATATCAGCTGGGGATCTCGACAAGTGTCACCTATGAGAGGGTGGCACAGTGGGTGTGCCACTAGAGCTCTTGCTAGGGCAGTGGGCCCTACATTGCTCCCAGTGAAGGGCTATGCTTTCAAAGCATAGCCAGCCCTTACTTCAGTTGCTCCTACTGTGCTTTCTGATAACAACCATAAATAGTTTGCAGAGAAGGCAAAGAACAGGAAACGCCATGGAAAATGGAATGCAGGGCGATGGAAAGTGCAGTTATCAGCACATTCTTTTTCTAAGGTGACTGCAAAGCAAGCTGCAGAGTAAAATCCTCTATTGTGATTGTCCTCTCCTATTTTCCATCTGTATGGTTGAGATTAAACCAAAAGCTCCTGATTGGAAGTCATTGACAGTTCACAGGCACACATCCTGTCAGCTGGTTTAAAATTAAACTGGCGAGGATAAAAGTGTATTCATTGGGTAGCTAACAGCAAAACACGTGAAAAAAAGTTTCTCTTTCCAGCTATTCTCAAATAGTTAGTCTGCCTCTTAAGAAACTCCAAGGTTATTCTGACCTGGTGCCAGCTTAAACAAACACCAAAGGTAAAAGAAAGCACACCCAAGTAACTACAAACTTACCTCAACATAGAGGATGGGGAAAATGCCAATTTTGTCTCCTAGCATTCCTTCTGCCCAGTTATCATCTACTCTCCTGATGACAGTCAAAATTTCATCCTGAAATCAGAAAGCAAAAACACACATGACACAAGGTTAGGTTTTCTGTGAAATGATGAGGGCTTACAACAAGCCTAAATTCATTAGCTAATTCACCCATAAGAAATGTGCAACCTGTCATTAACTGCCAGGATAGTGTACAATTGATTGGCATGAAAAAGTCAGCATTTACTAACAACCTTATTATTACTGACAATACGGTAGCGTGTAAAAATCCTAGAGAGGCTGAAGCTACACTATATACACAGTGTCTGTGCTTCAAAGCCCTTGACAAGAGGAAGGGTATGAAAGGTAACAAAGGCCTGCCTAGTCACAAAAGAAGCCACTGAACAAAAGATGGTCTAGAACAGTGGTTCTCAACCTTTTTTTTTTTTTTAAACTAGGACCCATTTATAAACAGTGACGACCAGTCCCAACCCAGTAAATAGTTTAAGTAGAAAACAGCCCCCTGGCCTTGCCTGTACCCCACACTCCCAACCTGTTACCCACCACCGCCAGGCTCCAGCCCCCCAGGATGTGGGGCAAGGGGATGCGTAAGTAGGACACGATGAGCCCCAAGCAGCTCCCTGCAGGCTGGAATTCTGGTTTCCCATATTTTCCTCCTTTAAATGAGAATCCATTTTCAAAGTTATTTGATCTATTTTTAAAGCTTGTTCGCAACCCTTTCATATATTCTTGTGACCCACTTTTGGGTTGTGATCCATGGATTGAGAAACACTGGTCTAGAACCCAGATCTCTAGCCTCTCAGTCCAGTACCCCCTGAACTTCAAGGCTGACCTTTTACATGCAAACACATAATATGTTATCCCCCCAACTCCATTCAAAATAAAATAAGTGTGGTAATCCGTGGCAACTCATTTTCCAATTGTGAGTGTTCTGTGTTGCTACACGTTATGTTGCTACACGTTATGTGTTGCTTGGCCCTGCAGGAGGAAGGGGCATGGCCCAGCCGCAATCCGGCCCCATATGACATGGCCCCAATCTGGCTCTGTGGGAAAAGGGGGTGTAGCTTGGCTCTGCAGAGGGAAACGGGGGCATGGCTTGGCCCCAGCCTGGCCACGCAGAGGGGAGAAGAGGGCAGAGATTCATGCTGCAGAGGCTAAGCCCCAGGTCCTGGGGCTGAATCATTTGGCTGGGTCCCCAGCTGACTCCTCAGGTGCTGCTGGCTAGGATTGGGCCCTGGGATGACCTGGCAGGTGCTGCTGGCTGCTCACCCAGACCAGCTTGAGAAGAAAATGGAGGTTGGGTAGTTTGGCTTAGTCAGCAGCACCTGTAAATCCTTCTGCTAGGGGGTTAACAGAGCAGTTGTAACGTGTTGCTTCCTTACAAGTGCAGCTGCCTGTTTTTTTCCCCTGGAGAAATCCCATACTTACCAGTATTTTCAAAGAAATATCTTTTTTCTGTATTCTGCTTTTCAAAAACAAGGTACTTTATTTGGCGGCATATGGTATGTGAGAAAATATGGTTTGTTTCAGTGCAAAATACTGACCCAGTTCCTCATATGTGGCCAAGAAATGCATAGCATGTTTCAGGAGAAGGCAAATGCATAGAAAGCTCCAAGCAACATCTGCCATTCACTCATCCTCAGACTGGCTGTGCACTACACTGGTCCCCTGAAAAGTATTAAAAGTACTCCTGCAGCACATTCTAACATTCATGCTGGCTGCCAATGTCCCTGAATGGATGGCACTGCAGGTGGGGATCAAGTGCCCCTCTTCTTTCTGAGGCAAGGAGCTGAAGAGAATGGAAGCCCTGAGGTCAGCTCTGTGCCAGGGGAGAACACCCTGACATTCAAAATAGGCACATTGCAGAGAAGAATCTAGGGCCATGTTTAGATCTTTTCAAAACAGAACTCCCATGCTATTCCCACCAGAGCACAGGTGAAGTGATTGATGAATAGACCAACGGGAAGCATTTATCTAATGAATGAAGGTGTACAGAGTAGGAAAATGCAAAACAGAATGGATTGATTAGTTTGCACCATTGACTAGGAGAATGCCTGAGAATGTCCCATTTTTGCGTGAGTTGAATGAGCAAAAAATGGACAGCAAGAATAGCATGGTACCAACGCAATCTTGGTCAACCATTTGGTCAACTATTGTTTAGTTTCTATTATTTATTTATAGTAATGCATGCTCTGAAGTAAAATGTAGTTTGTTTTTGGCCTCCACTATAGGAAGGATGTGGACAAATTGGAGAGAATCCAGCAAGGGCCAATAAAAATGGTGAGGGGGCTGGGGGACATAACTTATGAGAACAGGATGATGGAACTGGGCTTATTTAGTTTGGAGAAGAGAAGGCTGAGAGGGGATTTAATAGCAGTCTTCAACTACCT
>NW_017729032.1:143570050-143574018 GCF_001723915.1 Gavialis gangeticus
TGGCAGGTGACAGAACAAGGAGCAACGGTCTCAAGTTGCAGGAAGGGAAGTTGAGGTTGGATATTAAGAAAAACTCTCTCATGTGGAGAGTAGGCAAGCACTGGACAGGTTACCTAGAAAGGTTGTGGACTCTCCATCCTTAGAGGTTTTTAAGACCTGGCTAGACATAGCCTTGACTGAGATGATTTAGTTGGGGATGGTCCTGCTTTGAACAGGGGGTTGGACTAGATGACCCCTTGAGGTCCCTGCCAACCCTCATTTTCTAGGATTCTACCTCCTGACAAATCTCAGTGAAAGGATGTGGAATGACCATGAACTTTTCTCTGCTTCTTATAAAATGTGTGGCTCAGAAAAGTACACATTAGCAAGACTTGACTCTAGTCAACACTGCTTCCTGCAGACAAAATCAAAAACAAGATAATGATTAGAAAAAGCTCTTGCTATGTAAATCAAACTCTGAGCCCTTTCACCCTGAGCTGCTCAGTTCACCGATTGATTTGCATTACCATTTCTTCATGCTGGGTTCATTATAATAACCTGGGACTGGAGCCAGCACCTGTTGTCACTCAACAGTCTTGTAGAAAGGCACATAGAAGTGATTCTGGTACAATATGCTACAGTGCCTTAAAGTGTATCCTATGACGGTGGCAGAAAGAACTGGACAGAATGAATTGGAGACATTTAAAAGATGAAGTTCTCCATTAGTTTTTTCCCTTATTACATCAAACCTTCCCTCATACATTCCTGTAGCTTCCAAAAAATACTACTCGTTCTTTTCTCAAAATGTCTGAAACAAGAGTTCTGGTCTTTCTTGTGTTGGAAATGCAATGGCGCATTTGCTTGTATAAAGGATAGAACTCTCTTGGTCAATAAAGTCAATAATGTTAGCTATTCAGACCAAGAATGTTCTTTTTTGCAGGTGGCTTTTACTTTAGAGAAAATACCTTTGAAGCTAGGATGCTTTGGCAATGGCTTTCGCTTGATAGAAGATGATTACGTTAGTATTGCACTTTGCAGCTTTGGGCTGTACGCATGTGCACACAACTCAATAATTCCTTTGATTCATTCACCTCACTGATCCATAAACAAAAAGACAAGGGAACACAGCCAGGCACTGTGTTCATCAGCTATTTATTACAGCTGGAGAGATGCATGGAGAGTTCATATTTCCAAAGAAGGGTTCATACTTTCAATTTTCAGATGAAACAGATACTACTCAATTCCAAAAGCTTTTCTGAACAGACTATTTCTGAGGTGCACAGAGAATTGCCAATAATATGTCTCTACAAAGAGAAAAGCTCGATTTCTGCATAACTCATACAAAAAACAGAACACTATAAATGTGGAATCTATAACAAGTAAGGGTGAAGTAAGGAAATTAAAGTCATGTTTAGTCTAAAAACATACAGTGCCCAGCAGCTGAGACAGCCTCAAACATGCTAGGTTGTTATGGGCATGCAACTTCCTGGAATGGAAGCAGGATAGCTGGGTGTACCTGATTCTGAGGGCAGGCTAATTTGCTGCCTTCATGCTGAGAATCAGTACCCATTATCCTGTTTATGGTGCTGCGCAGATTTAGCTATGGTGTGAAGAAGAAAGAGACACATACACCATAGTGTTGATTTTAATTTGATTTTAATTGGATTTTTATGGTTGTCTCCCTAGTACAGCTTTGTAGTCCTCTCAACTGGGTGCGGAGGACCTAGACTCTATAGGCGTTTGTAGACAACACTTTAAAGTGGGTTTAAAGCAGGTTAAATGCCTTTAATGGCATTGCTGCTTGCACATTCGGTGGCGTATCGCACGATAATTCCAGCTGCTGTAGCACATTCAGCGGCGTAATGTGCCTTAAATGACTTTGGGACACAGAAAATTACTTTGGGGCGCTGCAAAGTAAAACACCTCCGAAGAGTTTTAGTCTTCTACCGTATAGCCACAGAAGGAAGCACCAGGCTCCGTGTGGCTCAGGGGCTGTGCAGGCAGACTCTGCAGGCAACCCAGGAAGGTGGGCTCCACAGCAGGGAAAAAAAAAGCGACAAGCCTGATCTTTTAAAAAGGCTCCCCCCCCACGGAGCCTGCCTGCTTGCCTGAGCTGTGCAGGGGCCCGGTGCTTCCCTCTGTGGCTGTGGTGCCCTCTGAGACTGTCCAAGCCAGGTGCCTTTGGCAGGGGGCTGCCTGGGTGGGGGCCGCCGCTGCTGTGGAGGGAAGTACCAGGCCCCCACGCCTCCCCCCTGCAGCTCAGAGACCACTTGGCCTGCCAGCAGCTTGCTCTCCCCTCCCCACCACTAGAGAGACAGGTAAAGATTGGGCCCCCACACGGGTATACACGACACAGGGGTTTACTTTGCCCTAAACCGAAGCAGTGTTTTTAAAACGCCACCACTTCAATTTAGGGAGAATTAAACTCTGGTGTTGTGTACAAATGCCCTATGATCACTCTGTAGTAGATCAAAGGGCAGCTTTTGAAAATGAGGTCCACTTCCTTGAGAATGATATTGGAAAGTTCCATAGATCACAACAAATCCCCAGATGCCAAGTGAAAGTCTTTATTTACCGAAAACTACACAGAATTCCCCCGCCTGAGGTATTGTTCTCATATTCTGGATTGGCCCAGGTTTCAATGCCTAATATTTTACTAACTTAAATTAGTTGGACAGCAGTGCTACCTATAAATTCTTAGAAAGGTTCCCAAAAGGACCATGAATAGTAAAGAGCCAACAGATCTCTTGGAATGCCACTTTAACTTTCTGTGCTTTACTATTTCACATTCAGTAAATTGATTTCCAGGCAGCACAAATGAATATGAGCCTATTTCAAAAGCTGACTGCATCTACCATAGTTTCACAGTGACATCTTATGCCCTTTTATTGTTTATTGTCAGCCAAGTGCCTCTGCATTAGTCACTACCTGACAGTCTTTTCGACAGCGTTGCGAGACCTGCCATCCCATTTTATAACCATTGTCAGAATGGAAGTCAAAGATAAATCACTTAAAACCATTTTAATTTCCTGAAAATCAACCCTTTTGTTGAGAAAATAACACAAAATTGCATCCTATAACAATCACGATTCATGGCATGGTATTTAATTGAGTCATTAACTGCCATTAATGCACCGATACAAAGCAGACTCATTTGTTCTTCCATGGAGATAACAACTTTATCTAGAGTATTGGAAAGATTTCAGAGATGGCAGAATGGCACTGCATACTGTTTTGCTGTGCCTACCATCTATACAAGCCAGCTGGCAAGAGAGTCCTCATAGCAGCCTACAGCAGTGACAGCACTCCAGAAAGGGACATGCCACTTGAATTGGAATGCTAAGGAGAGGAGATGTCGTTCTGCAGTGATGAACTGGTATTGAAAATGATAGCTCTTGTTACAGTTGGCACAAACACTGTTAAATGCTGCAGTGGCCAGAAGCGAGAAGCTAGAAAACTGAAGGAAATAAGGAAAGAGACTGATATGATTAAATATATCACTGCAGCAGAGCACAGGAAGCAGTTTATGTTATTTTTGTAGTTTTAATACTCATTTGCCTTTGAGGCACTTCCTTAAAATGGCACAGGGAGATATACAGACAAAGGGTGATCCAGCACAAGAATGAAACTTTGGGCTAGTCTCAGACCTCAGGCTAAATTTGAAGTAACTGCATTACAGTCAGTGGAATTAATCTAGCTTTACACTGGCGTAACAGAGAATCTTGTTCCTTTCTGGATTTATTGCTTGCGCCACAAAACTCAGCAAGATACTGGGATGCTGAGTTTAAAAAAAAATCGTCCATAAGATATGTTGACTGGCACATCCCAAAAGATATGTGGTAAGACTCTGATTGTATTTATACTGTATAAATTAGGAGCAACTCTTCTGAAGCAATTGGAAATAAACTAGTGTAAAACTAGTATGAGACTGAAACTGTCTTTGCAAGGCTTTGTCTAGCCAGGTCTTAAAAACTTTCAAGGATGAAGAC
>NW_017729032.1:143579018-143591410 GCF_001723915.1 Gavialis gangeticus
TATGTTGACTGGCACATCCCAAAAGATATGTGGTAAGACTCTGATTGTATTTATACTGTATAAATTAGGAGCAACTCTTCTGAAGCAATTGGAAATAAACTAGTGTAAAACTAGTATGAGACTGAAACTGTCTTTGCAAGGCTTTGTCTAGCCAGGTCTTAAAAACTTTCAAGGATGAAGACTCCACAGCCTCTCTGGATAACCTGTTCCAGTGTTTTACTACACTCCTAGTGAGAAAATTCTTCCTAATATTTAATTTAAACTTCCTTTCCTGCAGCTTGAGAGCCATTGCTCCTTGTTCTGTTATCAGCCACCACTGAGAACAGTCCAGCTCCGCCCTCTTTTGAACCACACTTCAGGTAGTTGAAGGCTGCTATTAAATCCCCTCTCAGTATCCTCTTCTCTAGACTCAATAATCCCAGTTCATTCACCCTCTCCTCAGATATCATGTGCCCTAGCCCCCTCACCATTTTCAGACTCTCTGCTGGACTCTCCAATTTGCCCACATCCTTTCTGTAGTGGGGGCCCCAAAACTGAACACGGTACTCCAGATGTGGCTTCACTGGTGCTGAATACAGGGGAAGAATCACTTCCCTTGATTTACTTGCAACACTCCTACCAATGCAGCCCGGTATGCCATTGTCCATCTTTGCAACAAGGGTACACTGCTGGCTCATATTCAGCTTATTATCCACTGTAACCCCTGAGGTCCTTTTCTACAGAGCTGCTGCCCTGCCAGTCAGCCTCCAGCCTGTACTGGTGCATGGGATTGTTCCGTCGTAAGCAGCGCAGGACTTTGCACTTGTCTTTGTTGAACCTCATGAGATGCCTTTTGACCCAGTCCTCCAATTTCTCTAGGTCACTCTGAATCCTAGCCCTACCCTCCAGCATATCTACTACTCCCCCCAGCTTGGTGTCATCTGCAAACTTGCTGTGGGTCCACTTTATGCCATCTTCCAGGGTGTTGATGAAGATATTGAATGAAACTGGCCCCAGGACTGACCCCTGGAGCACTCCACTTGATACCTGCTGCCAACTAGACTTCGAGCTATTGATTACTCCTCTCTGAGCCCAATGCTCCAGCCAGTTTTCTATCCACCTTACAATCCATTTATCTAGTCCGTACTTCCTTAGCTTGCTTGAGACCATGTTGTGGGAGATGGCATCAAAAGCCTTGCTAAAATCAGGGTACACCACATCCATTGGTCCCTCCGCATCCACAGGGACAGTCATCTTATCATAGTAGGCAATCAGGTTGGTCTGGCATGACTTGCCTTTGGCGAATCCATGCTGACTGTTGCTAATCACCTTCTTCTCCTCCAAGTGCTTAGAAATGGATTCCTTGAGGCTGTGCTCCACCACCCATCACTTCTTCTTGGTGTTGGTTGTCTCGATCCTTCCCACCTTGGTGAGGCCTCACCTGTCCTCCTCCACCAATGGAATGCACTCCTCCCTCTCTATATCTGTTCTCCAGACAAACTGCTGCAGGTGGAGATGAAGATTTCTGCTTGCTGCCAGAGGTCACAAGCTTCCAGCTTCCACCCTCCTGGGAGTCCATGTCCTCTCTCAACTCTAGTGCTGCCTCTGGTAGTTGTTCCTCCACAGTCCTGGAGGTCTCCAGCATCAAATCAATGAACTCCTCATGACAGAGGATGCTTTGAAGCCTCACTACCTCCTCCTGTAGCTCTCTTGCCTGTTCCCTAAGAGATACCACCAGAAGGCATCAGTCACACAGCAGGCACCCCCTTACCTGGCTGTCACCAGAAGGAACCTGCAAGCCACAGTCCCTACAGCACCAAACCTGGAGCTGGGTGGAAGCCTCAATGGTAAGTGGTCCTGCCTGGACAGAAACGTCACAGGTGCAAGCAGAGTCAGAGGCAGTGGTTTCGGCGTTGTGATGTCCTCCAGCCATTTCCCTGGTCTTTTAATCTCCTACTGCCCTTCTTCGAAGCACACCTTCCCTAGCGAACTTGCCTGGAAGCTGGCCTGTTTACTACTCATTGGGCTGCAAAGGGTTCTTTTGTTGCTACTTCCTCACATCAGCTGAAAGGTTCTCCCCTCAAAGACCGGGGAGGGGGGTAAACTGATCTGTGAACTGACCAGCAAACTGCCTGCAAACTGCTTGCCCTGTTTGCTGCCCCTGTTCACTGGCTTCCTGGTTGCTTGGGGAGTCTCCTTTTATACCCTACTGAGCCTGGACTAGCTCCACCCCCTTAGGACTTCTGTCAGGCACAGGCAGCAATCACTCAGCCAGCAACACTCCTGGCTTCTCAGAGCACATGCCCCAAACAATCACAGCTCACCACAGAAACACTCAGCAAGCCAAAGGCACTGGCAGCTCTGGATCACTAACCTTCCCTGGGCAGGATCTGGTGCCTGGCTTCTCTTCCTCTTACCCTTCCTCCTCTTGCTCCCAGCAAACTGCCTGAAAACTGCTTGCTCTGTTTGCTGCCCCTGTTTGCAGGCTCTGCGGCCCTGTTTTTCTATGATTCTATAAAAGAGCTAATGGCTAAAGGAACAAATTGCTCACTGAGTCCCTTAAAAGCTCTTTGAAAGAAAGGGAGATCCATCAATTGCATTAGCTGTTAGACTGGTTCAGAATGTTGGCCTCTTTGTGCCCAGTTAATTCTGGAGAAAAAGGAGTGGAACCAACATCCTGTTGCCTTTTTAGGTGTCTAATACAGTTAAGGGAATTGGGAAGGAGAATACTATGTGCACAAGGGTGGGAAAGCACTGATTTTTTTGGTTGCTGCATTGGATGCCCAAGTTGGGGGGAAGGGGGTGGAGAGAGACTTTATACCCATCCCACAGCCAGACATTAAAAATGATTAAAAGTGATCCTTGCTTACTTACTGTAGAATTCTTTGGAAAGCTGAATGCGGCCTATACGAAGACTATAGGGCTCCTGATAGAGCCCTTCCGACGGTAACTATGGTATCTTAGTGTTATTCACAGAGGAAGTCAGATTTCATCATCTTGTACTCCTTATTTTGGGGGAGGGGGAAATGGGCATCATAAATTTGAGAAAGGAAGAATCAGAGGGAAATCTAATAGTTTTACTTTGTTCTCCATGGCTATATACACAAATATTCAACAACACCATGGCAAACAGGAAGGGGAGAAAAATGGCATCTAGTTTCTGTGGCTTCATGTTAACATCATGAAGCACAACAAAAGAAAATAGAATACAATGATCTGGAAAAGACCTGCATTCAGTTTCCTTAGTCCACCTTCCTTCCAGTCCAGTATTGCTTCCTATTAGACATAAAGGCTAGGAACAGACATTCAAAAAGCCTGAGCTTGAATTGATTCAATCTTTGCAGCTTAGTCTAACCTGGCTAGGCTAAACCAGTTTGGAACTGCAACTGAAAAAAATGCGGGCACATGCCTGCGGTGGCTCAGGCTAGAAGTTGAGGGGCACTAGAACAGCCCTCCCTACCCTTCCACAGGACTGAGCTGAGAGGGGGTGGTGAGGCCCCGGCAGGACGCTCTGATTAGGGAGGGATTTTCCCCGTCCCCACCCAAGCAATCCAGCAGGGAGTGTTTATCATCCCTAAATCAGTGTTTATTAACCCATTAAGAAAAGAAAGCCTCTCTCCATTAGTTCAAGCTTTTCTTAAACAGCTGTTCCAGCTACCTGTTGATTAGCTCCAAAAAGCCTGTCTGCCTTTGTCATCTCCCATAGCATAGACCATAGGCAGCATGTGGTACGCTAGCTAATGCTGAGAAGTTTGTGTGTAAGGCAGAGGGAAGTGGGGAATTCCTGCTTGAAGGGTGGTGGTGGTGGTGGTGGGAAGCAGGAGGAAGCCAGGCAGACTCTGCTGTGTTTGCAGTCTCTGCCAGACCTGCAGCCCGGGAGCAGAGGGGAGGAGCCTGCTCTGCTGTGGAGCAGAGAGCAGAGCCCCACCCAGGGCTACAAAGCATCTGGGATTCTGGGAGATTCTGATTTAACTTAAACCAGGAAGGGGTCTGCGACAGACATTGCATAAACCAGTTTGACTCAAATCAGTTAAACCACAACCAACATTCAAGCAGGTTTATCTCAAACTGGTTTCAGCCATTTTCAAACTGGTTTATGTGCACTGAACATCTATTCAGTTACAAATTTAAACCAGTTTCTGATCACTTAAACCAGCTTATGTCTAATGACTGTCCCTAGCCTTAGTAAAGTCTAATTTATATATTCCCTGGCACTTCCAAGGACAACTCTTTTATATAATAAATGGTCTAGTACTGCTCTTGTTTATAACAATAATACACTGATGGAATTCTATTCCCTTAAAAAGAAGGAAAATTCTGTAAATAAGCTCCGGATCAGGTCCAGGATCTCCAGAATGCAAGCAGAGACTCTCAAACAATAAAAGGAAGAGCAAGACAACTATTTATCTCTGACTGATAAATCATATCTGTGGCAACACTGTGTGTGCGCTGCTGAACAGATCAACTGTCTGCTGCAGCGTAGGATAAATGCTGGTTAAACAGGAACCTTCATCAGCAAGGCAACTGCTAAAATTAGCATAGAAAAACCCAATGAAATGAAGACAAAAGTGAAGTCCTGAGATGAAAGATAGATTATTCATTGTCAGGGAGTACAATCTATGGGACATAAAAGTAGTTACAAGGTGACAGTGTATACAGCAGAAGAAGCTGAAGGATAAAACAGCAGTAGAGCAGAAATCCAAGTCCCCTAGGCAGAATAAAACAGGTATGGACAAAAGGATGAGAGGGGATGATAACATGATAAAAAATGATTGTGAAAGCAGTTAAATACTCAGGAGAAAAAATCTGCCATTGAAAACCCTGGATGCTCATGAGTATGAGGACAATACATACACAAATAGGGTAAATATCAAGAGGAAAACTGTATATCGGGTAACAAGTACACCGAATGAAAAAAGGAGCTAAAAAGGTCTTTCAAGTACTAATACAGGAGGGAACAATCATTTCTTACACTAACAGTGTTACTCTGGCCATGGCAGAAGGTAATCTCTACAGCTGCTTGCAGACATTAAAAAAAACAACCAAAAAAACATGCTTTAATGGAAAAAGTAGTACAATACTTCAACCCAGCTCTGCAGCATCTGTAAAGATAAGGTGCTTCAGTGGGGCTTTTTGGGGCTTTTAGCTAAAGATGATTCAATCAGCTATTAGATATAAGCACTAAAAGAGCTCAACTATACAGCCTGATCTTTACAGACCTTGGGCGAGAAGAAACACGCTGCCTCTTCTGGGTATGTATGGGGTTTGGTGTGGGAATTTATTGAATTTAAAGTAAAGCACCGTTTTACTTTAAAATGGCGGGAAGGGTTATGTCTGCAAGCACTCTAAGGTCCCACCCTGGCCTAACTAGTTAAGACAGGCATGAGCTTTTGCAGGTAAGAACCTTTTTCATCATTTGGCTGAGTGTGGTGCTGTCTACGAGCAGAAAAGTGGTTAGCTGTGTTAGTCTGAAGTCAAGGTATGGACCAATGTATATTTTAGTTGCTTTAAAAAGGGAAGGAGAGCCGACGTTGCTCAGGAGAGCACATCAGCTGGTAGGCTGTAACTGATCCTGCTGTGGTACAAGTAAGGTAAATCACTCTAATTTTGACCCTGATTGGAACAGAATTAAAGTTGGAGTGGTTTTGCTACATAAATCATGCAGACATATCCCGTGCATCATAACAATTTATATTAGTATTCTTTGATTTTGCTACAACTGAGAAATCTCATATTAAGAAAGCAAGGAACAACTTTAGAAGTAGACGGAAGAGTACTTAGGAAATACATCATCACTACTAGGCCTGGGTGAATAAGGAAAGGACAAGACAGGTTTACAATAGTCCAAAAAAACTGGTTTGGGGGCAATTTTTTTTCTTAATATTTTATTTTATAATAGTTTTAAATAAAAGCTTAATAATTACTTATGAGTTGTAATACAAAATAGCATGCTACCAAGTGACTGGTGTCCTAACTGATGAAAACAGGGTGCGATTTGCTGTCATGCTATGCTGTGGTAACATACAAGTTCTTAATCAAAAAGGCATACTAAAAAAGAGAGGAAATTTCTGTTCCTTCAGGACCCCATTAATATAGTTCAGCTTAATTTTCTAACAATAAAAATAGTTACAATAAACACATTCCTGCACCACATTTTGATTTAGATAAATGTACATTTCCTGATTTAAAAAACAACATTCACCCAGAAATTTTTCAACCCTTTCTCACTGTAGATTTTGACTACTTTTAAGAAAAAAATTGCCTTTCATTACTGAAGTAGTGGCAGTGCATTGTCTGGTGGACAGAAGTGGATAACCTTCATGAGAAGATGACATAAATGCTGTGTCAGAACCCCTGGGATTTTTGAACATGGATCTTGTGTGTCCACAGGCTGAAGCATAGGCTTCAGCACCATGTGGTGGCAGACCAGACACCAGCCCCAGGCCAGCTTAGGCCCTATCATAAGGTTTCCAATGGGAGATCATGTGACCTCGGGGAACAAATGGAAGCCACCACTCCTCAATGGGATGACTATAAAACCCTCCCATTGCCTCTAGGGAAGTGATTCTCAACCTTTTTGGACTCAAGGCATCCTTCATTAGACTCAAGGCACACTTTCATATCTTTTGTGAATTGAGTGGTACCCAATTTCAAAAACTAATTTATATATTTATAGAGCTTACCTCCTTGCAGAGAGGCCACGTAATGGGGGTGGGGAAATGGCCAGGCAGAGATAAGCCTGAGCCTGCACTTACCCGCTTATCTCTTTACACCTTGGGGCACCCTTCAAACGATCTGGTGGCACCAGTGATTCTCAGCTAGGGTGCTGTGGCACTCTGGAGTGCCCTGAGATTTCAAGGGTGTCACAGGGTGTCACATAGTGCTGGCACTGTTAGGTGTGCAAACATGATTCATAAGATAAGGCTAGAGTTTTTTAATAGAAACCCATACAGTTAAAAACATTCTGACCTATGGTAGTCTGAATTATTTGCAATAAACAAGTTGCTTTGTTATTTTTTTCTAGTCAAAAAGAGTGAAAACTAAAATCTGGCATTTTCTGAAGGGTGGCTTGAGTCTATGAAGGGGTGCCTCAAATCTGAAAAGGTTAAGAACCACTGCTCTAGGGCCTTGTCCTGAAAGCAGTGTTGTCATTTATTACTGTATTGGACCATCCAGCTTTGTTCTCTGACCTCTCCCTCATTTATGCACATCTCCAGACAGTTTCACAAGGCAGCATCCACAAGCTCCTTGGACTCAGTCAAGGAACAATGAGCATTGGCTATGTGCTCTGCTCAGTGTCATCTGCTTGGAGCTTTCACTGACCCATGCTCCCATCCTTGTTTTCTCTTTTGAGTTAGGGACAGAAGTTACACATAAACTGGTTTAAGTAATCAGAAACTGGTTTAAACCTGTAACAGAACACAAGCTCAGTGCACATAGACCAGTTTCAAAATGGCTGAAACTGGTTTAAGATAAACCTGGTTGAATGTAGTATCAGAATTAACTGATTTGGGTCAAACCAGTTTATGAAACTTATGTCCCAGACCCCTTCCTGGTTCAAGTTAAATCACAGTCACCCAGCATCCCAGCATGCTTTGCAGCCCTGGGCTGGACTGTGCTGTGTGCTCCAGAGAGCAGGGCTGGCCCCACCCCTTGCTCTCTAGCTGCAGCAGTAAGAGCAGGTTGAAAAGGTGCAGGGGTGGGAAGCCCAGCTGGGGATGCAGTCCAGTCTATGATGGGGGGGGGAGGAGAGAGGGCTGCCCCTCCTTCTAGGCAAACCCTGGCTGGGGTCTGGGGCCAAGGAGGGGGATTAAACACCCCTTTCCTGGCTAAACTTACTGCTGGCTGCAACTGTGGACTACAAAGTCCAGAGGCACCTAGAAGCAGGAAGAGGAAGTGATGAGCAACCCTGCAGAGTCCTGCTGCTGTTATTCTGGACTGCAAATCCCAGAGAACTCAGGGCAGCAGGAAAAGGAAGTGAACACACAGCCAGAGAGCAAAGCTCTAGGGCCCCCTGGCTTCGGGCCTGAGCCAGTATAGGCATGTGATTGCATTTCCTGAATGAAAGGTAAGTGCCTGTTCACTTCTGTTTCAATTTAATCTGTGCAGTTTAAATTAACCTACACAGACTGAACAGATTCAGCTTTGGACTTTTTGACTGTCTGTACCTAGCCTTGCTGTCCCTAGCACACAGTTGCTATACATCCAGTGGCCTTCCTAACTGAGGGATACTTCTAGTTTTCTTTGTGTGCTGAGGCCCACTGTCCTCCACTTGCATAACAAATAGATCTGTCTTTGACCTCCTGGCTTTGATTCATTGCATCCCTGACCATGATCTTGTCTTGGTCCTTGTCTTGGCAACCTGGCAACTGGATGAATACATTGGTTTGACTTCAGCTACCTGACATCTGGTGCACTCTACTCCTGAAAACCTCAGTAACATCAGTAGTTAAAGAATGGTCAGTATCTTGCAGACTTAGCTTTACCTCAGCAGGAAGAAAAATTTAGAAAGCAAGGAAAGCTAATGAGAACACAGTGTACTGTGCACAATGGGGCTTTCAAATATGGAGGAAATTCATCCTCCTCCTCCTCAGCATCACCACCATATCTTTTCCTCCAACTTCTGTGGGTTTCAAATATATGCCTGAGAATGTCACTTGTCTGGAAAACATATTAAGGCACACAATGCTGTATGCTGATTAGGAAACTCTCTGTTATGGTCACATAACTTCAGTAAAACAACCCTGCCCATTAAATCTCTTTACAAAATTCCATTCACAAGGAAGGGAGGTTCTCAACTGCCAACTATGAGTACATGACATTGGCATTTAACCTTTATGCCGGCAGGTTTCCAGCCACAACAAACCAAACATATTTTTAATTATGTGGGTGGGTAATTACTGAAATAAATGAAAACATATATATATATATTTTTTACCTTGGTAAAGGTCAAACAGTCTTTGTCTTGATCTTTATCCTTTATTTCAAAATCATAAAGTGCTTTGCCCTGAGGTGGAGCTTGTGGAAGGGGCTTGATACACTGAATGTAGCTGGCTGGAAAGAAGCCATGGTTTCCGTTGAGCTCCCCATGATACCAATTTTCATCCACCTTTCGTCGCAGAATGATAATGTCCCCTTTGTTAAACTTGAGGTCACCGGCTTCTTTCCCCTCATAGGTGTAGAGGGCTTTACCATAAGGAAGTTGAGAAGCACTCTAAAAAACACAACATACATTCATTTTAAGTAAACTCATGACCCAATAGGAAATAAGCACTAGCTACTTCCAGATTACTATAAAATAACACTCCAGTTTAAATTTAATGAAAAACTAGCACGAATACAATTAGGAAAAAGTAAAGAGTAAGTGAAAGTGGCTGCATCTACATGAGATGTATAAACAAGTAAATAAATGCACAGTAACCTGAGTTACTGTGCAGTAGTACCAGCGAATGCCTTTTTTGTGATGCTACTGAGCAGTAGCCTAATACTACTACACAGTAGCGTCGCATCACAGTTTTTGCCATGTGATGCTACTGAGCAGTAGTTCCTTTCATATTTTGTTTTGTATTTTGCCTTATTTTTTTAGAAAGAAAATCTATATGCATAGATTTTCGGTTTTTGTTTTATTCATTTATGTGTTAAATACTTATATTGGGAAGTTATTTAGACCCCAATACAATAAAATAATTAATCAAGGGCTCAGTCTTAGTTATGAATGGCTGACTCCCTTAATGAGGATGTCAAGAGAAGGAGAACTAAAAATAAGGACAAAGTCTGGTTTTGCTGTAAGTAGGTACATCCTAAAGCATGAAGGAGATGATCAAGTGAAAGGCTATGGAATTTTAAATGTTAGAACAATTTAAATCAGAGTGGAACCTAAGGATTTTAACTATGGAAAGGGGCATCTGTTTATAAGTATTTAGTACTAGAAAGATATGCTGCTGACAAAAGATAATGCCAGAACAGGAATGAAAGAAAAAACAAATAAGCAAACCAGATGAAATAGAGGTAAAGTCTTAGATCAGTGATCTTAGAACAAAGCCCAAACCACAAGAAATGGACACGCTGAATAGAAAACACAAAATAGAAAGAGAAAAAAGCCAAGGATTGAATACTGAAATGCTCTACAAGGGAGGTCAGAGGAGATGTTGTAAAAGCCTCCATCTGTATATGGAAAGAGAACCATTCAAATCAGGACAGAAAATGTTGGAGATTTCTTGAGGCAAGCAATGAGCATCTCTTGTTCAATGGGGCTGAATGCTGCACTGAGGTCAAGCAAGCTGAATTATTTTTGGATTTGCTATAACAACTGAGGACTTTATTACTTAAGAAAAGGGTGCCTCATTATTGCAAGAGGATGACTGAAAAGGCAACTTGTTTTTGTCTGGGCAAGCTGATTAGGGAGGTGGGTAATTGAAAGCTTGGACTTATATAACATGAACTCTGCAAAAGAACATTAATTCATGAAACATGCGCTACTTGTCATGTGTCATTCCCTCTATATAATTGAATTTATATATAAAGTAAGAACAATTAGAACATGGCATTTTCTGGCTATTACTGGCCTGATATGACACAAATGACATTGAAAGAGCCTATTAAATCTAGATCCAGAAACATAAAGACTTCCAATTATTCTGTTCTTTAAAAAATGTATTTCATCTGGAAATTATCAGCTTAGGTTTACATTCCATTATTAAGGTTTTCAAATAATTTTGACCATATACTGTATCTTAAATGTATACCATGCCTCCTAGTGACTACAGAGTGTTTGTAATCAAGGGAAAAAGGGGCCTTGTCACATATTAATTTTAGGTGGCTCCTGGAGCTCTTAACCCCTGGATTGGCCATACATTAACATCTGAAACTAATTTTAGGCATAGTTAAGGCATTTTAAAGTAACACCACTCCAAGGCAGGTTTCTCTCTGATCCATCTTACCTAGCTCATTTTCTATTATTGCACAACAACTCCCCACAGATGAGCTGCCCAATTTGCAGTCCTTTACCATCCAGGATGCAGTGTCCCCTTCCCCATCCTCCTGCCTATGTATAAAAACTATTCATTCCTATACTACTGCATAGGGGGCAGTTCTGGCACCAATCCAGCTCCCGTTCTGACTCCTGAGGGTGTGATTTTCCCATCTCCTGGGGTACACCACCATGAAAACAGCCTGCAGAGAACATGCCAGCTAGCAAGGTCGCAGGTCACAGATTGAGGTGGAGGGTAGGGAAACAAGGTAGGGGACCAGATCAAGGCCTCATGAGCTGGGGCTTCCTTCCTGGAGAAGGGGCAATAGCTTCCCCAAAAGTCCCTTCCCTCACCACTCTGAGCTTTTAGCTACCCGGAGAAGTAAAACCAGCACTCCACACACAACGATACCAATCCCAATTTATTAAAATATGAGACCTTATTTAATTTACTTCCTCTGTGTTTTTAAGTTCATTTTTTTTACTTCTTTTTGTTTTATCCCTCAGTGACTGACTTCATTTTACCATCCATCCCATATCCCCATCTCCTTTCCACCTTCCCCATCCTACTCATCCCCATCCTATTAACTCTCCCCCTTTCAGCATCATGTTCTTTTTTTCATGTTTACAACCCATCTCTCACACCATCCCATCTAGAGCAGGGATAGAAGTCTGTCCTGGCTCATCACCAGTAATGATAACTCACTGTTGTAGCTCCTAGTTGGTCCCCTGCTCACTAGCCCTCTACTGGCAAGTCACTTCTCTGCAAGGTGAGGACACCCAGAGAAGGTATTTAGCCTTAAGGTGTGACTGTTCCAACCCTGAACTAGCACTAACACCAATCAACATTTGAGCAGCTCGAAGTTCAATATGTAACAAGGACCTGAGTGTAGCCTACAATTACAGAGCCATATGAGGCTCTCACCCCGTTCCCATTAAAAAACTAGGGGACTGTGGTGTCAACTCCTACACAGTCAGATGGGTCACTAATTGGCTGGAGGGCCGCACCCAGAGAGTGGTGGTGGATGGGTCATTTTTGACCTGGAGGGATGTGGGCAGTGGGATCCCCCAGGGCTCGGTCCTTGGGCCTGCACTGTCAACATCATTGGTGACTTGGACGAGGGGGTAAAAAGCACCCTGTTCAAATTTGCTGATGACACTAAGATGTGGGGGAATGTGGGCACGCTAGAAGGGAGGAATAGGCTGCAATCAGACCTAGACAGGTTAGAAGGGTGGGCAGATGAGAACAGGATGGGATTCAACATTGACAAGTGCAAGGTGATGCACCTGGGGAGGAACAACCAGCACCATACCTACAGCCTGGGGAACTCCCTTCTCATCAGCGCAGAGGCAGAAAAGGATCTTGGAGTCATCATTGACTCCAAGATGAACATGGGCTGGCGGTGTGGAGATTCAGTCAGGAAGGCCAACCACACCTTGTCAT
>NW_017729032.1:143591507-143601388 GCF_001723915.1 Gavialis gangeticus
TGTTAGAAACTAGTCAAAGGGAACAAGCAGGCATTGGGGGAGTCCCTGTTCCCCCGAGCGCTACCAGGAGTGACTAGAAATAACGGTCACAAGCTGGCAGATGGTAGATTCAGACTAGACATCAGGAGGCACTACTTCACTGTCAGGGCGGCTAGGATCTGGAACCAACTTCCAAGCAAAGTGGCACTGGCTCCTACCCTGGGGGTCTTTAAAAGGAGGCTAGATGAACACTTTGCTGGGGTTATTTGACCCCAGTACTTTTTCCTGCCATGGCAGGGGGTAGGACTAGATGATCTGCTCAGGTCCCTTCTGACCCTACAAACTATGAAACTATGGGCTACTGTGCAGTCAGCATCTTCTGCAGATGCACTTTAACTTTTACTTATTGTGTTTGGGATGCAAAGTAGAATATTAGCCATATTAGTAACTAATATTGCAAATTCATACTGTATAAACTGGAACTCTACATTCCATGAGAAAAACACTACAAAACTTCTTTAGGCTTGCCTTAAATTTAAAGTCACTATTAGGTATACAGAACAAAATCAAGTTTGAAGAAAATGGGTCAGGAGCTTTCATTTAATGAAGAGGAAAAGTTGAAAAACTTTTAGATTTAATTTGTTCACACAGGTCCAAAGATATTTTTTTGTACTTGAAATCTTATCCTCTCCATCTTTTCAAATCTTGCCCAAATCTCATGCAGTTTATTAAGGGCTATTTCATATAAACAATTTTAAGTTTAAAGATTCTGTTGTTGTGGATTATAGCTCCTAAGGTTAAAAAAACCCAGAATAAGTAGGATGTATCAAATAATTCCCTCAGAATTAAAAATGGCTGAGGAAATTTTGCAATTCACAAAGCATGAATAAGTAACTCTAGAAAGTGGCAGTTTTAGAAAGTTAATGAGAGTGTGAGGTTATAATAGAAAATTATGTGCAGAATTAAGTATAATTTATAGTTCTATAGCAGACTATTTCCCAAAACATTTTAGCAATCTTGTCTTAAATTTGCTCCCTCCCCCCCTCACTTACACACACACACACACACACACACACACACACACACACACACACACACACACACACACTGAAAAGGGCAAATCTGATTATCTATACATGAGCCAACAGGGAGTTGTATGCCTGCTTCATCTGCAGAGCTCAGCAAAATTCTTACCAACTTCAAGGAGATCAAAACAGAGCCTGCAATGTAAGTAGGTAATGGCTATCTGTTAAGCTTTGACCTGTCAAGAGTCATAACTGAAAGGACAATAAGCGAACTGAGGGAGATCCCACAAATAAAAAAGGAGATTTTCCAAGCTCCCAGAATGCTTCCATTTGGGCCATACATATTATGCAATGTATTAAGGACTACTGCATAGAACCAATTTGATGTTGTTGTGCATTAAGGCTGTTAGGGAAAAAATGGCATAGGCAGAATACATTGAACTTTCAGAATTAAAAATAGTGGAGGAAATTTGTCAATTTGCAAAGCATGAATAAGTAAGCCTAGAAAGCAGTTGATCCTTACCTGAGCTTGTGACACCAAGGCCACATCTACACAAGATGCTACTGTGCAGTGGTTGCTGCGCATTTATTCAGTACTTGTTTATAAGAGTATAAACAAGTACTGAATAAATGTGCAGTAACCCGAGTTACTGCACAGTAACACCGGCAAACACCTTTTTTGTGACACTACTGTGCACTAGCCTAATACTACTGTGCAGTAATGTCTCATCATAGTTTTTGCCCCAAGGGACCTGTAGAAACATTTATTCAGGGTCCTTTGGGGGCAGTTGACACCCTACAAGAGTACACAGTGCAGTAGGGCTGGAAGGCTTCTCCTCTTCCAAGTTTCTCTTGGAATGATACAGAATCATCTTCACTTACTGGCAACCCCACTGGCTAGCAACAGATTGGCCCTTACTCCACAATAGAATAAAAGAAAATGAGATTTGGAAGGGACCTCAGAAGGTCATCTAGTCTAACTTCCTGCTCAAAGCAGTCCCATCCCCAACTAGATCATGCCAGCCAGGGCTTTGTCAAGCCAGGACGGGCCTTAAAAACTTCCTAAGATGGAGATTCCATCACCCATTCCAGTGCTTCACCACCCTCCTAGTGAGAAAGTTGTTCCTAATATCCAACATAAAATTCCCTTACTGTAACTTGAGACCATGGCTCCTTATTCTCTCATCTGACACCACTAAGAATATTATCATCCTATGATATTATGGTGGCAGCCAATTTATTTAGTCCCGACTGACAGTCATGAAACAATTTTTTGTCCATAATAGTCATGTAACTTGAAGGGCTGTCAGGAGTACCAGTCCAGGCACCTATTCAGGGGAGACACCATAATGGCAGCCCCCATTCTGCCACAGCCCATGCTTGGGGAACTTGTACAAAGACAGGAGTAGCCTGCGCTGCCACAGCTCTTGAGCAAGTAGGTAAACACTCAAGTGCTCCCCTTCTTCCCCCCTCCCCTGCCCCCGCCTCCAACTATGTCACCCCAGGTGCCAAAAGTTAAAGATACACTTCTAGTCCATGGCACTGGAAAGGAAAGCTCAACATATTCAAAATAATGTTATAAAAGTGAGAATGAAGCTTTCTAGGAATTGTCTTTACAGTATTTTAGGTTGCTCTGTGTACACCTAGGAGTTGTCTCTTCCCCTGTCTGTACAGGGCCTGTCAGCTCTGTGTCTGATAGGGATAAGATATAAAGCAAGGGTATTTTTAAAACCTTGATTTTTACAGTATTGACTACTCCTTGATTTCTGGGTGTTTTCCTTTCTGAACAAGGATTAAACATTTATATCCATAACAGAAGCATCAGCAACCCTAACTAGGGTAAGCTTTCAGGAGCTATTCTTTTAGGATGGCATGTGGCAGGAGATCAGGAAGAAAACTTCTCCCTATGGCACAGTACAGGAAAAGTAGAAACTTGATGAAGCTTCTATGCTTTCCTCTGAAGCATCTGGCACTGGCTACTTTTAGACACAACATACTGGTTTAGATGGACCATGGGCCTACTCTGGTTTGGCAGTCGCTATGCTCTTATGACCAAATCTCCCTGTGAGCTGAGCAACAACACCTGGAGGCAATTTATGCTGCACCATAGCACCATCTGTAATGTCTAGGTTCTGGACACAGTTGGAAAGGATTTTTCGTGATCACTACATCATTTATATATTGCACTGCTATAAAAAACCAGATCTAACGGTCATCTTGGCGCACAGAATTATTTTATTAGAAAAAGGGATTAGATGCCTAAGTGTTGTCTCCACTTTGAAAAGTGTAGGTAATGGATTTTCCTGTCTGCATTACATTGTAACAGAGCTTGTCACACAGTGTAGCGTAGTATTATTTAGGTTGTCTAGATAGGGATTTAATTTCACTGAGCACCATCATAACTATCAACTTGATCATTGCAAATTCGTCACACTTTTCTGGATCTACGTGACAGAATGTGCATCACGCTCATGCCCTGCCAGAGCCCAACAGAAAGGAAGAAAGCTCTCAAATGCAAGACTCCCTTCCCCCACAAAAAACCAAACAAACAAAATATCAAAACACCATAAGAAAGAAAGTTAATGGGCATATAAGCCAGCTGCCCAGTCCTGGTCTCCCAAGCCCTGTCAGACTATTGCCAGTGCTTTTATGGCTCTGTCCAGTAACACAGAGGTATTTCCCACCTGCACATTTTAAAGATTAAATAATTTCTTAGTTTTCTATACAAAGGCCTGTATCGTATCAGCTATTTCATGGTAGAAAAAAATTATCCTGTACTTAGTTGAAGGGATACTACAGAATCTAGTTGCCCAGAGGAAAGATAAAGTGTCTGTGACATACCCTGACCCTGGGTGCAGTCAGATGTGCCTTTGAGACATGCTCCTGGGTTGTTCTCATACCTTCAGGGGACCTCTTCAGCCCCAAATCCCTTTATGACATCTACCCTTTGCATGCGTGACTGGTGCCGCCTTAGTCCAGGACACATGCCCCCTCAGAGACTACCCAGTGACTGTGGGGGGAGGTCCTCCCATGGGCAATCTCACTGACATGGGGGTATCCCCCCACAGTCAATCTCAAGACAGCTGATCGCTGCAGCCATTTCCAGACATGGCTGCGGCTGCAGTGATCAGCCACGGTGCTCCACTCCCCGGCCAACACTTTCAGGGGGGGCACCAGTGCTCCCACCTGCCCCCCCCACCCGTTGCCTAAGCGGCAAGCGTGGCCAATCAGGGGGTGCAATGGCACTGTCAGGGGGTGCACGTGCACCTTCTACATGTTGCCACTGGCCCCTTCACTACAGAACAGAACAAGATGCTCCAAGAGTCACTTCCCTGAGCCCTAGTGCCTCAGCTTTACCCACTTCACCTAGGTCTTGCCAGCTTTTAGCAGAGCAGATTTTGCCAACTACAAGAATCATCCTGTTGCAGGGCACTAACGTGATCCTGCTCCTTTAAGAACAGAAAGAGCCTAGCTAGACAGCCTGGGGAGCTGAGGCAGAGCTGCGCAGCTGCAGGTTGCCCAGGCAGCAGGCTAATGAGGGTATTAGCTGGCAACTGCAACCAGTCACTGACCAGAAGAAGGCAGGACCCTGGGCACATATAAGCCCCAGGGCTGGGACTGGCAGGGGGTTAGCTCTCTGGCAGCTGCCTGGGGAAGGAGCTCTTGTAAGAAAGAACTACTTAGGGATGCTTGATGGACTGGGCTGCTTCCTGCAAGATTAATAGAGCTCATAAGGTACCTGGGGCTAGGAGGCACACAATAATAAGAGAGCAATTTACCTCTTTAAAGGGGCAGAGTGCAGCTTCCATTAGCATTGTTATATTGTAACCCAGGGAGCTTGTTTTTCTTTTGTCTTTTATAACAGTGGACAAGGAAGAGGCTAATAGGGGAGGAGGAGCCCTCAATGGGGCACACAGTTGTGTACAGCACCAGCACCAGAGTGGTGCATTCACAGGGGCCAGGGATCCAGTGACAACAGGTGCCCAAGTTAGGACCTGACCTTATCAGTGAGATAATACAGGTACTCCTCACTTAACGTCATCCTGGTTAATGTTTTTTTTTGTTATTACACCGCTAATCTATTAGAGAACATACTCTTTTAAAGTCACGCAATGTTTGGTTATAATGTTGTTTGGCCACTGCCTGCTAGTAGATAACTACTGTGACATAACTGGATTTGCTTAACATTATTTTGCTTAAAGTCACACTTTTTCAAGACCATAATTATGACATTAAGTGAGGAGTAGCTGTATTTATATACCACCTGTGAGGGCATGGTAAAGGGGAAGTTTTGGAGCCACACATCTAGCCCATAAGGCTCAAGGTGTTCCGTGAATCGCCAACTTGGAGCAGGACCCAGCAAGGGGTCCAAAAACACACAGGGTTTAGCAAGGTCCAACAGGACCATGACTGCGCAAAAGCTCATGGGCAGCCTCCCTATTACTTACTTATACCAACAAGATGTGGCAGGCAAGAAAAGAAGGTACCTGCAGGGCAGAACTGACACGGTCATGGAGCCCTAGGGGCATCACTACCATTCCTGGGGACCCTGCACCATGATGCATCCCCTTATCGGGTCATGTGCTCAGCAATTTTTTTACCCCCCTTCTGTAAAAGAGGTCTGCACGTATGGTTAAATGCTCTGAAAAAAAAATCACACTTGGCAATAAATAAGTTAAAGAAGATAGGAAAAATATTTTTTTTTTTTTTGCTTTTTAAAAAAGCAGACATTAAAAACTCCAGTAACCATATGCTGAGTCACAGACGGGGATACAAGAATCAATGAACCAAAGAAAATACCAGAATGATTATTTTACCTCATCCCTGCACCCTTAGCTCTAAACTCTAAGAATTCCACTTTTCAGCTTAACAGATTAGAAAGCAGCTGTTGCCTCTGGCCTTTCTGTCAGGGCTTCCTGTACCTTGTCCTGTCAGCCAGAACACACAGCCTGCTAAAGTCACTGCCAATGCCCAGGAAAACTCATGATATACACTTGGTCCCATGGCAAGACTTAAGTACAGTTTCTTATCTGTTCATTTACATAAATTATCCATTGGAGCCTTGAGGAGCCCATACTATGCACATAACTTCCTGCCCCCACGGGGGTATCTGTTTATCAGACCACAAAGAAGTCTTTCCTGTTTCAATCATGACCTGATTAACCACTTCCCTACTAAAAAGTCTTGGCCAAATACAAAACATAAAAATTACTTTCATATCAAATACCACATTTCATACAGATGTAATGAGTATAATGCTAAATACAGCTTGATGTTACCTATCTGCAGAGACTACCACATGCCATATTGGTAAAACAAATTCAAGAAAACATGCATGATATCCTATGAACACCTCAAAATACTGTGGGTTTGTGACAGTGCCACTGCGCCAACAAAAGACAATTTCTTAAATGTAAAGCAAGCTCCCTCTCAGGTATGCACTATATATAAACCATTGCAGAGCCAGGAGAAGTGTGGCATGTGTGCTCCATACAAGTTACTTTACTAACAGTGTAAATATAGAGCTTTCTTATTCAAAAGATCTGCTTCCTGTATCCATCCAAGATCAGAGCAAAATCCAGCTCTCAGAGGTGGTATTTTTAAATTAATTAGATTCCAACCCACTAGACTTAGAAAGGTCTGAGGGCCCATGGTGGAAGAAGAAAGTGTTACTTTGAAACACATAGAGATGAACTAGAAACAAATTAGCAGAAAATAATCTGCTGATGATCATAAAACCCCACTTAGATCCAAGAGATAGCTTCCAGTTTGGCCAGCTTGTTTTTAATAGTTTTTGTACAACCTTATGAGGCTTTGTCACTTTCCATTCTCACACCTGACTTCCCTTACTCAACTATCTCTGTAGAATAGTGTTTCCAAACCAAATATCCAGGCAAATTCATGAAAGCAATCTTTTAAAGCTCTGCCTAAAATTATACCATTCGCATTCTTTCCTGGTTTATGGCTTCACACTTACCCCTTTTTCTCTTCAATTTTGTGTTCCATATAATGCCTATTTTATCATCTTCAGTAGGCACAGGCAGTCTTTTCCTACACATTCTCTAATTTAAAACAGACTCTGAGGCTAAGTACAGACAGTTAAAAAGCCCAAGGCTGAATCAATTCAGTCTTTGCAGGTTAGTTTAAACTGCAGAGATTAAACTAAGAAACAACTGGACACGCATGTACTTTTGATTCAGGAAATGCAGTCACATGCCTGCAATGGCTCAGGCCAGAAGCTGGGGGGTAGGCATTAAAGCACAACTCTCTGGCACACATGGGCTGTGTGTTTGCTTCCTCTTCCTGCTGCCCCCAAGGTCTCTGGGATTTGCAGTCCACAACCACAGCAGCAGGACTCTGCAGGGTTGCTTATCACTTCCTTTTCCTGCTTCCAGGTGCCTCTGGGATTTGTAGTCCACAGTCAGAGCCAGCAGTAAGTTTAGCAGGGTAGCTCTGTACTTTGGGGAAGGGAGGCTTAACTCCCCTCTCTCTGGCCCCAGACCCCAGTGGGGGTTTGCCTGAGGGACAGTCCCTTCCTTCCAAACCCTTCTCTGCTGGAGTAGACAGCACAGCATAGCCCAGGGCTGGAAAGCATGCTGGAGGCTGTAATTTAACTTGAACCAGGAAGGGATCTGGGACAGAAGTTTCATAAACCGATTTGACCCAAATCAGTTATATCTGATACTACACACAACGAGGTTGATCTTAAACCAATTTCAGCCACTTTGAAACTGATTTATGTGCACTGAACTTCTGTTTTGTGGCAGGTTTAAACCAGTTTCTGATGACTTAAATCAGTTTATGTGTAACTTCTGTCCCTATCCTGAAGTGAGAACCCAGGGCTCCTGCAATAGGGGGGAAAGTGGTTTTAGTGGGAGTCAGTAAGATGTGAATAGGAGTGTTTTAGCAGCTGAAAGTATAGGGAGAAGTTAAAACACTCCTTTCCCACCCCTTTCCTCCAGCCAGCAACAAGCTCTCTTCCCTCCACAGCTCTTTCTCTCCTACCAGCTTCCTCTCCCTGAATAAAAATCAGGCCTCTGTACAGCATTAGTAGGGTAAGGAAGAAAAAGTGTTTACCCTTCACTTTCTCTATATTCTTTTCTCTTAGACTGAGCCCTTTTCTAAATTGTACCTTCAGGCCTAGTATCTTCACCAAAAAAACAAGCAAACCTTCTTTCCTGCTCCAGGGCAACATCTACACTGCAAACCCTCAAGGATCCTGGTAGACACTCAGAGCAATGAAGCCCATACTCCTGGGTCCTCACTACACTTGTTACCTATGCTAGAGCAAGCATTGTGGGTATGCCTAGGTATGCATACCCAAGCTAAATACTGTGTGTTCCCCTGAAGTGTTGACTTACTTACCTTGCTTGCTTTCCACCTCCCCTCCCCTGTTGAACTGAGTGGAACCTTTCATATTTTCACCAAGTGAAGCAGTCTTTTTTTTGTGGTGGTTTGATTTTTTTTTTTTTTTTAAATTGCAGTTAAAAACTTTCTTTCCTGGTGTTGGCCTCACATAGAGCCAGGACAAGTTTGCAATGATAAAGCTGATGGTTGTGATGGTCAGTCAAATTAAATCCCCACCTGGACAGCCCAAATAATTGATGTTTCCCAGAGGCTAAAGTAGAGTCCAACAGAAGAAGGAATTCTCACCACACCAGCCAAAAGATCAGTGTTTCAAAGGACCCCTGCTTACCTAAACCAGGGAGAGGAGAACAGCTCCCCTCTACTTTTAGCAGATCAAAGGGATGGATGCTGTCCATCTCCCTGGCTATTTTGCCTTCTGGACATCAAACACCTACTCTCTCTCCAGATGGAAAAGAACTCCTATTCATTTTCCTTCCACTAGCTACACTGGTATTCACTCATAACTTAAGAGTCACTCACAACTTAATCAAAGAGCTTTGGTATCTGACAGAATACTAAGAAATTGATCAACCATCCTGAATTCTCTTGACATTTTAGATAACTAGATTTCATGTAAGAATATGTCTATAATAATTATTATTATTATTATAATTGTTATTGTTATTAACAACAACAGTTATAATATGAGGGGTAGAGAAAGAAAATCATAGCCAACATTTTTTTTTCTGCCCGAAAATGCATTTTGGCAGAATTCATCATTGCACCAAAGGTTTCTTTTCTATTTTAATCAATCAATACTGACATGAAAGCCTGAAGCATTAAAACACTGAAACACTCTTTACAGAAGACTTAATGACATGTTGGCAACTCAATCATTCTGCATTTATGTTTCTGCAAAATTGAATGGCAGCAGTTAAGCAGGAACCTGCTGGCAAACTGACAAACAACCACCACAAAGCAATTAAATAGTAACACTGGAGGATTTTTCATTATAGATCCCAAAGAACGGAAGGAAAAAAAGAGTTTGTGTCCTATAATTCTCCTGGTGAAATGCTTTGTTCTGTAAAAACTGCACATTTCTAATGAGTCCTTTGGTCTGAAAAGCCACAGCAAAGCAATGCTTTGTCAATATGTTTCAAAGAAATGCAAGACTGGAAGACATGTCAAAGATTACCAGCTCCAGCAAGCAACAAAGGAGATCACTACAAGAGACAATCATTCAACACCTGCCCATCTAATACAATGCAAGCACCTATGAAAGATGATCTTGGTTTATGTTTTACAATGCAGCCAGCTTTAATGGAGACGGCAAACATAAGTTTAACATCCTACAAGTGTATTCCTGGTGAGAAAACTGCACACCCTTTCATACATTTTTACTAATAAGAATTTGTTGTATATAAATATTTTCTAGCCTACTCCAGGGCAAATTCTCAGAATGGGAGGTGCATAAGTAATAGCTTCACAGTTTTTAGGGTCGGAAGGGACCTGAGTAGATCATCTAGTCTG
>NW_017729032.1:143602279-143603103 GCF_001723915.1 Gavialis gangeticus
ATCCCATCCTGTTCTCATCTGCCCACCCTTGTAACCTGTCAGTAATCCAGCTGACTTGTTCAGTGGATTTAAACTGGAGCCGCTGGCTCATCACTATTTGATGCTATAAATCTATTTAGGTCTGTTTTTCACTGCTACATGAATTTCCCATGTCTATCAACAACAGCTGTTTGGAGGGAAAAAAGTTCCTAACAGATAGGCTTCACTGGAGTTTTTCACTGCTGTATCTCTATACAAAATTAGGATTTTGCTCACATTTACTGGGGAGACCCTTGTCACTGACATGCCCTAAGAACATGTGTTATTTTGATGATCGGAACCTTTTGTTTTCCTGTAAGGTAGGGTGAGCTGAGATGAACTCCACATTTGGGCAAGGGACAGAAGTTACACACAAACCGGTTTAAGTGATCAGAAACTGGTTTATACCTGTATCAGAACATAAGTTCAGTGCACATAAACCAGTTTCAAATTGGCCAAAACTGGTTTGAGACAGACCTGGTTGAATGTAGAATCAGACTTAACTGATCGAGTTCAAACCAGTTTAATGAATTTCTGTCCAGACCCCTTCCTGGTTTAAGTTAAATCAAGGTCCCCCAGCATGCTCTGCAGGCCTGAATTGGGCTGTGCTGTGCTCGCTGGTGCAGTGGAGCACAGCCCTTCTGCTCCCCAGCTGGAGCAGGGGTGGGTGGGGGTGTGGCCAGATGCTGGTACCCCCTAAGGTGAAGGGGGCAGGGAAGAGGTTTATTCCTCCCTCCATCCCCCGTTCCACCATTATGAACCCCAGACAGGGTTGGACAGGCAGAGGTGCAGCATCACTTGCCAGG
>NW_017729032.1:143608103-143617225 GCF_001723915.1 Gavialis gangeticus
GGGGCAGGGAAGAGGTTTATTCCTCCCTCCATCCCCCGTTCCACCATTATGAACCCCAGACAGGGTTGGACAGGCAGAGGTGCAGCATCACTTGCCAGGCATTTCTCCACTCGCTGCTCCAGCAGCAGGGGCATGGCCAGTCCCGGCAGCAGCCTCAAGTGAACTGGCCATGGAGGGAATTTAATTCCCACCTCCCTGTTCTACTGGCACAGACCCAAGCCAGGGCACCACCTGGTGCTCCCCACTTGCTGCTGCAGTGGCAGGGGCCGGGGCATGGCCAGATGCTAGCTGGCATGGCCTCCTGAGGTGGTGGGGGTTTATTCACCCCTGCACTCCTGGGGGACCACAGATGGGGTCTGCCAGCCCTGACCGCTGCCTCTATCAGTCACTCCCTGTACGGGATGAGTAGCAGAATAAGCTCCTTCCTTGCCTCCTCCACCAGATGCCTCTTCCTTTGCCTAAGGAGGCCATGGTGGCTGGCCTCTGGCTGTGCCCTCGTCTCCACCACCGAAGTGGCAAGGGGGGAGTGACCCTCATGGGTCAGAAGCCCCTGTCATGGTTTCCTGGGAGCGCAAACCTCTTCCCAGCGGGGGGCTGCACTGTGGGTGGAAGCGGGACAGGCAGAGCTGCTGCAGGCTGCATACGGCGAGTGGCAGCAGTGCTAGGGTGGACTTGGGGGACTATGGCCACCCCTCTGTGCCCCAGTGCCACCACTCTCCCTGCTCCCCCCGCAGCACAGCCTCCTCACTGGGAACAGGCTTGTGCTCCTGGGAAACCATAACAGGGTTGCCCCATGAGGGTCGGCTCCCTCCTTGCCGCTTCAGCAGCAGGGGTGGGGGCATGGCCAGAGGTCCCCTTAGGTGAAGGAGGTAGGGAGGGGGGTTATTTCGCCCTTCCTCTGGTGTCTCATAGAGGGGGCAGGGAAGGAGCTTGCCCTGCACAGGGGGCAATCAGCACAGGCAGCAGTTGGGGCCGACAGATCCCAAGCTGCAGTCCCCTTGGGGCGGAGAGGGGAAAAAACCCTCTCCCTGACCCCTTTGCCTCAGGGGCCAATACTAGCTGGTGTCTGGCCATGCCCCTGCCCCACCACTGCAGCAGCAAGGGGGGAGCACCAGGTGGACCCAGGCTCGGGTCCATGCTGGTGGGATAGGGAGGGGGGAATTAAACCCCCTTCCTGGCCAGTTCACTTGAGGGTACTGCCGGGGCCTGGCCATGCCCCAGCACAGCTTCCCTGCAGCCGAGGGCTGCTCTAACACCCCCTGGCTTCTGGCCTGAGCCACTGCAGTGCTTGCATTTCCTGAGTCGAAAGTGAATGTCTATTCACTTGCAAATTGGTTCAATCTAGGCAGGTTAGACTAACCTGCAAAGACTGAATCAATTCAAGCTCTGGCTTTTCAAATATCTGTCCCTAGCCTTGGAGTTTCGTCTGGGTTCAGCTCAACTAGGATTACAATCCAAGACTGAACCAGGATTCCAGTTAGGTTCAACATTGATGAAATGTTAATAAGCTGTTCTCATACGTTTGTAACCCAAACTAGTAGAAATACCTGAGGGAGTCAACCAACACGTGCTGATATCACACTGGGTTTGGAAAATACGTCAGTTTCTGTATATGGGCACTTTCTGTATATCGACACCAGTTAGGAGCACAACAGACTGGAGGGAACATCAACATTGCAAGCAAAACTAACTTCAGACACTCTCCAGATTCCTCAGTACACAACAGAAACAGAACTGAAGGTCTCATCTAACAGACAGGAGAGTACAAATAAAAAATGAAATGAAAACCAGGGACAAGGTCCCTTAAGAGTGGGGTAAGGGAGGAAACAGAACCCCAAGTTGAAAGAGAAAGAGAGACTGCAACTCTCTCTCAATTTGTTCAAGTCTCACTCTTACTCAGTTTCCTCAAGAATGATAGCTGCTCTTCTCATTAGCAGAACTGCAGATGCCCTACCTCCTGCCTGGACAATAGGATTTCCTCCTGGATATGGATCTGACATAAGCAGTTCCTATGCATCCCCTTTCTAACCTCTGCCTGATAAGACAGCGCCATTGGAGGAAGGGAGGGAGGGAGGAATGGGGACTGTGCTGCACTTTGGCTGTGATGTGGACAACTCATTTGGGGGCCAATTGAAGGGTGGACCTGCCTAGAGTACCATGAAGCCACAAAGGGCTTTCAGATTTGTCTGTCTCTCATCTTCCTGCACTGAAAGGTTCTTGCCACAATGATATTATACAAAGATAATCCTAGCAGGGTGCGGAGCCCAGGGCAAATCAGCCTGTGTGGGGTCCGGATGCGAAGAAGCTGGCGGTGGCCATGGGGGGGCTGGATGTGAAGCCGCCAGTGCTGCGGAGTCACCACCACTAGGCAGGCCCTGCGGGAGGGGTTGTGGCCACTCTGTGGGGCCCCCCAAAGAGCAGGGCTCAAGGCGGTCACCTCAGTTCGCCCCCCACCCTGATACTATAGTCTGTGTGTATTGCCAATGTGAGTGGAACCAGAGGCCCAGGTCTCTCTCGCCCCCTTCAGTGAGAGCACAGCTAACTAGAGTAAAAATGTTTTAGAGCACCCTTGAAGAAATTTCAGTGATACACACTAGCACATTACCCGTTGCAATTTTTTAATGATTGCTGCAACTTCCCCCTGAAAACAAATCTAGAAGATGGGTTTGTTTACCCCAGCAAATAGTCATTTATCTCATTTTCCCTCTATGAGGTATCTCCAAGTTGAAGCATCACAGGCAACACAGCAGCCTATCGATACCGCCAGGCAAAACAATGACAAATTTGCACGTGAGCGATACACTGTAATTAAACACAAACCTCCAGTACAAGACATTAATAATAATTAAAACATATAATGCCAATTTTATGCCTCGTTGCTCAGAAGCATCATACAAGTCTCTCGATGTGAGAGAGAATTCTGTGGCAATGCGGGGAATTACACCTCCGTCTTTTGATTGGTGCAATGCTCTAACAGCCAGCTGGGACAACACTTCAGAATATAGTTTCCAGTCATGCAGTCATGCATAACAGCTTCTCACAAATCACATCAGTGATATCAGAGAGGATGCAGGTTTGTGCGGTGAAATATACATTCAAAATAACTTATGAGATTGTGGGGACTGGATGACTCAAACTATTAGCACTCAGATAAAGAATCTTTCAAGCAGAAACACCAGTTTCATCACCTTTTTCAGTTACCTGTATGAAAAAAGTGATTGTAGATTCTTTACGTGACCATGGGCACATCATACCACCTACCTTGCACTGTAAACTTGTACGCCAAAGCGGCAAAAAGGTTTATTACTTTTTTGAGGATGTTGAAAATGTAGGGGGAGGCAGAGTGGGACTAGAAATAATTGTCTTGCTAGGTCATGTAAGAAGTCTACAACAGAATCAGAAACAGAATACAGACCTTTTGCTCCTGATCTGGTGCCTTAAGCATAATTCTAAGCAACTTAGAATTCGCAGAATGTAATGGTTCATTTTTAAATGTAATCAGGATACAAGGGATGGACTAATCAATGCAGCTCAGTTCCTTGGGGTGGACTAATCAATGCAGCTCTAACAATTTTCTTCAGCATAGGATCTGTGCCCTGTTTAATTTTAAATAGGTATTTGGGTTGTTTTTAGCTTTTAGTCCTAGGAAGAAAAGTGCTTGAGATGTTTTCTGGATGAGAGACCCCATCTACATCAAATGCGTTGTTGTATCTTAAAGTAGAAGCACCTAAAAATGATTTGCAGTCTGTGTTCACATCTGAGTACAGGTATTCTCTTCAGGGATCGCCTGTTTTCTCATTATACAACATCTTAATGACAACTATAGCAGTTGCTTAAATGGAAAATTAATATCAGAAAAGCTAAATATTTGTAGATTCTTTTAAGGTGATTTTGCACCTAGTAACAGAGAGGAAAGCTGTGATAAGCCAGCTTTCAGGAAGTATCAGCAAGCTTGCCAAGAATCATAGTTTGAGGCTGTCATACAGGGCTTTTTAAAACTGACTATTAAAGTAGAGTAGTTAATTTGACAATAAAAACAGCACTATGAAAGAATGAATACCAAATATAATGCTTCATCTTAACTATAAAGCACCATGCACATTTAGAGTGCTATATAAGCAATAATAAATCATTATAAAAATAAAGCTCAATTAAAGTAAAGCTTCTCAATTTAACTAAAGGCTCAGTAATAACCATTCGGCACTGATCTGGACTGAACTGGAGGGAAAACAGTACTGCTTTGGGAAGACACCTTGCTGCTCTAACTTGCTGGAACTTTGCAGAGCTCTTCTGGCTGGAGTGGGAAGTTTCCAGGGCTCTCCATTCTCTAAACCCATTCTGGGTAGCCAACACCTGCAGGGAGCACTATAAAGAAGCTGTCTTTATACAGGGCCATGTATCAGGAGCAAAATTAACCAAATCACCCAACGGGTTTATGAGGGTAAATCCTGCTTTTAAAAAACAGCCTCTAAAGTTGCCTCTGCCTTAGCACAGGGAATGAGGGGAACTCTGTGACCCAGTGATATTTCTCTGGAAAAGGGGAACCCTGGGTTCTGGCCCCTACTGCCAGGACTAATTACGCATTTTATATTGGACAGTCACTGGTTAAATACCTAAAATAACCCTGACACCAGGAACCAGAACCCAATATTTCCCCTTCCCCCAGGAGACTGCCATAATGGCTAGCCTACAGAGTCACAGACCCTCTTTGCTTGTTCTGGTGGCATGACTTTGGGTACATTGTGCCCCATTGCTCAGGTATGTTCTCAGTGTCAAAGTCACTGGACATAATCTGATTGTCTGTGGAAATTGGGACTTTGGCAGAGCTTAGCTGCTTTGCAACAAACTGGAGGAGACCAGCACCAAGGTGGCCAGTTTGGATCGGTTCTGATCATGCACAGCCGCTAGGCATAGGAGCCAAGAAATTTTTTTAGGCCAAAGTGGAGGCACCTGCTGAATCTAAGTGCCTAAATGGTTTTACGGCCACTGACTGGGGTTAATTTGGATTGTGAATTACTGGTAGGTGCCTAAATTCTACCTCAGTCCTACACCTCAGGGGCACCTTAGAAGTCAGTTTGGATCTGGCCCTCTTGTGCTCAGGAGGAAGATGCAATCTGAGTAGCATGACACAAGATGACAGTGAATATGAAGGCTATGCGAAGCTTCAGTCCCTGATTCGATTCAGCAGAGATTTGGCCTGATTCTGTAGCCAAATCTCCAAATCTGAATTGGATCAGGAGACCCTTTAATCTTTCCAAATCAAATCAGAACCCTCTGAATTGATTCAAAGAGAGTTGGTGATTTGGATATAGACACAGCTTTAAATGGTTTTTCTACATACATCAAGGTACCAGGCAGCTCATGAATGCTGCGACGCTGGGGTGGATGGAGTACCCCATAGGAGCGTGGGGGGCTCCCCAGCGTGCTCGGCAGCAGACCTGGAAGTGGACCGGAAGCACTTCTGGTCCACTTCCATCGAGCCCCCCACACCTGGCTCGGCAACCAGTGCCTTCTGGGTCTGGGGGGGCACCCAGGGTCCCCCCGCGGCTGATTCCCAAACCGGGAGTGGGGAAGGGGCCAGCGTGGACCCAGAAGTGGTTCACTGCTGAGCATGCAGGGGGCCTCCTGCGCTCCTGTGGGACGCTCCATCTACCCCACCATTTCAGCATTCATGAGCCATGCCTGGTACCTCAAGGTATGTAGAAAAGGCATTTAAAGCTGTGTCTATAGCTGAATCACTCATTCTCTGCATCAGCATCGAATCTTCAGATTCGGGTTTGGCTGAATCAAATCAGGGACAATGATCTGAATCAACAAATAAAATTGCTGTTCCCGATTTGGGCCAAATCCAAATCGAATATGGCCTGTTTCGCACACCCCTAGTGAATAGGTACTCCACAGCTCTGTGGCACTGCCTGTGCACTGAATGGGAGACAACAATTTGTTCATAAAAACAGAGAAGGAAAGAGTGTTTTTAATTTTCCCCAACAATGGACAATAGGAATGTCAACTATTCTTCCAAGAAACAGCATCTTCAAGTTTATTTGTAGTTCATATGCAGACTCAACTTGTATGGTTCTTTATAAGGCCTGTGTTTATGCAGACCACAATTCAAAGCATGACAAACTATTCTGTACTTGGCACTGCAGTTCATGGTTCTAGCATGCCTAGAATAGAAACTGTAAACCTTATGTTTCATCACCTGAAACACACATGCATATGGGTTCTGTTTACCAAAATAAGATTTTCTAGATACACTTACTCCAGCTGTATAATCAGACCCTGAATGGCTTCACCCTTCACATATCTGAGTCCCACCCAGCCTATTAGCAAGGCCTAAAGTACTGAGTCTATCAATATTTATACATCCAAACATCCCTCTTTCCTAGTAAAGCATTTGTTTAAAACAAAGTATTCTCAAACTACATGTACTTCTACTTTACAACATGCAGTTGTTCAGGTCAGGCTAGATTTCTAACTGTAAATTCACCACTATCACTGCTTGAAGAATTCATGGGTAACATGAACCAGCTGTTTACTCATGTCAGCATAAAGTCTACAGTGTTGTCCAAAACCCAAAAGTTTCCAGTTTCTGTATTTCTTAATAAAATATGCTGTCAGCACAATGTAGGCACTGTGGGTCAAATTCTGTGTTTAATTATCTCCGTGTCATCTTATTAATTTAGATGGGGTGTCATGGAGTAACTGGCAGTACAATTTGGTCTTTCATCTGAGAATTGACCTTCTCCTCTGAGACCAAGCTAAACAGTTAACAGTCTCCAACAAGCACACGTCTAGTCATTTTCTATAAGATGGTGATGGTCTCTGGAAATACAGCACGTCCTGTACACGGCATATTGAGTGTCTGTCTCTTCCATCCATTTGTCATTTCTCCCCAACTCAGATCAGAATATCTCTTGGGATCCTGAGGAATATTATTCATCTGAGAACTAAATTTTAAGCCCAAGTTTATATTTAATGGTAGTTATATGTACAAACCCTAGAATCGAATTTAGTCTAAGAGGAGGTTCCAATAATGCGCTACAAATATTTTTGAAGGGTACAATGTAATTTTGAAAGAATCCTAGATTAAATATGATGCTCCAGTTTCCTTAGCAAAGCAAACTCCCACTGAAGTACGTATCGAACAGGGACATCAGGATTTGACGTTTATTAAAAGAGAAAAGCCTAAATTTAAAAAATCTTTCATTGTAAATTAAACACAGTATTACTGCAAGGTGCTCCGTGAGCAGTTTTGAGAGAGAAGACAGCAAAGTTGACTAGGTATCTCCTGCCAGAACCACATATTCAGACCCGTTTTATAAAACAAACAGAAGCTCCCTGGAGGCTCCATAAAAAGTCTACACCAAAGTATAAAATGAAACCTTATTACACAGACACTCCAGCAGCTTATATTTAGGGTTGCCTTGTGTTTTGTATTCCCGGCTTTGTTTGAATTCTTTAAATAAACATAACATCTCACACTGATCAGTCCCAAAATGAGAGTATTTGAGTTGACAACACAACTTGATTTTTTATAACTCACCGCTAAAATCCAACCGTTTTTAAAAAAAATTCACATGAATTAAATAAGTCTTTTCCTGAAATTTTAACAATGCCCTGTTTTTTCAAACTTCTCCTTCACAATGGCAGCATTTAGGGACTTGGAATTTTATATAACGTTTTATGCATCAGGGCACAACAAGAGAAAACACTTTGGAAAAAATACTAAAAATATTAAAAAGCAACCCACAATGTACTACCCGCAGGACAATTCCCCTTTTTTTCTGTGTTATCCCTATATCTCTCCTGCCCACTTTGACACCCCAGCTTTTTCAGATCCTGTCTCCCTCTGATTGTTGTCCAAAGTGGCTTGATTGTTCCCATGGCAAAAGCCCTTGTACATCACCCTAGAGAGGTCTGGATGCTCCATATCCAAAAGGCTTGCTATGGTTCATTGGAGGAGAGTTTCCTCAGACAGCCGACAAGCAATTTACTAGTCAGAGGTGGTGTTTCCTTCACCATACACAAACTCTCCTCTAACAACTTTCGCTGCAAGCCATCCCTCTCTTATCATTTTTGAGAATTTAACAGAGAGTAAGAACGGGGATGTCCACAGACAAAGCTGTCTAAAAAACAGACCTGACATTTGCAACATACAGGAAGCACAATTGCTGTGTGATGACCAGAGATCCTAGTTTTCTCTGATTTAAAAAAAATTCCCAATTTTCGGTTAAAAAAAAGTAACCCCAAATCCACGTTTTTCCATGATAATATCTATACGTTAGTGGAGTTTCATTTAAATCATGGAAAAACATGCATTTGGGGTTACTTTTTTAACCAAATATTGGGATTCTTTTTTCTTTTAAATCAAGGAAAACCAGGATCCCTGGTCATCACACACTAATTCTAATATAATAAAGGGCTTCATCTGTCTGTATGTCTGTCCATAACACTTTTAGCCAACTGTGCATGCGCCACCAAGAGGGCGGGCAATGATTGGCTGCTTGGCCTTGGCTGCGCAGGCCCAAGTTTGAGCGGCTGCCAGGGAAGTTTGTGGTGGCGGTGGACATGCCCCAGCTGCCCAAGCAGTGGGGCTTCCCCACACCTCCCTGCCTGAGGGCGAAAGTGGGGGGTCATGCTGGCAGCTCCCCCCCACTGCCCGTCCCCGACGCCTCCCAGAACAGCTGCCAGGGAGGGAGGGAGGGAAGTGAGGTGGAGGGAGTCAAAGGGGGGGGGGTCATGGTGGCAGCTGTTGTTGGAGCTGGGTGGTAGGGAGGAAGGGGAGTGGGAAGGGGGCCCTGACAACAGCTGGGGGGGAGGAAGAGGCAGTGGGGAGGGAGGAAGGCTGTGCAGGTCTGGGCAGGCACAGGGTGGGGGGAGGCCAAGCGGGGGTCATGGTGGCAGCTGTTCCCAGGCAGCACGGAAGGAAGGAAGGAAGGAAGGGAGGGAGGGAAATGAGGAGGCGAGGGGAGGGGGGTCAAGGTGGCGGTGCCCCCCTGCCGCCTGGCCCTGACAACAGGCAGCAGGGAGAGGCAGGCAGTGGTGGGGAGGGAGGGAGGGATGGAGAGGAGGGGAGGTGTGGGTTTCCCCAGCTGCTCTGGAGTTGGGGGAGGGGTGGA
>NW_017729032.1:143617314-143636674 GCF_001723915.1 Gavialis gangeticus
TCCCTGAAATCTGTCATTCTTGACAGGCAATTAGCTAGTATCACTATATTAGTGGTATTTAATTTAAATGGAAATGGTTTTCATTTCACAGAAAAGTGTGGATTTGGGGTTACTTTTTTTTAACAGAAAATTGGGATTTTTTAAAATCAGAGAAAACCAGGATCCCTGGTGATGACTCTCCGTGAAAACTCTCTTGTGGCTTAATAAAGAGAGTCTCTCTGACATATTATCAGGTCTTTTAGGCTATGACCTTGCTGACAAGGGTTGAGAGATTCCTCTGTGCATGTACATTAGCTGTGCTACTCATCTTCCTCTGCTTGCTTCCATTTTGAAACGTTGAAATAACAACAAAACCCTGAGATGATCAAGGGAGTGGAAGACAGGAGCTGAGGAAGAAGGAAAGGGTGAGAGGACACCTGAAGGCAACAGGGCTTCTGGGAATGGTATAATGGAAGTGACGATGACAGGAACAAAAATATATACTGGTGAATGCAGGAATTTGGGGAGTACAGAGAGAGATTGCAGAGGACAAGGAAGCTGAATGGGACTGTGAGGGGCACGCTACCAGGTGGAGAAGAGACCTAATTTTTTTTAATAATTAAATAAAAAGCAGGCAAATCTTCACATTCCAAAACTTAATTTTCTGTCATTTCTGTCACTTAAAATCTAAGGAATTCACTGCTTGGGCAGCATGGGCCACATCATCAGCCTGAGGCTATATATTGTACTTAAAGTATGTCTGTTAGCAAAAAAAAAAAAAAGCATATTCATCTTACTGAGGTCAATTAAGGTCATGCCAGTGTAATGGTGAGGATCATATTTATATACTGGCAGGGAAAAGACATTGACTGGGCAGCTGAAGGTTCAGAGTGTGTGGGGGATTTATGATGCTTGGAGAGGAGGTTTGTGAAGTGAGGCAGGTGAAAATGTACTAGGATGATAGGATCTGGCTTTGGGAAGTCTTAACTCTACCTTAAAGTTTTTGGGGAGAAATTTATCCTGGTTCCCCCTTTTCAGAACAAATGGTAATAATTTCTTATCCAGTAACCAGAGCTCCACATCATAAAATGTCCTGTAAACAAGCTATATGTGAACCCTGTAACACTTAGCCAGCCACACTCTAATTAACTCAATACTCAAATCCTGTAATTTTGCACAGAAGGTACCCTGTGCTTTCATTATGTTCCTTTTATCATGTGTCTTATACTAAATTATAGAGCCCAGAAGGTACCTCTTTTTGTATCATCTTGTTCACATACATTCTTTGCTACCATTTTGCCCAAAGTTGTCATCAGGCAATAAGCATGCTCCCCAGGTGCTTTAAAAAGTGCTATTAACAGTTTCTTAGAGATCAGATTAGCAGCTAATCAATGCTTCAGCCGAAGTTGCAGGAGTGTCTAAATACAGCATAGGCGGCATGCCATATGGAACAAACTAACTTATTTACTCCGTGGTTTGGTTGTAAAATTTCAATAGGTGAATCAATTCCCATGACACTGCATAATATTTACAACTGGATCTTATTCATCAATGTTGTACTCACATAAACAGCCCACATGAATCCGGTTGCATAAAAATAGCAAGTGATTTTTTTTTTTTTGCACTGGGACAGCCTTTAGCATCTCCTAACATTTTTTTTTCTCATTAGCCATAGAGCTGAAATATTCTTGGCTCAAAACGCCAGTGTGAAAGCAGTTAGCTCATCCACACACAAATCATGTGAACAGCCCTGCAGCATCTTCACTGTTTCAGGGCTATAGAACATCACATCTGATCTGTGCCAATGTTTGAAAAGATGAACAAGGTAACAGTCTTACCAGGAATTAAACACAAATTATTTTTTCCATTTGCCATTCTTTCTCTAGTAATACTAAAATTATAGATAGCTAGAAAGATAGGTAGATAGAAAGACAGAAAGTATTATCCACTAAAATGCAGATTTTAATTAAAAAAACCCCAAAACACTGGCTTTCAATTCAATTTGGTTTGTGGGAATTTTTTTTAACCAAAAACTGCCCGACATTTTTACACTTCAGAGTTCCCCCACTCCTCCAACCACAGAGGCATTTGCAACACCTGACTGTTTTATCTTTTCATCCAGATCCAACATATAATGACTCATTAGCTACAATTTACAGACATACACTCACTTCACAAAGACAATTAAGAAACCGCTTTAAAGTCTAAATCCTGCTGACAGGACAGATTGGCACCTTCTTGTACACACACATTAGCCTGCCTACTGCCAGAAGGTCTTTAATCAACTCAGCCTTTGATAAGTGTTCAGCAGGTCGAGGAGACAGCATGCTACAACATTGACCTGCACCTCTGACAATCTTTGAATACTGAAGAGGTCAAAGAGCAACTCGCATTCTTACATTTCAAACTGTCTTTTCCTAAAAGCAGGACAGGCTCCCTACAGATGACGGCTCCTATTAAAACAGATAAGTTTTCCCTTTAGCTGGCATGGACTGTACCATCGTTTTGATCTTATAAAGCAACAGTAGTTAGAGCAGGCAAAGAAAACCTCAAGAAAGACACCAGCATTCAGAATGCAAATGAGGCTTTTATGTCATTCCACTGAATCCCTTTAGGGGAGAGAAAAGTTGATCATCAACAGTATGTGGGTCAAAGTTATGCCTAGAGCATCTTTTCTCAGTTTTTCTTCTGCTGATAAATTACAGGGATCTTTGGTGCTTTTGCAGGTCTTTGAACACACAATCCCTTCCCATAACAGCACCAACAACAATAAAATTAATCTTCTGCACCCAAACCCAAGAGTTTCCTGAATGCTGACTTTGTTTGCCACTTTTTCCAAGTATACTCTGAATAATAAAAACAAATGCCACAAGTTTAAAGATGACTCATGCTTTAATGTCTGTGCCATTTCTAATTAAGATAAGCACAGGCTAATGTTCCCCTCTTGGATTTCTTTGTGCATTATCACCACCATCACTATTTCCACTGCAGTAGCAATCAAAAGCCCTGCTTGAGGGCTGGCACAATGGACCCCTGATCTAGACCGGGTGCTACTCATTACAAATTATACAAAAAGGACAAGAGCTATAAGCTAGGGCTGTCCAAAATTTCAGCAGCCATTTCGTTTCAGGTGTTTCAGCCTGTTTCACCACTCAAAACACCAGATCTGAAATGAAACGGAAGGCTCTGAAACATTTCCAAAACTAAACATTTCGGAAATGTTTCGGATGTTTTGGAGCCATGCTTGCAGGGAAACAGAAACTAAAAAGGAGGAGAAGGAAGAGAGGTGGGGAAGGGCTGCTCTAATATGGACATCTGTATCTGGCCAGCATCTGCAATCTGTTCCTGAAGTGCCTTTCAATCCCAGTGCTCTGGGGGAGGGATGGCAGCCTGCTATCATCCTGCATGCAAATCCAGGGGCCCGCACCCCCTGGGAGGACTCTGGCACAGCCCTGCAAGCCTCCGGGGGACCGCAGGCCCCCAGATCTGTCTGCAGGACAACAACATGCTGCCACTGGCGGCTGGGGCCAGCACCAGCACCTGAGTCTGCTTGGTGTAGCCTGTGCCGAGCACAGCCGGGGGAGCCACGGGAGAAGCCCACATGGCTGCCCTGCCCAGCCCAGCCACCTGGCACTTAAAAAAAGAAAAGAGAAGAAAGCCCTGCACTCACTAGCTGCAGGAGTGGTGATCAGGGCCTCTGGGCACTCATGACAGAGCCCCCCCACGCAGCATGGGGCAGCGGGGGGGCCGCAGGGATTGCCCCCCCCCGCTTGGCACCTGCACAGCAGCTGCCCCATGGCGCAGGTGGAGCACAGCTCAGCAGTGCACTGAGTGCTGTCTGGGAGCTGGGGAGGCTCCAGCAGTCACCTAGATCCTGGCAGTACACAGCCCCACTGGCCCCAGCTCCCAGACAGCGCACAGCCCCCTGGAGTCAGGTGGATTCTAATGATGAGCTATGAAGTCTAGTGACTCCCTCCCTGCTGCCTGACTAGCAATGCTGCTAGTTTTAAACTTTGGGTGGAACAGGAACCAAAGCAGAGGGTGCAACTGCACCATTGCACATCTGCCTCCCCCCGCCCCCTGTATCTGCTCCTTAGTTAAATGAAACTGCTACTGATTTCCACTGGTGTGGTGTGCGAAGTGAGGGGCCCCCATTACAGATCTTTTGCTGGTTATGCCATGCTGCATTGCAAATATTTTCATTGAATACTATCATAATAATTTCTCTCTCATATATTTATATAAAAATTAGCTCATGTAAAATATTTACTTGTTAAATTGTTTGTTAACTGATGTATACTGTAAGAAATAAGGGATCTATGATAATTAGATGCCTGTGCTTATTTTTGTTTTGAAGGTTTATTGAGATCACTCCTAAGCAGGTGCTTTTACTGCAATGTTTTACTACTGAACAACAAACAAACACTTGCTTTTATAATCAGAAATAAATGGGCATCTTAGCACTAGAAAAGGCTGAACAATAGATATCAGTACACATCTTCTGTTCTTTTTCTCCATATATTTTTTTATAGTTGTCATGATTTTATCATTCATTCACTGATTATGAATTTCTAAGTGCACAGCTTAAAGGCTGCTATGAGGATTTAGAAAATTCATCCCACACTTATTAACCCAATGACTAAGCCTGGTGGGGAAAAAAAACCAAACACCAGCTATCACGTGTCATCTCCTCCCCTTCTCTTCACATCTCATTTTCCTCTATTCCAGATTCTGTTATAAAGCACAGCACATTTTTACTTTGTTCTTAGGGGCTGTTTTTTCTTCCCCTGTACTACTTCTCACATTACTGCTCTCTCTCCTTTGACCGGGTTCTCTGCCTCCTCCCCTGTATTTCTCCTCCATCAAACTCTCTTTGCAGTATTTTGTTTGACTTTGCTAACTCATGCTATCAATCTACCTCCTACCATATTCTTGCACTTGAGGCATTTAGAAATATTACCAGATACTTACCATATTAGACAGGTGCAGACATTCACTACACACAGTCTGGCCCTGATTTAAAATAATTCAGTTAAATCAATGCACTCCCTTGGTGTTGGCACACGTGCTTCAGAATAAAAGTGTCCTGTTTCTATTTGTCTTGAATCTTTAACGAATTGATTTAAACAAAAGAAAATTAGGGCACTCTTTAGGAAGAGCCTCCACACATTAGTCAGTGTTGCACTGACTAATTTAACTTGGTGCTCAAATTGTTAGTAGATCAGCACAAATATTAGTGTGCAGAACAGAGGTCAGATCATAGAAATCAAAGAGAAGTAGGGCTGGAATGGACCTCCAGAGGTCCTCTAGTTCAGTGGTCACCAACCAGTGGATCTAGACCTTGGAGCCTCTTGTGGTAGATCTCGGAGCCCCTTGGAGTTGATCCAAGGCTGGGGTAGGGGGCTGAGTGCTCGCATGCATGCACGCACATACCCCAGCCCCAGCCCAGCAGGTCAGTCTATGAGGCAGGGAAGGGATGGGGGCTAGATCGAGGCCACTGCAGTGAGGGACAGTGCTGCAGAAGCAGGAGCAGGGGTAAGCTGAGTGGGGCCCCAACCGGGTGGGACTTACCTGCTGGAGAGGCGTGCCCCCAAATATTTTTTTTCCCCCTCTTCCTTGATCTGCCCCCCCCCTTCCCACTCCCCACAGACTTACCTGCTGGGTGGGGAGGTGGCGGGGTGTGTGGAGGTGGCACATGGTAGATCTTGGGTTCCTTTTAAATGTCAAAGGTGATCTCCTACTTAAAAAGCTTGGAGACCACTGATCTAATCCAACCCCCTGCCTGAGGCAGGATTGTCCTCATCCAAACCATCCTATACAAATCCATAATCTGACCTCTTAGTAAAACTACCATCAACCCTGACAATACAAGAGATAACACCTTAACCTGCCACAGATAAAGCAAAGGGACCATGGCAGCCAATGTCCTGCTTCTGTAAAAGTCCGTTGATATGCACTCAAGAAATCCCTGGTAGAGGGCCATGCCCCCTGCTACAGAGGAAGGCCTCTCCCCCCGCCTCCTCCCCAGTCCATACCAGTCTGACCATAGGGCAAAAATCTTTCCTGGCCCCAAACATGGCAATTGGTCTGATCCTGAGTGGAGGGGCAACACCCTCTATCTAGGAACTTCTGGATTTGGTCCCAACAGGAGCACTGGCACTCCCCAGTCAAAATCCCCAGGTTTGGCTGCAGCCAATATCCAATGCCTCTGAAGGAAACTTAAAAAAGCAAAGAGGTTACAAGTGTCCTGATGAATGCACTTCATCACTCTTCTCTTCAGCCCTTGTCTACGTGACAGTTCTGTTGGCAGAGCCATGTCACTGAGTGGAAATCACACCCAGTTGCTGAAGCCAGCAAGAGGCAGCTTCATCAGTCAAGGATCAGTGGTTCGGAGGAGCTGGTATAGCTCTGGTGACAAACAAGCTCAGAGCTGTATCCACACCAAGGAGCTGTAGTGCTGCTGCCATAGTGAAAGCAGCTGCAGCTGCTGCAGTGCAGACTCAGCCAGTCTGTCTATCACACCAATATTCAGGGAAGGGAACCTATAAACCTACATGGGCCTTGTAGAAGCTGGTGGATGAGCCGCTGCAGCTTGTCCCCATCCAGGGACCCCACGCACAGTGGTCTTTACATGAGCATGTCCACTAAGGATCAAGCCATTCTACTCTCTCCTCTGCCTGAGCAGATTCAAACTGATATCTCCCAACTTCTTGGAGAACAGTCTTGTCAGCAGGTCATAGGGTATCAAACAGTCATTGGATGAAATACACAATAGAGTCATTGTAGCAAGGACTAGAACCTCTGAGTGTCCTGATCCCCCATTAGAGACTGAGGCTCCTTCTCATACCCTTCTTTTGGGCCAATGAACCTTTTATTTTTTCTGTATGGTGGCCCAGCTTCAACTGGGGAAGCCCAACCCAGGCTAACCTTTAACCTGGTAATAAAGGCATGAGAGTTATAGCTGAGGATGGTGTTGAATCCAGGTCTTGCGTATCCTGGGCGAGTGCTCTAAACAGTGAGGTTTTGCATAAGAGAAGGATGTGAGCACCTCCCGTGATCATGGAACAAAGTAAGGGTGTGGTTCTTGCTCCTTTTTGAAAGCAAGGTTTTGAGTGTCTTTGGGAGGGAATGTATCCTAGAGAGAAGGAGCCAGACAAAAGATACTCTCCTGCTCTGAAATTTTCCATATGGGGAAGCAAATTTCTGGTTAGGTGGTTTGCCCTTCTGTGGGCTGACAATTTTGAGTCTTCTCCTGTGACACCTAACTCTCTGCAAGCATTGCATAAGGGCCTTGTTACATGGTCATTTTGAATGGCTCCTGGAGCTCTTAATTCCTAGATTGTCCACACACTAACACTTTAAAGTGTTTTTAAGTACTTGTTATGCAGCTCAAAGTTACATCACTCCATGGCAGGATTCTTTCTGATCCACACTACCCAGCTCCTGTTCCATTAGGGCACTGACAGGCCTGCAGCTCCCTGCTGTAACTCATGGCATTTCACAGGAAGTGCCATGAGTTATAGCATTGCCCCTGACCCAACAGACATTCTCTGTTGGATCTGGGGGGGTGGCGAAATTGAACTCCAGTTTGGAGCCTGCTGTGTGTCTGGAGCCTCAGGGGGGCCCCAATCCATCTCCCCCCCCTCCAGTGCAGTCTGAACAAACACTAGACAGAACTCCCCCCACTTCCTCCCCCTGCCCCCCATTCCTGAAGACAGCATTGAGGCTGGGCTGCATCAGCTTAGCCCTGCTCCCAGCACACACTGGCAGAAGTTAATGTAAGCACGCTGCTTTGCAGCGCCTGCATCTGAACCCCGATGTAATGAATGTTCATTTAGTGCATGATCGGGTACTTTTAAAGTGCTCTGCAGCCATGCACTTCTGTCAGGGTATGGCTGCAGAGCACTTCAGGGGCTGATCACATGACAAAATGTCACTTCTGTCAGTGCCCTTAAGTTGTGGTCACTCCCCACAGATGTGCTACCCAAGCTGAAGTCCTCCAGTATCCCAAGATCTCTCATACCCCTGCCTGTAGAGCATGAATAGAAGTCTATCCTGGTTCACTAGCCCTCTAGTGGCAACTCACAGCAACAGCTCCTAGTCCTGCCCCTGTTCACCAGGCCTCTAGTGGCAAGTCACAGCAGTGAAGGTGGGCGACACTCATAGAAGGTTTCTAGACAAAGGATCAACATTTGTTCAGCTTGCAGCGTAAGGTGTAATAAGGCCCTAAGTGAGTTTATGTGCCCAAATCAGGACTGAGGATTCTGCTATGGGAGCCTGGCACCTTAAATGTAGGTGCTTTAACACTGCACTTCACTGGTTAAGTATAGGAGACCTAAATTTCATTGTCCATAAAACTATCAGCCTACCCTGAATAAGATTATAAACACATCTTATATTTTAGTCACATCAAAGTCATTCAAGCTTTCTTTTCATATTCTTTATTTTTTATTATCCAACTAAAACCCATCCAAGCAGTTATATAGATTTGTGTACATCTTCTGACTTCAGTGCCTATCTTGGAAATAAAGGAGTGTGTGTGTGCGTGTATGGATGTATGTATGTATGTATCTCTTGTGAAACTGTAGTAAATCTTCAGCATAATGTGGATTTTGCCCAAGGGACTTTTATCAGTGCTATCTTCCTCAGCAGAGCTGCTACAGTTCGCTGCAAAATACCTGATTCTTTGAGCTGATAATGCTTCAGGAATGGGAACTGTGAAAAAGCTTTAGGCTTGTGAAAGACCTAACTCAATGTGATAGTACTTGGCAGGCTGGGTTCCTTCCTTGTGGTGATGGGAGCTAGTTTACTGACTCTTGAGAAAGGGAGAAGAGAAAGCAAGGGAAGAAAATATCCATGTCATAATACTCCTTTCCTTCTACCATCTTCCTCTTTCCTTTCCTTTGCCTGCTAATATCAGATGCTTACATGAAACAGATGATCTATTTCAGATCCACAGAAGTATTATCAGAGGATGAGTTTGTTGGGAAAACGGTGCCCACTCTGAAATGATGGATGAATCCTACTGGTAATGTTCACTGTGTCAGCTATTATTCTATGACAGTAACTCAAATGCAAGTGCCTAACAGTAAAGATATGGCCAAAAATATAAGCCAAAAATATAAGACACTCTAGGGCAACTATGAGTCCATTATATATTGGAAAGAAATCAAACCCTACCAAAAAAATGTTCTAAGTTTTTTTCCCATTCTATTTTCACTATGAATCAGTTGCCATTAAATTAATATATCTGAGAATACAAAGTGATAGAATATTTGAAAAATAATCTTTTCAGACAAGTTAATTTCAACAGAACTTGAAATGTGCTGATTACAATGGAAAGTTCCTGTAGATTAAACTCTAGAAAGCAATTAATCAGTTTTAATGATGTCCAGTCAGGACAATGCTGCTTAAAAGAGAGCACATTTATCCTTGAGCAGATTCAACATAAAAGGGCAAATGCACAGTTTAAGATGTTCCTCTCCATGTTTGCCAGTATTAACATTGGTGGGGCATATTATCAATGTTCTTTAAACTACCATCATTATGCACAGACAAAAACTGCTTTATGCACATACATTATCTGCATAAATTAAAATAACTTGTATTTGTAAGTTGAACAGCTGGTTTGGAGTTTAATAGTGAATTAAAGGGGTCCAGAAAGTCTCTGTGCATCTGGGATTAGTTATGAGTGAAAAATCTGGTATCTTTAAAGCCAACAGCACATGTATTCAGCATAAGGATCTACAAATGTTGGATCTGTTGCCAAAAACATTGTAAAGGAAACTGACTGCATGCATTTTTCAGAGAAAACTAAGAAATGTGCTCAGAAGCACAACACAGACTAGTGGTCCCAGGTGAACACTTCATACAAACCTAGGTCCCATTATGTAGAGACTCAAGTCTTATTGGAGGTCAATGGGACAGCAAAATAGCAGCCTCCTCAACTGTAAAAATCAACTGCGTTGTAAGCAAAATAGCTACACAGAACCACGTAATGTTGTAAAAGGAAAAACAAGGGAAATGTCCCTCTTTATTCATTCAAAACATTTAAAAAGTTCAGTCTCACTCCCTGAGGTAATGAATTTGCATAATAGAGATTATATATGATCTATATAATACGGATAATGGCATCTGTATAACCAGGAGCACTGTGACACCTTCCCTGTATTATTACTTTAGGCATTTTTGCCTACTGTGTTGCGGAATTTCTGATATTAGCAGCAAGAGTTGGGTTAATCCACCAGTCATTCACAACTGGAGATCTGGATTCAGTTCCTGGTCTACATGACAAGTGATAATGAGTTTGGTTATTGACTCTCCAGGGGACATTTGTTCACATTACTAAGCAACCACATAATTTGGCAAGAAGTGCTAAGTATGTACTAAGAAGAACAGGGGCCAATTTCTTAAATGACTTAAACTCTACACAATCTCATTTAAATCAGTGGAACAAATTCACCCCTAATGTAGGTATGTTTAAGTACATCAGGCTTGTATGCGGTTTGCAACATTACTGAATTTGATTCCTGGACTAAGAAAGCAAACAGGGATGTTGCAGTTCTGGTCTGAAACCACTGGCAGAGGGAGGTGGAGAAAAGTCTCATGGGACCTGCATTCCTGCACTATGTCAAAGTATAGCTATGATTGTTTAAATTTAATTAATGCATCTTCCCTGAAGCATCTATAGGGTTGAAAGCCCCAGGCAATACAAATTATGAGTCAAGATTCAAAAAAATCACAAGACAGGCTGAAAAAAAAGTGGAATTTAAAAGAAAATAGATATGGAGGGTGTTTTTTTGTTTGCCTTCTAGTGTTGGAGTTTTTAGGGTTTCTGCCACTAAGCTTTTGAACGCTATAAACTTATTTTATAAATATGTGAAAGTGAGGCCCCATCTTCATGTTAAACTTAAGGCATGATTAATCAGTCAATCACGCCTTAAGTCAGGAGCAGACAATTATTTTGGGTGGAGGGTCGCTTACTGAGTTTTGGCAAGCCATCGAGGGCCGCATGACAGCCAGCCAGAGGCAGTTAAATATTAATTTTCTAAAATTTTTAGGGGCCTCTCGGGCTCAATAGAATGGCCTAGTGGGCCACATCTGGCCCTCAGACTGTATTTTGCCCACCCCTGCCTTAAGTGGTCACCCAGCTACATATTCATTTAATAAATGGTGCAATAAAAAGAGGAATAAGCTACACAAGTTATTCCACAAAATATGTGTAATAACTTTGTAGCTGTTCATGCCATTAATTGAATCTGTGTCCAGGGGCCCCTTTGGCTGGGAGCCCCATCAGCTGATTGGAGCTCCCGGCTGGGGGGTGGGGACCATGTTCACCCCTGAGCCTGGGAGCTCCCAGCTGACACTTTAATTGTGGTGTCCCAGCTACTGGGGTGCATGAAACACCCCCACAGCTAGGAGACCGCATCAGCTGCAGTGTCCCAGTTGTGGGGGTTGATGGTACACTCCTGCAGCTGTGAACCCTGTCAGCTCAGGGGGCTTCCAGCCACAGGAGCTTGCTTTTTGCTGGTGCAAGAAAAGCCCAGGATTGGGTTCCCTTTGCACTAGCAATAAGATGAGATGGGATCTGATTTGAGACCCCACAGTCATGCCTCCTGTCATGCACGTGTGGCATGGCAGAAAGAGCAATTGTGTGGATTGTGCATTAGATCCCATTGTGCCTTTACCTGCATATGTAGAGGGGCCCTGAGAACCTTATACAGTTACATGACTCCATGAATGGAGCACTGTATTTGCTATGTTTGCTATACATTTTGGTTTGTTTTCATGAGAACATATTGTTTATGGGGGTGGGGGTCATTGAGAGGTTAGTCTAAGCTGCATAGATTGAACTGATAAACAAGTGAGCATACATTTACTTTTGATTATGGACATGCAGCCACATTCTTCCAGTGGCTTAGACAAGAAGCTGAGGGGGCACCACAGCATGCTTTCCTGTTTGGCTGGAGCAGAGAGCTTGGGGGAGGGTGGGTTTGTGGGGGAGGTACAAAGCATCCTGGGATGCTGGCAGACTGTGAGTTAACTTAAATCTGGAGGGGACCTGTGTCAGATGTTTAATAAACCAATTTAAATTAAATCACTTAAGTCTCATACTACATTCAATTAATTTAAACACATTTCAGCCATTTTGAAAGTGGTTTATGTGCACTGAACTTATGTTGTCTTACACATTTGAACAAGTTTCTGATCACTTATACTGGTTTATATGTAATTTCTGTCTCTACCCCTTTTGAAAAAAGGTCAGATTCTAATGTAGGGGTGGGCAAAATACAGCTTACAGGCTGGATCAGGCTGGATCCAGCCCACCAGGCACTTTCATCTGGCCCGCAGGCACCCACCACCAAACTGTACCCTGCCCAGCCCTTCCACCCATGAGGGTGGGAGTGTGGCCTTCACATATACCCCTCCTCCCCTGCAAACATACCCTGTTGCACTTCACTCCCACCCTCTTGGGCAGAAGGGCCCAGCCAGCAGGAGCTTCCAAGCGGGGCTGCTACTGCCACTGGTGCAGCCACCACAGGGGGACCTGCTTGGTTTCCCTGGCATCCAACTCATGCCAAACAGCAGGTAGGGAAGCGATAGGGGCGAAGCTGCACCAGAGTGGTGGCAGGAAGCAGGGGGCTGGGGTTGCGGCTGGCAGCAACACAGAGCCGGTGCCCACAGGGGCAACAGGAGCGCAGAGCTTGGTTGGGCAGGGTGTGGTGTGAGGGAGGGTGAGGAGGTGTGGAAACCCACACACACTCCCCCACATGGCATTCAGCCCCCTCTGAGGGCAGCATAAGCAGGCAGGGGTGCTTGTGCCCGACAGAGGTGCTGGCATCCTGTGGTGCACAGCTCCAACCACCATTGTGCAAGGGGGTGAGGAGCACACCTAGCTTGGCCCACTTCTATTACAGGGGCTCCACACCGCGTGCTCACAGCTCCCACACTCACATGTCACCAGGGAAAGCCTCGTGCTGAAATGGCTGCCTTTCCCACCCCCTGCTGTGCAGGTCCTGGGACTTCGTGGGGAAGTAGAGGCTGGGGCTCCCCTTCACTTCCAGCAGAGTCCTGGGACCTGTGCAGCAGGCAGCAGGGAAGGCAGCCGGCTCCAGCATGGGGCTTCTCCTGGTGCCACGTGAAAGTGAGAGCTGCAGGCACATGGCACAGAGCCCCTGTGATAGAGGTGAGTTGGGCAGGCTGCGCTCTTTGCCCCCACACACAGCTCTGGCCAGGGCTGTTTGCCACTGGGCACCAGCACCTGCGTGTGGCACAAGCGCCCCAAGCACCACCAACTGCTACTGCTGCCCACAGCGAGAGCTGTGCGCCATGTGAGGGAGTATGTGGGGGACCTCACCCCCCCACCCTCCCTCACATGCCCACACCCTGCCCCTACAACCCTCCCACATATACAAACACACCAATATATATGCCCCCCCACAGCCACACCCTTCCTCACAGCCTCCACCACAGCGCCCTACAGCCCGCTACAGCCCCCCACACACCCCATCGTACACACACCCACCCCCAAACTCCACCATCCACACACCCCCACACCTCATCATACACACACCCCCAACCACACCCCCCACACACAATGTGCAAGATTAAGGCTTTATTTTTGAGTTATTATGCAATACCTTTTATATACAGTATGCAATCACAAATCATGACAAATATGTTTTGTAATAAAATTAAAATATGTTATAGTAGGTGTTTGACTTTTACTGTATGGTTTGTTTGTTTTTCTGGTTCAAAGATGGCAACCCTTCCCTCCCAAAAGAGTATTTCTGGGGGAGCAAAGGGAGTGACTTTCAGCAGCAAACTGCCCACCCCTGCTCCAATGACTAGTTTTTAGACTTCAGGCTCTGCACCTTATAGCATCAGTCTCATCCTGATGAAAAAAATACTGGAAAGTATGTTCCAATTCCAACGCAAACAATGTGCACATCAGCAGATCATTTTCTTTGTGGGTGTGGTTGGTGGTTGAATAAATTTGAAATGACTGTAAATCAGGAAACAATTTGTCAGCCAATTCCTATTCTTTTTTTTGGCATTTGAGTCTCCTGGGGAGAGTAGTGGCAGCAGTGAGGAATTTATGTCTGATCATTCAGGAATTTTATGAATAAAAAAAGATAAAGTTCACTTATGGAGAGTTAGAGAGGTAGGAAAACTTGCCCTGCCGGAACCAAAAATGTGTTTGTTTTTAGGGAAAAGAATGTGGTAAGGGGCGATGCTATTCATAAATAAGAGCCAGTAAAGTTATGTCGAACATCAAAAGAGAGATACAATTTACAGTTAAAGGCTCCCTAGTAGAGTGAAAATCCCTATACTGCTGCTCCAATTTTTCAGAGAAGAACGAAAAAGTTCTGAGGTCTGAGACATCAAGGAAAATTAGGTGAATTTGAAATTCCATTTCACAGACTGCAACATTCAGCAAATTCACTGTGTACTTTCAAGTAAGATAGAAATTGGATAGGACACTGAGTCCCATTCTTTCTAGTACAGCCCTTGCATTTCAGTTGTACAGTATTTTTGAAGCTACTGGATATGGGCAGTAACACATATACAATTAAGGTAGAAATTCAGGCAAAAAATGATATAGCTTTTCTGATTTGTATCCAACTCTATCAAAATATCATCTAGGATGTTTTTAGGGTGATGCCAAAGATTCCAAGAGCATGAAAAAGTAACAAAGAGAGGAAGACCTCTACTGCGCAGTCTGGTTCTTGAATTTATTTAATCCTCCCCCAGTACCCCTCTTCACTAAACTATCTCTAAATCAAAGTCTGTTCCAGTCTGATGTAGTGGAAATGTGCAAAACTGTCTGCTTAAATACTCCACCAGCAGAAAAGCCATGCCAGCCCTAACTTCATCAAAACCCATCATAAATCTTCAACATGCCAGAAAATGAAGCTGAAACGCCAAGGAAAGCGGAGTCTCTCCAGGTCTCCTGCAGATAGAGAGAATAAACCCTGAATCCTGACTGAATACTTTTAAAACCAACTAAGACTAGAATAATAAATTATTACTTGCAAAAATATGAATAGATGACATGTTCCTCACAGATGAAGCAGCCCATCTTTGTGCTTCGGTTTCAGTTTTTATATTATATACCATATACCTGGCTTTCTTAGATCACCAATTGATATTTACAGCCCTAAAAACAGACATAATGACACTAGAAGTAGGAATCTGTTTGTGTGGATGAAAAGCAATGGATAAGCAGAATTAAAAATTAAGTTTAAATGCAAACAGAAATATCATTTTTCATGCACAGGAATAATGAAAGTAATCTGAAGTTCCTTTGAAATCTGACCAGCTCCATGTGGGGTAGATTGCCTGAGCAATCAAAAATAACTGGACAAACCTCAGTCAATATGTTGCTATACTTGTCTTAGGTGTGACATTAGGTGTATAATTCAAGTGTAATTCAATGGAAGCCACTGATGAAAAGACTAAGTGAAAGGACAGCCCAGCCTCATAAAATCATACATATCAGAAAAATATTTAGAAACAGTTAACAAAAGGACTATTGATTGAAAACTTTCTGTACCATGAGAAACATTACCCTTGGGAAATAAAAAATTAGGGGCTAGATCTTTAGCTGGTACCAATAGATGTGATGCTACTGAAGTTAATAGATCTGCAGTGATTTATGCTGACTTGAGAATCTGGCCCTGCATACTATAGCTGGCCATTCCTGGAGATTTTGACTCTAAGTACAGATATTCAAAAAGCCTGAGGCAGAACTGATTTAAGTTTCACATAATTTAGATCAGTAGTGAACAGAACACATATTCACCCTTTGGTGACAGCAAATCTTAGTCCAGGTTATGCCATTTTTAAACCAGTCTATGTGTGCCAAACTTCTGTTCTGTTATGGGTATAGACCAGTTTCTGATCACTTATACCAGTAAAAGTTTAATGTCTGTCCCATGCCTAAGGGATTACTGATACTGCATCTGTTACAGGTCAGCTTTTAGCTCAATGTATTAAATAGCTAGAAGCTTGATAATGAGATATGAACTCTCAAGTTTGGTTTCTTGGTTTGAATTCAGCCCAAGCTTTTATTGATCTACACAGGCATAATCACGTGGCCAAGTTCCCTGGGGCAGTTGCCACACAGGGGTAGCGGTGACTTCTGGCTGCTGCCGTTGCCAGAGCAATTGTTCAGCTGCAGTCATTTTTTTCCATGCTCCACCCCCCGCAAAGTCAGCACCTTGGGTGGCTGCTCTGGTCATCCCATCCAAGTTATGCTACCGATGATTTCAGAGAGACCATAATTGGTGCTCTCACTAGTTTCTAAGTGTGCTTGGAAACATGTTTCTGCACCTTAACATCAGTAGATGTGTTTCTGCACCTTAACATCAACAATTCAATAGGGCTGCTTCTCAAGGGACAGCTCAGAGTCTAAACAGGAATGGAATCTTAACTGAACTGGAAAAGCTGCCTTGAGAATGGGTTCAAAGCAAACTGCTGGGACAGACACGGACGCCAATGATGCTTCTGAGCTTGGGCTACATAGTATAAGTCAGTCTTCAGGGCTATTAATTCATCATGTTAAACCAAAATTAAAGCTGGCATTTTAAAGCATGTTTAGGGGGAAGAGAGATCCGAATCCCGATGAATTTCAAGGAGAACTGGATGTTTAATTCCCTAATGCACTTTTGAAAAGCCTGAATTATTCCACACAAAAAAACACCCTTCACAAGATTTCATCACAGGCACCCAGGAGAAAACAGCAATAGAATGAGAGGGGCGGGGGGAAAATCTCCTCCGGAAGGAAACTGCTTAATGGACTGTATGAGTTTTCCCTCCACTAAATACAACAGCTACATTCCCTAAGAAACTTTTTATTCAAGCATGAATGTAAAGTTTATTTTGTTCCAACAGCTAATAGCGCCAGAACATAAAATTTGTAATTAAAGGCAAAGATCCATTTATACTGCTTTGAAATATATATAAAAAAAATTCTCCCTGCTACAAATCTTATATATAAAAGATTTGTAGCAAGGAGAAATTTTTTTCAACTAGTAGAAATTAGGGCTCAGCAAACAGTTTGGAAGGAAGCTAACATGTATGAGTCTGCTGAGTGAATCTGAACTAGCAAGACTGGATCCAGCTGTTGTAGCATTGCTACATGATGACATTCAAACTGCATCATCATTATCATCATCAGATTGTGATGTGATACCAGTTTAAAGGCACTGTGCTGTGTTTGGAAAGCGCACATAAGAGAAGGTTCCTGCTTCCCCACATAGTACCTTTCTCTCTAGGGATGCGTTCTTTCACCATGAGCTTTTTGGAGATGCAGTCTTAGGGTTTACCTACATTGCTGCAGCCTACATCCTATACCCTACCAAAACTATTGCCAGAGACCTGCTACAGCTGAAGAGGTAGGACATGCCCCAATATGGCAATGTAACAACCCGGATCAGGTCCATGAAGCTTTGTAGCTGGAACAAGAATTTCTTTGGAAGGACTTGTCTCTCATCAAAGTTGTATGCTTGTTCAATGCCAAGTCTGATGACTTGAGCAGTGGGACAGATAATATAATACTCCTCCTGCGGCACAGTCATTAAACAGAAACTCTGCACGCAAGCCAAAGGACCAGCACTGCAAGAGCTCTCTCCTTGGCAAAATCTTCTCCACTTGCATTTTTCTGCATTACTCATTACCACCATGAGAATGATTTATTTAGGAATGGGAGGGGAGAGGAGACGCTTGGCAAAGCTGCTTCCAACAGTTCCAGTTCTCTGCTCTGTGAAAAGAATTCTGGCTAAAATACCACTGAAAAGAACTGGTTGCATATTAGAAAGGAAAAGAATAAGAGATTTCTGTGCTTAGTGAATTCCAAGCTGATTCATATCCTGTCTCCTTACCCCCAACACAACCATCCAGGGGAATAAAATCCCCTGTAAGGAGTCTCCTTTTGATGAAACTCCTTGCAGAAGGCCAGAACCAGACAGCTGAAGAATTTAAGTCCCACTTAAGCTTGACTAGACCTAATGGGGTGGGTTGGTTAAGAAGAAGCAACAAAATAATTGCCTGACTGCCCCATGTCAGTGTTTTCACTGACATGGGGCAGTCAGTGAAAACAGACTGACTAATGGTACAAATGCTACATAAATAGTATATTAACTCATTTGTGGAAGATGGGGAAGGCCAAAACAAGAGAAGTGCATAGTTGGTGGTTTGAAAAATGAGGATTCCTGGATAACTGAATGGTATTAACCACTTCAGAAGGATGAGAAGAATTTGCCCATCTGCGGTATTTTTATCCAATTTCTGAGGTGATGTCAAACCCAAGGCTGATACACTGCCAAATTCTCTCTCATACAAGGACCCAAGCAGTGAATAAGGCTTGTGTTGTCCCAGTGCCTGGTGTGAATTTAATCCTTGGGCTAAGTACAGACATTTAAAAAGCCAAAGCCTGAACTGAATCAATCTTTGCAGGTTAGCTTAACCTGCATAGATTGACCTGAGAAGCAAGTGAATAGACATTCACTTTTGATTCTGGAAACTCAGCCACATGCCTGCAGTGGCTCAGGCCAGAAGCTGGCAGATGCTAGTGCAAGTCCTCCTTTCCATACAGCACTGGCTGGAAGGAAGCTGAGCTGGGGGGTGGGGGGAGGGAGAACGTGGCCAGCCTGAAGTGCTCAGGCTCCTGCCTGGTGCCAGCTCTAGCAGCGGAAGGGTGTGTGGGGGGGAGAAGACAGGGAGACCCCCACTGGGGTCCCGTGCTGGTAGGAGAAAGGAGGGGGGAGGGTGTTAATCCCCCTCCCTACCCCACTTCATCCCATGCTGCTGCCAGGGGCTTGCTCTGGCCATGCCCCCTGCCACTTGAATGGCGAGCGGGTGGGGGGGAAGCCAGGAAGATCCTGGCTGGGGTCCTGTGCCAGTAGGAGAGGGGAAAGAGGGGAGTTAATCCCCCTTCCTACCAGCTTCGCCTCAGGCTGCTGCCTTGGGTCAGTGCTGGCCAGGCCCCCTGCTGCTTGAGCAGTATGGGGTGGGGCATCCACCTGAACCTCCTGACCCATCCCCCTGCCCCCTTCACTCTGCAGGGAAAAAGTCTGGCAGGAGTTGCTCTACCCCTGGCAGGCAGACCTGGCTGAATCACCAGCCGGGTTTCCCATCCCTACCCCCTTGTCAGCTAGCCCTCACTGATCCAGCTAGAGAGCAGAGGGGCAGGGCCAACCCCGCTCTGCTTGAGCAGACAGCGCAGCCCAACCCAGCCCAGCCCAGGGCTGGAGAGCATGCAGGGATGCTGGGGGACTGTGATTTAACTTGAACCAGGAAGGGGTTCCATAAACTGGTTCAACCTAAATCAGTTAAGTCTGATACTACATTCAAGTGGTATGGTGGGTATGGGGGGAGG
>NW_017729032.1:143641674-143642290 GCF_001723915.1 Gavialis gangeticus
TCCATAAACTGGTTCAACCTAAATCAGTTAAGTCTGATACTACATTCAAGTGGTATGGTGGGTATGGGGGGAGGCAGCTCCTGCTGCTGCACACACTCCCAGGGGAGGCATGGGGGGCATGCACCCAGCCAGATCTGTGGATGGGGCAAGGGTAGGCTGCCACTGCATGCTTGGAGCCAGGGGCACCTCCAGCCTCTTCCCAGTGGCTGTGCTTGGACCAGGTGGGGTGGGGTGGGTGGCAGTGGTGCTGGGATGGGGGGGGCTATGGTGAATTTTGGGGTGGCTCTAATCCCCCCATAACCTCCTCCTCCCAGCACCATTGCCACCTGTCCCACCCAGGCTGGCCCAAGTGCAGAGGCCAGGAAGAGGCTGGAGCAGCCCTGGCCCTGAGCATACAGTGGAAGCCCATTCTCGATCCTCACATAGATTCGGGGCGCAGATGCCCCTGTGCCTCCCCTAGGGTTGCACACAGTGCAGGAACTGTTCCCGCCCTCCCCTCCTACAACCCCCAGACAAACCGCCAGCTCTGTCCTGTGCCCCGCCTTGCCATGGCTGGGCACCGGCTGCCCCTGCCCCACTCCCTCCCTCACCACAGGGTCCTCAATTTGTGCCCCCC
>NW_017729032.1:143642551-143646186 GCF_001723915.1 Gavialis gangeticus
TTACAGGTTTAAACCAGTTTCTGATCGCTTAAACCAGTTTGTGTGTAACTTGTGTCCCTAGCCTTGAAGAACAAATATGTGTACCCTGAAGATCAGCTACAAAAATCATAAATATGTTTTTTATAGGAATGCTGATAGGGGGTTCTATTCACATTTTCTAGAGGCCCTTGCCAACTTAAAAATACATCCCAAGTGCAGTAGTTTAAGACAATCTGACAAAATCCCTGGGGTCCCCTAAAAGAATTCCACATCCCACCAATTAAGATTTCCCTTGCTCACTTTCAAATGCCTGAAAAATTGAACCTTGCGCAAGTCTTGAAGATTACCTGAAAATTACATAACGAGATTCTGCAGATGAGCTGAGTTTTCAGCTGATGATGTAGCCAGAACTGCTCAATTATCCAGGAGATCTTTGCCATTTCTCAAGCTACTGACTGACCCTTTTTCTTGCTGCAGGCTTCTGCTTTTTCTACACTATATATGTTGTGTATCCAGCATTTCTGTCATCATTAGCCACCCCATTTTTCATCGAATTTCTCACATCATTATCTGCTTGATGGACAGTTGTCAGTTTGCTCCTAACCGGTTTAGCTAACCAACCCCAGGAGACAATTGCACTCCTGTAATTATTCACAATGGTGAATGGTGAGCTGGGCTGTGATGATTATTCTGTCAGGGATCAATCATAGATCACACTTCATCTCAATTTTAAAGCCACTGTTCCTTGCTGTTGCCATTTATTAAAGGGAAGCATTAATTTGCTCATGTACACTAAATGCAAAAAGGCCTGATAAATCAGAAGGACAAGCATTCGTGAGTTTAGTAAAAGGGGAAGAAGCAGTGATGACAGTATGACAATTTTCTACTGAATCACCTATGGGAACTCAATGATATGGAAGTGAATGGACTACTACAATATGCTACTTTACGGTTGCAGAAAGTCCCCACGCAGAACAGTTTAACTACTACAAACATGTTATGTACTTGTCTTCCTTTATTAGGTCTTGTCCAGTCTCATTGTACTAACAGTTTAATCAAAAGAAATAAACCACTCACTGAACAAACACCATGTAACCCTAACTGGCCTTAATGAGAGTTATGCACCAGGTCTCATATGTATTAAAAAATGGGTGGAAAGCCCTTAAAGCTTAGGGCCTTAGCTGAATCTTAGCTGAAATTTCAGCTTCTCGCCTGATATAAATACATGCTCTTCCACTGTCTACGAGGGAGTTATATCAGTTTACACAGGTGGAGAATGTGATGCTCACTTCTGAGGGTGGGCAGTTGTCGACCTTAGAATTCTCGCTCAGTATCTGTAAGGTGATTTCTCAAGTATCTGTAAGATGGTATGCATTGGCAGCGGGAGAAAATATTATTTGGGAGGGGCTGTGCGTGACGGCAGAGGAGAACATGGCGGGGGCGCTGGGCTTGGCACTGGAGCAGCGGAGCTGCTGCTGGAGCAATGGAGCTGAGCGTGCTTGGGGCGCTGGCCTGGCTGTATGTCAAGCGGCACCAGGCGCTGTGGGACAACAGTGCCTTTGTGCTCCTGCTGTCGCCAGCCATTTCGAAATTACTTTGGGGTGCTTAGCCCTGGCCTTCCACTACCTATGATGATATGTGATAAAATTAATCAAGCATCTGATAATCTCATTCAGTGAATTACAAATTATTTGTTCTCTCCTGCCCTGAATGCAAACTATGTTCCACTGCTAAAACATGGCTGTAAGTTTGGAAGAGGTCCTAAGTCCCAGGAAGCTTTTAACTGCACAGTATATCTTTGCTTCTACAAAACTCCTACAAGTCCTCCACCAACACAGGACCATGACTGGTGTTTCTCTTTGTCCAGGTGATCCTCCTCTTTCAGCTGCTAGTAGTTGGCACAAATAAGAGTAGTCTGAAGCCTGCTCTGTCTTGAAGCAGGAAACTGGCATGGTGCAAAGTTGTGTATATTTCATATCTGGCAGTAAATGGGTGTTTATAATCTTTATAAAACCTGGCAGTAAATCTTCACAGCTATTTTCATATACAAATCATACATGTCCTAGGAAGTACCCTTTTTTTGCATATGCAGGAGAAAACACTTTTTAAGAACCCACAGCAGTGCTCCAAAATATCTTCATGTATGGCAAGTACTATTCTGCTTTGCTTTTATTATAAGCAGGGACAGACTTAACATTTAACATGTTTCAAAGTGCAGCTGTACTTTAAAGCACTTCAAAATAGAGCAATTCAGCCACACACAAATGTACAGCTAATTGCCTTACCCCCTGGCTGGAGCTTTCCAAAATCATCATAGCTATAGGCCATGCGCTTGAGCCAAGGGAGCATGACAGGGGGCTGTGGTGACCTGCCTCTCTGCCCATTCCACCAACTACAGAAAAGCAGAAAGAGTAGTGCCAATGTCAGAGAGTGCTCTTTTGTCTGTTCCTGTCCCTCTCCTGCTCCTGATGAAACCCAGAAACCTGCCACCCCATGCCAGAACAGGGAGACCAGACACAGAGAGATAGAGAAGGATTAAAGGCTGGAGAGCAGGTTTCCTACTTCTGGTGGGAGGGTACTGGGCCTCCAGTCTCCTGGTTTTGGTGGGGAGGCAGTGTTCTGGCATAGCATGAGCGGAGCAAACAGGAGAGCGCACACTGACACAATGCCCTGATCTTCACCTTACCCCATAGTGGGGAGCACAGAGAGAGGCGTTCTGGGATGCTGAAGGACTGAGCCTTCCCGTGTTATGCTGATAGAGTATGCATATGCAACAGGCAGTGCTTCATTTTCAAGTGCTTCTAAGTAGTACTTACTTTCTTCAGAGTTACTTCTGAAGTACTCCTGCTGTTCTTGAAATGCTTCAAAGGGTGTGTATGTCTGGCTAGCTCAGGCTTTTAAGTGCTTCAAAGGCATTCAAAGTGTTTTCAATGTTACACCTGTCCACACCCTGGCTTTTGTTAGTCCCCTGAGTGACTGTTTAAAATAGCCTCCAGTTTACTGTGCTTCATTTGTCAGATTCTTGACAGAATTAACAATCAGGAAACATATTTTCAAAACTTTCAATTTATTTGGAAACACCCCCAAAAATCAACAAATAAGGGGCCTGAAGCCTCAAACATAATTATGAGCCTGATTCTGCAAGGGATATCCCATCACTCTCTTGCAAACGGCTCAATGTTTTCTGGAAGCTTACTTCTGGAGGCAAGCAAACACTTCAGAACCCCAGCTGTCACTGCAAAAAAGTCAGTGAAGGGACCATGCACTACTTAAAAGTCCACAACAACCTTATTTTAAAGATATAAATAGCAGCCTAATGGCACACAGGCCTTGTATCCTGGTGAATTTCACCTGTAAGGAGTAATCATATGAATGGGGGTATCTAAAGGTTTCAGGCCATCAACGAAAAAAAAGGGGAGCTTTGCTTTGTAAGGGCTGGAAGATCACACTTCTGGTTTGATAAATGTAAAATAAAAAGGGCTAATTTTCACAGACTGACCTGGCAGTTTTACACAAGATTTATGACTTAAAACTTTTATATTGTATCCCAAATGTATGGTGCAGTGTCACGATGTGTAAATTCACCTGGAATTTGTTAAAATACAGTAGGACCCAGGGGCATTTATACATATGCTCAAGGAGTGCGGGGAGGGGTA
>NW_017729032.1:143651186-143660825 GCF_001723915.1 Gavialis gangeticus
ACTGACCTGGCAGTTTTACACAAGATTTATGACTTAAAACTTTTATATTGTATCCCAAATGTATGGTGCAGTGTCACGATGTGTAAATTCACCTGGAATTTGTTAAAATACAGTAGGACCCAGGGGCATTTATACATATGCTCAAGGAGTGCGGGGAGGGGTACTTTAATTAGAGCAGCTCCGAGAGCTGCTCTAATTAAAGCGCCTGGAGTGTCACATGTATCAGAGTCTCCCTGCTGAAAAATGACCGTGCTTGAACAAGCTTTAGTTAAAGTGTCCCCACCCCCATTTTTCAGCACAAGGACACTGATACACGTGATGCTGGAATCTGCTGGAGCGCAGTAATTACCACGCACTGTGATTACAGCACATCGGAGCAGTCTTGCTGCATGTGTATAGATGCCGCAGGTTATGTAAATCTGGTCCTTGATTCTGACAAGTGCTTTAAGTTAAATCCTGTGTAAAATTTTGTGATTTTCTAACTCAGAGGTGAAACACTTAACCTATACCCCAAGGAATGCAAATTATATATCCAACTTGTGGAACAGTGACAGATCTAGGATCCCATCTGAAAAGCCAGACACTGTGTTATTCTACTAAAAATGCTTGTTCAATGTATATTTATTCATTTTATAGATTTATTCATAAAAGTGGTCATTTAACAGGGATGCTAAAAAACATAGAAGCCTGCTGATCAGCTGCTGTTTGCCAAAAACTACAGAAGTCTGGAAGATAATTATCCCTGTCTCATATAACTGTTTATAATGAGTCTCACTTCACAAAGGGCCCATTTTTATTTCCAATCCCAGAAGTTCTCCTTCTGTGAAAGACAAAGCATAATCTAATTTCCAAAATGCAAAAACAGATCATCAGGAATTAGAGAAGTATGCATTCACACAGCTAATTTCCTCTTCAGATGTCTCTAATCTCTGTCAGTTCTTGGTATATATGATGCTCTTGCCTGAGTAAAATGTGCAATTTGCATGGCACATTTACGCTACCAATTTACAAAATTAAGTAGCAAGAGAGGGAGGGGGAGCGAATCCAAGTAGAGAAAAGTAAGTGCTTTGCATCACAAGCTGATTATTTGAATGACCTGCTGAGAAACAAATGGCTAGCCTTTACAGAAGTTTTCCATAATCTGTTTCTTAGAAACATGCATCTAAATTATGAATATCCACTTTATACATAACTTTTCTTCATCTTGTAAGAGAGAAACATAAGACCAAGATTTGCTCATGAACAGGGCCCAACCATACTCTGAAGCACAAATAAAGATACATTTGTAAACAGAAGTCACTCCATCTTGCATATCCTTGAATTAGATAATCCTGGAGGAAGTGCTGATTCATTTTCTAGGACATGAGTAACATCATACTGACCAGAGGGAGACCTCAGGCGGTTTCAACAGCGGTCAAAATAATGCTATGCTAATTATACCTCAAACTGGCACCTTTGTCTACATTTCAGCTTAGGAGAGGAAATAGAGATATGTTGAATTGTTTAAAACAAATAAGTTCATTAGTACAGCAGACAGGATGAGTAAAGAACAACACTTCTATAACAAAAATAGCCATATTATAAAGCTTCCAAAAATATACTGTTGTTTTAAAGATGTCCACAAAACCCCTATTTTTAATGTTAACATAACACCGAATCCATAACTGCTGGTACAGTCTATTGGTTATGTCACCTTTGTCCTTTCAAGTACTATTCTTGCCAATTATGCAGTGAAATTACTGCATATTTAAGCAATCAGTGTGTTCTGGGGATAACTGATCATGGGTTTTGGCTACCTGATATTATAAAGAAACCAAAATTTTCTTTCATGCCTACTTTTTTAGTTGTTGCTGTGGTTTTGAAAAATACTGACTATCTCCAAGCCTTTTTACTTGAGTAATTGTTTCCACGTCGTTTGGCAATTCTTGTCATGGTAGCATTTATTGGGTTTTTCATGGTGGTCATTTGTCCCAAAATGAAAAAGGGCAGACTTCCTACACGTGGTTTTTAGTAGCTGTGAGGTATGCAGCGAGTCATGGAGTAAAATTACTCCAAACCTATCCTTGGCTCAGCTTCAGATTTCAAAGTAAGCCCATACTTACAGACAACTTTAACAGTGGAATTTTATTGAACACTTATATTTTTCCTAATTTGAACTCTGACAAGGATTTTAAACTTGTTGGAATGGTTTCTCCTGCTTTAAGGAAACTTTTACATAAGGTTTTCAACCGCCCGATGTTTAATCTGATAAAAATCTCCTTGAGGTTAGCAGCTTCATAGCAATCCTTCTCCATCATTACATATTTTAAAATACCCCAGGATACTGTCAATTTTCATTTTCTTTACTGCTTTCACTGAGTGAAATTTGCCAGTACACAAAAGTCTTAGTTTATGATCCTCTTCTGTAAGGGTGAGATTTAAAAATAGGGCTTGAACTTGGACTATTGGAGTCAAAGTTAAACAGATCAAGACAATAGGTCCTCAGAATTCTAAACACCTGTTGCAAAACAGACTTGATTCTGTTATTTATATTCATATAAGTAGACCAAAAAGAGATTGATGCATGGGGGAAGGTGCAGTCCTCAACATAAAGATGTCTCCCATTAGGTTACAAGGCAGGACAGAGCAGAATCTTAGAGAGCCATAAGCTTTTTGTAGGTGACAGCCTACTTGGTCATATCATCTAGCAGTCCTGCTTTCTGCATACTTCAGACTAACATGGCTAACTGCCTTTCTCTACTAGGGCTGTGCAACACGGCACCGTTCCGTTTCAACTCGCATTTCAACGGAACAGCGTTTCGTTTCGAATTTCGTTTCGATTTGAAACTGCTGTTCTGTTATATTTTGTCAAAACAGTTTCGCTGTGTGTGTGTTAAGGTGCGCCCTCACTCAGCTGACACCAAGGCAGAAAGCAGGGCAGTTCAAACAATGCTGCCTTTTATGCAGTTTTTCCACCCCTCCCCCAAAGCACTGGGATTGGAAGGGACCTCAAGAAAGGATGACAGTCACTGGCCAGCTACACAGTCAATAATGACAGCACTCCTTCCTCCCTTTCCCCCTCCCTCTCCTTACTTTAGTTTCTGTTTCCCTGCAGGCAAGCCCAGCTTGAGCTTCAAAACTTGAAACATTTTGAAAATTTTGAAACATTTCGACTTACCTCGTTTTGTTTTGAGGTTGTTTCGAAGCTCTCTGTTTCGTTTCGATTTTGCTGTTTCGAGCTTGAAATGAGTTGAAACAGCATCAAAATGAAACTGCCAGCAAAATTTTGCACAGCCCTACTCTCTACTCATGAAGGTTTCTCATTAGTAAACTAGCCACAAAGGTTATCTGGATTTTTCAATCCAATATTGAAAGCTCTGCTTTAATTGAGAACGCAATCACATTACATTCTGCTGTCAATTTGGAAGCCGTAAAAACCTCCCTCTCGAGTTCTAAAGCAATGTCAACAAGACAGGGCACCAGAGTATTTTAATTGGCTCACTTGGGAACCACCCAGATTTGAATTCCTGATTTATGCTAATTGCTATTCTACTCTCATGTTATAGCAGGGAAATAAAAATGAGTGTGTTTAACATTTATGTACTTGACTTTTCTAAAATAAAAACATAAAATATTCTCTATCACTAAGAACTCAGGTGCTCAACCCCTGGCCTGTAGGCCACATTGGACCCATGGCCCAGGGGACTCCCCCCATGGATCTGGAAATTTGGTGGTGGGGGAGCAATAGCCTTGCTACTCTGCTGCCAAATCTCTGGACACATCAAACCCTGTGTGCTGGATTTAGTGTTCAGTCCCAGTGTGCAGCACCAGGCAGGGGTGGTACAGGGCCCCAGGGCGTGATTTGGCCAGCAGATGGGCCCTGCCCCACTCATTTGGCCTGCAAGGCGAAAGAGTCAAGCAGTAGATTTAGAATAAGAATTTATCATGTTTTACTTTTAAAGAGTCAAGTATTTGAGGGTAACCTCCTCCCTCACTTAAATTTTGTAAAATCTAATACTAGATAAAATATTTTAGGATAAAAAAGTTAAAACATTTAAATATATACATATCAACTAGCTTTCCCATTCTTGGGCCCACTCTCTCCTTACATTCTTACAAAGCAGGGGTTTTCAACCTTTTTAAAGGAGTGAACCCTTTCTGGGTACAACCTTTTAAAAAGTAGTGAACCTCTACCTGTTGAGATGTTCCCTCTTATACAGAAGTGTCATTCAGCCACTTCCACAGCATTATTTCTGCTTTTTCCATATTACAGAGACACTCTAGGGGCTCAAGATTTGTAAGGGAGAGGAAACAGATAGATATACATTTTCCTTTGTCCTTCCCCAAGGAGTTTATCAGATGAAGATAATACAGCCTTCCAAGATGCTATTTCTGCTGGTGACCCCTTTTCAAAGAGGTTGCAAGGCAGACATGGCCAAGAATAGTCCCTGATACTATGACTCCAAATCTATGTCCTAGCCAGAAAACAGTAAGAAAGTCCTAATTTCTCTTTTGAATCGAGTATCTCCCTTTATTCTGCAACCTCCCCCCAGTTCATGCGTAACTGGATGCAGATAGCTCAGGGACACACTCAAACAAGTTGTAGAATGTCAATTGTAGTAAATTGTTTAGATTTTGAATTATACTAGTATAAATGAGACTAAAAATCAAGCTGCTTTTGCACTACTGCAGAATGGCAAACTCCTTTTTGGATGAGTATGTACCACTTACAGTGACTTGCTGGCAAACTTACACCACTGTAGCAGCCACCATAGCATTTAGCTCACATTTTTTATATAAAAAAAGAAGTCTTCCTTGAAACCTTGGACATATCCAGACATGTCTTCTTTCTGTCAAATATGTGCAACTGATAAAACAGGGGAAGTTGGGACAGATAGAAATAAAAATGATATTTTGGTTTAATATTTATCACTATATTCACAGAATTATTTTATTATATCCCAGTACATGACCAACAGAAGTCTGGATGGGTTCCCTGTTGTAAAGTGCTATTGAAGATGGGTGAAATGGAGCCTAGCACTCTCCCTCATACCAAAGTAAATCCAAAGTAATTCTGTCAAAGGCAATGAAATTAGACAAGTATCAAACTGGCATAAATGGAACTCAAATCCATGTAGGAGCAAAGTTACATTAAGTACAGCATCTCCATTCAGCTGGACTCAGCTACTTTAATCTAGTCACATGGTAATGTCATTGATGCCATTGTCTCTTCCACACAAAAACTTCTGTATAACAAATGAACTACACAATAATCCAGCATGGTTTCATCACGGTGTAGAACAGCAGGGGGGCAAACTTTTTGGCAAGCATGCCACAAATTAAGCCCTACACCCTGCCTAAGTGCCACTCCAATCCTCTTCCTCTGCCCGATCCACCATTCTGGTTCTGCTCCTTGACCTGTGCTCCCTGCCTATATTGCTCTCCTTTCCACTCATTGTCCTGTGCTCCCTGTCTGATCTGCTTTCTGCTCCTTGTTCCTGTACTCTATACCCTCTTCCCAATCTGCCACATGCACACACATAAATTGCCCGTACCACTTGTGGCACACATGACATGTGCAGAACTTTAGGGTAGAAAAAGACAAACTAAATTAATGGCAAATTGAGAGGATATGATCTCTCAATTTGCCATTAATTTAGTTACACTTGTAATGCTTTGTAGAGATCATATCCTCTCAATTTGCCATTAATTTAGTTTGTCTTTTCTGAAATTCAAAAAAGTTCAGATAATTATTTTTGAAGGGGGGGAAGGCATCTTTTTAGCACATCCTGGGTTATGCTTATATGAGAGACAAAACTACTGAAACATCATGAGAGATGGTATTCCTGAGCTCGTTCTGACTTGGCAGGACTGAAAACTTCACAGTCTGCTCTGTCAATTTGCTCATACCCTTCTTCCCATGCTACTCTGCATCATGCCCTTTTGTTAGTGGACTTCATGCCTGAACTCCCCTTTTGCCCTTAGGGACATGATTTGACTTTGCTTGTTCTTCAGCTTTACACCTTAGACTACACTTTCTCTATGTGCCCCAGTAACCTCAGCCCTATCACCGCACAGTGTTATTTTTATTACTCCATCCCACACCCTAATAAAGCTGTTTTAATTGCTTTTGAATATTTGTTTTATCCTATGTACTATGTATAGTACAATGTTTTAACTATTGTTTCATAGTTTGACTCTCCATCCTTGGAGGTTTTTAAGACCCAGGTAGATAAAGACTTGGCTGGGATGATTTAGTTGTTGATGGCCCTGCTTTGAACAGGGGGGTTGGACTACATAACCTCCTGAGGTCCCTTCCAACCCTCATGTGCTATGATTCTATATACCAGTTAACGTAGCCAGACTCCACAGCCCTTGGGAAAGAAAAAAAAGGCTGAGAAATTATATATTAAATTAGTATTACTTAAAAATGGGACCCTTTTTCTATGCAGTCACTTCCTACTTGCTAAAGAGCCACTTTCCTTCAATAGTCTCTTAATAACCCAGACTGAACAGATTAAGTGGAATTGCTTCATTTCTAATAACACAGCCATATTGTAAACTGCTCAGCAAGTCCTTCATTCAGCACCTATTTATTGTTCATAATTCTCCTCCTGTGACAGAGAAGGGCATGATGGAGTTATTTCACATTTATTTGGTCAGATTCCATTCATATTTGAATGAAATATCAGTAAATAAAACTGAAGCACCACTTTTTAGGCTGCTGGAATTGTCATAGGTTATCAACCACACTGTGTGCCCACAGCAGGAAAATTAATTCACAATCCTGTTCACCAGATAGTGGTTAAAGCATCATTCAATCCAGGTAATTGCTGTACTTTTGAGAAGCATTTTGCCCTCTAAAAATATGACTTGATTAAACACTTTGGCTGAGAGAAATGAGAAGCAAGTGATTGTAACAACTGAAATAGAACTTTTGAACAGATTTAGTGAAATTTCCTGGTTGAAACTTCCATCCTACAAAAGCACATATACAATTTCACTAAAAAGTTTAATGGATATGTGTCAAATTGTTTTAGCTGACAACCACTGGAAAAAGAAGTACAAAAAGGTTGCATTTCAACTTGTTTATTGTGTTACACTATCACCCTTCTGATGAGAAGGAGCAGATATTGGGATCGATAAAAATCATTTCCACATTCAAGAAACAGTGGCTTGTGATGGAGCTGTTGGAGCCTTTATACTCCTACTGCAAAAGCAGGTGTGTAGGAATCCCTAAGACTCTGCTAGATGCTTATGGAGAACACAGAAGATAGAAGCCCTAGGAGCTATGTTGGAGCTGGGAGGTCCCCAGCTCAATTTTTTTCCAAAAAAACATTAAGACAAATTACTTGGTTAGTTTGAAAAGCTTCTTTTCTCCAAATTTTGTCTGCTGTGGGATATTTAGGAATTCCTACTATTTGAGCCCAAATGGAATTAATATTGCTCCCAGCACTTTGGAACTGTCTGTGAATTGGGAGTTCTGACATTTAAGCAGCTCTAGTGATGGTATTACCTGATTACTGGCTACAGGCAAAGTTGTATATGTGTCTTCTGTGTAAGCACGGTACCCTACAATGCAGCCATGTCCATTCCTACTGAAACTGAAGACCAGGATTAGGATTTCTGTGCTTGTATTATAAGATTTGAGACTACCTAGGGTAAGGCTGTCATTCACATATATGAGTACGGAACACTAGCTCCTGAAGATGTTTATGTAGATAGGTTTCCAAATGGAATACTACTTGTGTATTTCAAAAGTTTTTAGAAACAGGATGATATGACACAGATGAGCACTGTGTGCTGAAAAGCAAGATGAGAGAGGGTGGAGCAGAAGAACTACTATGTGGAAAAAAATCAGAATTAAGAAGGCTGAGAAAAGGGGACAAGAGATAGGGTTATAGGGGAATGTCTCTACACTCACTGAATCCAACAGCAAGAGTATTAATAGACACAATGGGTATGTACCCACAAGCGCCCATGTGCATTTCCCCAGGGACAACTAGCAGCAGCACAAATATGTGCTGCTGCTAGTTGTCCCTGGGGAAACGCACATGTCCCTGGGGAAACGCATATGTCCCCACATGTCCCTGGGGAAACGCACATGTCCCTGGGGAACACCCCTGCATATGTGCTCTGGTGTGCAGCAAATTGCCTCGGGTGGAGTAGGGGAGGCTGAAGCCAGCACCTGGGCTGGCCCCAGCAGCTTTAGCTGGGGTCCTGGGAGCCTCCTGGGGCAGCAGTGGTGGTGATCCAGCTGGTCAGGCTCTGGTTTTGGGTGGCGCATGGTGCAGCCACGTGCACTGCACCACTTCTTTTTGCCCCAGTTTTCGTTTCGATAGTGGGAGATCCTGGTATCTAATTTTGCCTCCGTGCTACAAATGTGCACCTCAAAAGCCTCTGAGGTGCCACAAAGTGCACATTACCACCCACGGAGATGCAGCCAATAAATGTAGATTAAAGGCCTAAATTCTGTCTTATTTAGGAAAGAAGAAGTTAGGAAAATATAGAGCCTCCTCAAACCTTCAACAATTTCTAAAACCAAGCTAACTCTGAATCAACACTGAAATACTCTGAAATATTTCAGAAAGATGTATTTCCTTGCTCACCTAACCACACACACATCTAGTTTCTTGCCAAGAAAGAAAAAAAATCTGGAAATCACATGAGAAGCCCTGGAATATCCAGTGCTCACAATATCAAAATTCTGCATAAAAAAACTGAACTACTGCATAAAAAACTTCCTTTCAAGGGCATCCATGGTAAGTTTGAAGTGAGACATAATTTAATTAAAAAATTATTTAAATTGCCTGTATTTTAAAGTTGTAGCAGCCAAGTACCATATTTAATTTAAATATCTCCAAGGAATGGTGCTAAACTGTGTCAAGCTTAAGACACCTGAAATTTGTCAAGGCTGAGGGCAAGGACTTTATATAACCAAAGAACTGCTACAATGACATTCCATACTATAGGATCCCATACAAAAATGGAGGATCTTACAGGGAAAATAATAAAAGGAAGACAAAGCGAAATAGGATAGAAAGTATAAGATCTGATCTCCTAGAAGTTTTAGCTGAGGTCATGATTCTGGGCTGTGATTTATTCTATTGCATGTGCCATTCACTGGAATGTCATAACTGTTCTGAAATTAGCACTATTTGCCAAATCGAGTGATGCAAAGTACAGGTGGCAGGATCAGTCACTGTAGTACAGTATATCAATCAAAAGGGTTATTTCCATGGACGTGATCTTTAATCAAGCAGCAAATCATTCTCCAGTTTTCCTATCAAGGACCATTACTTTGAGGAAGTGCTTAATCAAAAATAAATGCATCTATTAAAACCACTGAACAATCTATTGTGATATACTGAAAAAGAGAAGGAATGAGAGAGGTGCCACAAAATTTACCCTTAAAATTGTATAAGTAGCTTATTTGTTGTTAGAAGGGTATGTTGTTCAATTGGGAAGATAAAGATATTAGAATAATAAATACTTCCATCTAAACTATGTCTCTTTTCCCTCTGCTCTGCCTTTTATCACCTGCTTCTTCCAAATATGAGATGAAGCTGAAGTTAAAAGACATTTTGAACAAGTGGTGAGAAGTTATTTAAATACAAGAATATAGTTTCATAGTTAGTAGGGTTGGAAGGGACCTCAGCA
>NW_017729032.1:143661385-143667744 GCF_001723915.1 Gavialis gangeticus
ATAGAAGGCCACCAAGTTGGTCTGACAGGACCTGCCTCTAATGAACCCGTGTTGGTTGCCCCTAAGCATAATCTCCCCTGCCGGCCCCTTGTGGACATGTGCCAGAATAATTCTCTCAAAAAGCTTACCCAGGATCGATGTAAGACTAACTGGCCTATAGTTTCCCGGGTCCTCCTTCTTCCCTTTTTTGAAGATGGGAACCACGTTGGCCTTCTTCCAGTCCTCTGGCACCACACCAGAGCACCACGAGTGCTCATAAAGCTGTGCCAGAGGTCCCGCAATGACCTCAGCTAATTCCCTCAGCACTCTGGCGTGGAGATATAATATTTTGGTCAATAAGACACTTCACCAAACTTACTTTCAGTTTTCATACCTACACAAGTGCATTTGTCCTACTACGCTTAGAGAAATCTCTACGAAGATACTGAATTCCCTAGTAAGGTAGAGGATGCAGTAACACTTTTATCATTTTTTCCCCAAAACAAGATTAGCACATTATGGTCCTAATCATGCAGTCAGCCTGTCTGTATAAAACCCATGCAACATTTGAGTCCCACATAAGTCTTCAGGAGTGACTAACTTGATGCATAGATGTTCTTATTTATAGTCTCTGCCAAGGGATGCCAAAGGCCAAATTCTGGTTCTCTCAGCCCTGGTTTACGTAGTGATAAAAGTTATAAATTATAATTTAGGGAGACCTCCTAATTTAGAAGAGTTGGGAATTGGGAGATGGTCCCTCAGTTGTGGTGTGCCAGTTTGGGGAGAGAGACTATGGTTACGTCAATGCATTCAGAACGCTTGTTCACTGTGGTAGCTCAGGAGGTAACGCCATTTTAAGGCCTGGCAGCTTGTGAAAAACTCAATCTAGTTAAGCATGTACTTATCTTACAAGGAACCTCCTGAAAGACTCAGAGACTTGCTAAAGAGCTGCAGAAAAGGGAGAATAGGAAAGTGAGTGGTAAAGACTCACTCCAGAATGAAGGGCTAGTAACCTCTCCTCTGTTGATGTGTATGAATTCCTTTTTTGTTAACTGATTTTTGTAATTATTGTTAAGAGGGAAGAAGTACTGACAAGAGCTATAATTTAGAGACACTCCTTAATTTAGAAAAGTTGGGAATTGGGAGATGGTCTCTCACTCATGGAGAGCCAGTTAGGAGAGAGACAGACAAAGGGTCTGCAGACATTGCATACTGCTCCACAAATTAAAGTGTGGAGTTCAGTCAACCTTAGAAAGTTTTGTTGACAGAAAGGTGCAGGGGTCTTCTTATACTATGTGTATGCTGATGTCACAAACCGAGGCATGGGTGGTTTACCCAGTGGTCAGTGCAAGGTGGAGATTGGACATCAGAGAAATAGTTGGGTTGAAGCCTGAGAGAGCAGAGTCAACAGGGAGAGGCTGAGGGTGGGAGGTAAGCTGGGTCAATACCTGAAGTCTGAGTCTGAGACAGAGCAAGTTGTGAGCAGAGGTGATGGTCAGAGTCCAGGCTGGGTTAGTAACAGTATGTCAAGTCAGGGGTCAGGAGACAAGAACATAGGGAGTAGCAGAGCAGGTTGGGGGCAGCAAGAACCCTGTTGCTCAGACAAGGCTGAGGGGCAAAAATGAGCTCACCACACCACCCAAGAAAACTCATCTTCCACATGATGGCAGTTTTGAAGCCACTGCTGCAAATAAGGCAAAGCTATTCCAGGCTGGTCTCCCAAGCCCAGATCCAACACTCAGTGATATCCAGGTGGACTACAAATGCCTCTCTCAGCCTGTAGTTCCTACTCATTTGTGGCAGCATTCATTGATTCTCTTAACCATTCTTTTATGATTCTCCAGCATGTTTGCTTCTGATTCCCTTCAGTCAGGCACTGCATATACTCTAGAAGGGCACAATTCATAATGAAGAAGAACAAGCTACATGCCTTTCAAAACACAAACTGATGGCAGGGAAAGAAAATGCAGGGAACTGTAGGCATTAAACTAGCAGGTAAACAGCAGAAAACACAAAGGGGCAGACAGTAGGATGCTTTCCAATTGCATTCAGCCATCTTAGCTGCCAAGTGAGGATGTGCAGTGCTTACACAAACACAATGAGATTCTCTAGCAGCTTAAACTGAGTCAGGTGCTGAAACCTAAGAGAACTGAAGACCAAGCTCCTTGGTGCGAATAAGATCTTAACGGCACTGAACAGTACCATAATTCTGGAAGTAGTTCCACTGAAATTAATGAGACCATTTATGGAGCAAGGTGCTATCTGGTAGGAAGGGCCTAAGTGAGCAAACAAAAGCTCAGGGATGAAAGCATACAATGGACACAGACAACCTACTGCTGTCTAATTCTGGATTTTTGAGGTATCTCCATCGCCTTCCTTTATAATCTTTCAGGGAAATGTTTTTAGTAAAAAGTGTTTTCACTTGCTAGAAAAAAAATCTAGTCTGTTGTTTAATAAATTCCATTACTAATTATTCTTTATACATAATGCCTAGATTATAAGAAATTACCTTGTAATGGCCATTTAAAATGTAAGCTAGATAATGAAACATGCTAAATTAATGTATGTTAATGTGTCCTTTTTGCCACCAAACACCACTTCTATCTGCTTATATTTTCTAATTAATAACAGAATGTGGCAATTGGTTTCCTAAGTCACCATCAGCTGTATACATACTTAAAGCAAAACTCAAAGGAAACCAGATTCAGGATATCGCTCTGTGTTTAGTTAATCAACAACGTGTATTTTTCTTTTCACATCTTTGTTTCAATTAGAGCTTATTGAGTCATCTTAGCAGCCCCAGAGAGAACTGTAAGCAGTCATCACTGTTGCTCAGAAGGTAATTTAGAATGCCGTCTGGAGTATTTGTCCTTTCTAATCATCTGCTACACACTGCTCTTTTAGGATATTGTCACTCAGAGACACAAGAACAAAAAAGAATATTAACGTGAATGGGTGCCTGCTTGAATTTGGCAATTCCCTGCATATAACTGAGTTCCATTAACAGTCTAACTATCTTCAGCACATATTTCAAGTCCTTGTCTGTCTTTAATCTCCAAGAAATTAAATTTTTCTGTATTACTGAAATTGTACGCTAGAGGGAGAGAAATTAGGATAAATCGATAATTTATTCATTAAAAAAAATAATTAAATGAGCCAGTAATCTTTCCAAAAGCACTTCCATCATGGAAGTTCTAAAAGGAATTTACTGGTACAATAGTACTGTCTCCAAAAGAGTCTAGTGAGCAAACCAGAGGACTAAATAATTACACCAACTATCTCATTCTCAAAGTTACGTGCATATATAAACAGACACAATGAAATGATGTGCAGACTAAGCAGGAAAACATGTCTTAAGTGAGGATAAAGAGTGCTCTTTAGCTCTTTATCTCAAAAATCTTCACTGAAGTCAATAGTAGTCATTCACTTTTTAAAGTGGCTAGGCACAGTGCATGCTGGTTGACTGGAATGGAAGTGCTACTGCTGAGAGCCCTTGGGTCACGTTCTTATCTCACTTACATGATTGTAGCTCCAAAGTAGTTCCAGGATTTCAAAAGAACTATTCCAGATATACACTAGTACAATTTAGATCAGATGTTCTTCCACTGAAGCAACATGCCTCTTCAGAATAAATCATTTTCTGCAATACAGAACAGTTTCACATATGAACACTTATTCTATATATGGTATTCTATATATTGAGCCTATAAATAGATGTGCAATTAAAAATGCACATCTGGAAATTAAACGCTTGATGCAAAGATATTTCTAAAGATTTTTGCAACAGACAATTGCTTATCTCTCTTTCTCTGCATTTCTACAAAAGATACCATATCTCAAACCTTACGTGGGTGTATGTTTTCTCTCTACATCCTTCAAAGAGGCAGATCACAAAGTTTAAAGAACTGTTCCAAGTTGCTTAGTAAATCAGTTTAATAAAAACACTGCACACTGGAATGATATAAAAGAACAGAGCTCATTGTTTTGGCCCCTCAAGCTAGAGAAATTGTGTAGGGTGGGTCCATGGGCCAGATCAAGCCCCATGCAGCCCCCACTCAGCCAGGACTGGCTCATGCCCGGCTCCCAGACACTGGGAACAGGCCCCACACCACCCTGCATGCCTGATCTGATGTGGGCCATGGCCTGCAGAGCTCCTCACACAGGGCTGTCCCTGGGGGAAAGAGAGCGGTGAATTGGGGAAACTGTCCTGGGCCCTGCAGACTCCGCACTGCTGCTGGCTTCATGTCCGGCCACTCAGCACCCCCCACCCGCCACTGATACTGGCACCTCCGGCCGCTCGGCACCCTCCCCGCCGCCAAAACTCTCGCCGGCTTCCCCATGTCTGGGGATGGGGCCCAGCACCCTGCTTGAGTCACCTCTGTCTCCACAGATTTATGGGGAGGCCTTCAGGCGAGCTCTGACCTGCAGTCCTGAAGTTGAATACCCCTCATATTAAGCACTTGGACAACAGCAAGTTCTGTAACAATTTAAAAAATTAACAGTAAGTTATTCCTTTGCCCGTCCATGTATATGAGTAAGAAAAAGAGAAACCCCATTAGTCCTCATACCTAGGGCTGTACAAAATCTTCAGTGAATCAAAAAAACCCACAAACATGCTGTGTCAAACAAATATTTTTGTTTTGTTTCTGGATATTTCTAGTAAAAGCTGAATCCCTCAGATTCACTAGGGAATGTAGGTTCCACTTACAAAATGGTTTTGAGCCCGTAGTTAAGATATTCACCCTGACGGTAGGAGGCTTGAGATCAAATCTCCACGTGGTCACTGAGCAGGGATTTGCACCCATGTCTCCTATCCGAGGTGGGTGCCCGACCTACTGGATTCTACACCATTCCAGGGGGAGTCACACTCAGTTTTTCCTGAGAGATTTTCCACTTTGCATAAAATTCACTGACTCAGAGGCTGAAAACCCTGCTATCTCATCTCCCATTTGCCACCACTAACAAATTAAGAGTCATTCTCTCTGCTTGGTGGAAGGAATATTTAACTATTTCATATAATGTAGAATAGCATCAGCATAAGTGATTGAGGATACCTTCAGCCCTGTGTTGAAAGCACTCTCCAGAAAAGTTCAAATCCTTTTTTGAATCAAACAGGGATAGGATTTGAATCTTACTCATTCTCTGGGTAAGAATATTAACTGCTGGCAAGGAAGACACTGGCACCATCATCTCCTCCTCCTCACTGGTTGCTCTCAGTTCCCCTGGGAACCAATCCATTCAAAAAAGATTAATTGAACTTCCTTGATATGTTCAAAATGTAATCTTCATTTTTTTGTTTGGCTGAAACTGCATTTTCTGCACATATCAGTGAATTACCCAGCAAAAAAGAGTTCAGCTAGTCTTACTCAGACCATCTGTGACAATTCATCTTGCTTTTACTTGGCTAAACAGTCCCACTGCCTTCTGTGAGGCAACCTGTGTATGTAAAGCAAGCAAGTTTGCCACTGGTCCATAGTCCTGCTGTGCAGTCACTTACTAGCCATTTCCTGTTTAACCATTTCTCAGATGCATTTGTAAATCCCAAGAATTCACAATGTGCTGCTGAAAAAACAAGGCACAAAGAGTGGCAGCGTACAGATTTATTTCTAAAACTTAACTGCAGATATTTGGCCACTTGTCCCCACAGCTGACACCAAAAATCAACATCATAAAGGAATTAATTGCTCGGAGCACATAGCAACAACAACTTCACTTGCAATAAGCAACACTTCCTCCAGACCATGGGCACAGCTATGGGTCCCAAAAAGGCCCCACAATATACCAACCTTTTTATGGCCCACATGGAAGAAGAATTCATCAAGAACTGCACCAAACCCATGCTATACCCAAGATATATAGGGCCTGTGTACACACCACAAAATTGGCCTTTAAAGTGGCTTAAATGCCCTTTTGCAGCACTTAATGATGCGACTGTTTACATGGTTGGCGGCATAATGTGCTTTAATGGTGCAGCTAGTTACACCGTTGGTGACATATTGCATGTTAAATGACTTCAGGACACAGCAAAATAAAACATGCCCGAGGAGGGAAGTACTGGGTCCCATACAGCTCAGGGGCTGTGCAGGCAATCTGTGCAGGCAGCCTGGTGGCAGCCTGTGCAGGCAGGCTTCACTGAAGGAAAAAAAAAAAGTGGTGAGCCTGATCTTTTTTTCCCCCTCCCTGGAGCCTGCCTGCCTGAGCTGTGCGGGGGTCTAGTGCTTCCCTCTGTGGCTTTGTGGGGGGCAGTACTTCCCTCTGCAGCTGCAGTGACCCCCGGGACCGCCCAAGCAGGGTGCCTATGGGTGGATGCCGCCTGGTGGGTGCTACCACCAGCCACGAAGGGAAGCACCATCCCTCTCCTGCAGCTCAGGAACTGCTTG
>NW_017729032.1:143672744-143710078 GCF_001723915.1 Gavialis gangeticus
CCCCCACTCCCCCCAGCCACCAGAGAGGCAGGTAAGGATTGGGCCCGACCCTTGTATACATGCCGGGAGGTGGGGTTTACTTTGCCCACTGAAGTGCTGTTTTTTAAAAACCCACTACTTCAATTTAGGGAGTATTAAACTGAAGTAAACTCCCATGGCATGTACAAGCAGCTATAGATGACATCTTCATCATTAGGACCAAAAGTCGTCAAAAATTCAAGAACCATCACCTCTCCATCAGACTGTCTCTTGAATACTCCAGCACCAACATTTCCTTTTTAAGCACTGTGATCAATATCCAGAATGGTAAAATACAAACCACTATATACAGGAAACCCATGGACCAGCATACATATCTGCACTGAACTAGCAATCATCTTAAACATAGCAAGAAATGTGTAATATACAGCCAAGCCCTCTGATATCACTGAATTTGCACTGAAAATACCCACAATCATCACCTCACAAATCTCAAAAGGGCTTTTACCCAACAAGGACACTCCTCCACAGAGAGACTGTACTTTTGAAAGAGCTACCCGGATACCATGTGACAAACTGCTGCAGCACAAAAAGAAAATTCCCCAAATAGCACACAATTAGTTATCATATATCATCCTTCCCTGGAACCTATACAGAAAATCCTCAAACAATTGCAACCCATACTAGAAGACGACCCATTTCTTAAAGAGATCTTCCTAGAACCAACCATCCTAGCCTTTAAAAAAGCACCGAACCTCTCCAACCTCATCACCGGAAGCAAAATTCCTATGGCCCAAAGCACACTGAATGGATCCAGACCATACCAAGACAGAAAATGTAAAACCAGCCAACATATCTCCACCACTCCCATGGTAATTACACCCCACAACAGAACCATCACCATTCCTAGATTGACACCTGCACCTCCAGAAATGTAATGCATCTCATCCAGTGCACTAAATACCCTGATGGAAAATGTGTAGGAGAAACCAAACAACAAATGGGTGGGTACCAGAATGAACACACACCAAAAATCTATCAAAGACAAAATACCCAATTATCTGTGGGTGCCCACTTCTCATAAGACAATCACTCCCTTTCCAATCTCTCAGTTCAAATCCCCAAAGGGAATTTACAAAAAACCTTTCATAGACGAGCCTACAAACTTCACGTTATAAATCTACTAGATACAAAAATTCATGACTATAGACACTGGATTTATGGCACATTATAACCTGCCTACCATCTGATAACCTCAGGTAACCTGTCTGCATTTTACCAGCTACATTCTTTTATCACCAGTTCAACTTTTCCCATTCCCCCCCCTCCACCTACCTGTCTCACACCCATTGTCTTCCATTCCCTCTGATCCTCACTGCCATGCATTTGTATTTCCACAGACCTGCATTTTGGCTTCCATTTTACCCAGGAGAACACACAAAACACCACCACACTCTCCCTATGCCTGAAGAAGGGTGTTTGTTATGCCTGTGTGAAGTGGCAAGTATTCGATTTGGATTTGGATTTGGCCGATTCGGAGGGACAGTAATTCGATTCACTGATTCAAATCACTGTCCTAATTCAAATCAGCTGATTCAGACCCAAAGATCTGGTGCCAATTCAGAGATTCGGCCATAGACTAAACAGGCAGCAGTCCTCAACCATGCTGGAGACAGCTGCCTCCAGCTGGGAAGTCTGTTGGGGTGGATGGAAGGAGGAGGGAAAGGGCATGGTGAGGGCAGATCAATGTTGCCACCATGGAGGAAGGATTGGGGCTAGGGCTGGGACAAGCTTCCCAGCTACGGTGGGGGGGGACTCAGGGAGGGGGGGCTCCCGCCACTGCGTGCTGCCACATGCCGCCAGTCTGGGAGGGCGTGGAAGTGGGCATGTGCCTCCAGATCTGCGCGGGGTGAGCTGGGCTGCACTCCAGACAGGCGACAGAAGGCACTGGGAGCAGGGGCTCTGCCTTGCTGCTGCTTGTCCAGCTGGGGTTCGGGATGCAGGCACAGCAGCACTGGGAGAAGGGGCTATGCCCTGCTGCCACTTGCCCAGCTGGGGCAGGGGGTGCAATGCAGGTATGGCTTGCTTGGGGTGAGAGGTGCTGGGGCTATGCTCTCCTGCTGCTTGCCCAGCCGGGGTGGGGAGGCACTGAATGGTGCTGCTGCATTGCCTCAAACAAGCGGTGCACAGCGGCAGAAGCTGCTTCAGCATCCCCACACCTCCTGGACAAGCCAGAGCTTCGCCCCACTGTGCCCCAGCTGGGCAAGCAGCAGCAGGGCATGGCGACAGGCGCGTGCACCCAGATCAGGGAAGGTCCAGTAGCACTATGGGGGACTATGGGGAATTTTAGGGTGGCTGCAGCCCCCAATAGCTCCTGCTCCACTGTGCTCTGCAGGGCAGGTGGAGCCAGGGCTGTGGCTGGGGCTAGCCACTTGGAGCACAGCCCTAGCTCCACCTGCTCCACGGAGTGCAGCCCATTGGCAGGTGGCTGGGGCTAGCCTCCTGGAGTACAGCCCAGCCTGCCCCATGCATATCCAGGGGCACATGCCCACTTCCATGCCATCCCAGACTGGTGGCCCATGGCGGTGCGAAGTAGCAGGAGCTTCCCTCCCCAAGTCTGGCGCCCTTCCCCCTGGCTGGGCAACTTGCTCCAGGAGGCTAGCCCCAGACAACTGCCACTGGGCTGCACTCTGTAGAGCAGGTAGAGCTAATTTACCAATTATTTATTCCCACTCATAAGTAAAAAAGGCCTCTTTAAATCTTATTTCCAGAAATAACCTATTTTCTTCATTTCTTTATGTACCCCAAAATATAGTTTCCTTTCTGAAAGGAAAATTTTTTAGACTTCAACTCCATTTTAAAATTACGTAAATTGATTTTTCTCCTGTATCCTGCAATGTTGAGAAATATAACTCTGAAAGGTTTGTATAAAAATCACAGTATAAACTTTTCTACTTCCTTTCTCTTCAGTTTCTAAATTCTGATAGCCTGAGGATTTGTATACCACAGGAATCACGTGCATTGCATTGAATTTGACTTTCTCACCTTTAAAAAGTTAGTATAATATGTTATGTATAGTGCTCAGGCTATAAAAATCTCATGAGTTGGAAATAAATTATCTGAAGAGAAATAAACAGAACGCGGTCCTCCCATCCAGCTCCTGGATCTCTCATGGGTGCGTACAATATGTCCTGAAGTAAACAGGGAATTCTTTGAAATGCATGGAAGGCATCAGGTTGAAAATAGTAGAAAAATCTGAGAGACATGGGGAATTTCTATTTATAAGATGAACTTGTTTAAAAAAACCCTAAAAACATCAAAATACCACATTACCAGAGAACCCAGGTATCTATGGCAATATTTCTTGTTATGTAATACAACCTTCTTTGAGAATTCTTTTATCCCATACAATCATAAAAATCCTTTCATTGACTTTGTTTTAGAACTACACAGCAACAGCTCACATTCAGCAATGATGCTTTGCCTGCAGTGCAACGTTTACTCCAGTTTTCTGAGTGTTTGAAACGATGAATTATAGAAGTATGGCTTGAGAAAGGCAGAATTGCTGTTCTGGGGAAAAACTCTCAGGCCCTTAAGCAATATACATGTTGTAGACATGTATACACACACACATTCACACCTATGTAACTGAAGCTAAACATTTCATGCTTCAGGAATTTGGAACCTGCATAATGAAGCTTCATTCCAAGATATGACACAGGTGTCCGTGTATTAAGTAACAACGAGGATTGATAGCAGGACAAAGGAAAGTTTTCCTTTCCAAGAGTTTAATAAGAATTTTGCTTATAAAATCCTGACAAAAATTAAGAGGGTAGTAGAGCCATTTCTTAAAAACATCAAAATAATGCTGCAACAGATGCTATTTAATTATTATTGTCTAGCAGTTATCGGATTTTATCATTTTAAGCAACATTGAGTTTCCCATCTCAGAAAATTAGTGGTAGTAAAGCTAATCAAACCTGAGCGAACATAAGGATAATTCTAGCATTCTTCTCGTGATGGATGACATGTAAGACTCAAGGAGTGTGTGAGGATGTTTGGATAAAGTACCAAGAAGCACCTCTTTACCATGGAAAGGACTCTTATGAGACTCAGCCCAGCTTATGATACTCTGGTATTTCATTTTCTCATTAAAAGAGATTTAGTGTTAACACAACATAACTACATATTTTGGTTAAAAAGGCAGACTTATGGTTCAGCTTAAGTTTGGACATAAGTTTAGATCATTTCTTAGTTTATTCATCCTACTTCATCCAACCCTCAGTGGTCAGTAGGATCCCTACATGGTCACAATAAAAGTAGGGACTGCAGCTGTTATAGCTGTTGTAAAGTCAGTGTTTTGTTTTTTAACAGAAATGTTGCTTACATGGTTGTTTGTGCTGCTGTTGAGTGATAGTTTAAGAGGCTCTTAAGAAAACTTTTGGAAGTTTAAGAGGCTCTTAAGAAAACTTTACCTGTTAAGTGGCGTTTCCAGAATTGCAGAATGAAGTCAGAGGAAAGAAGCAGGCAGACAGAATGGAAGAAAGGGAATATAAAGATACAGACTCAAGGTGGAAAAAGTGCACATAAAAGGGAAGTAAGAGAGAAATGGTAGAAAGCCCAAGACTAGCCAAATAGTTTAAAGTTTAAAGGAAAGTTTAAAGCCCTAGTTCTCCCTTCTGCTTGAGCTCCACTAACCATAGGAATAGAATAAGGGGCTTTGGGAGTAGAAGCAAAGGGTGAGATTGTGTCTTCTGAGTTATATGCATAGACTGGGCTCTGCAAGTAGCAGGCACCTTTTCCTTATACACCAGAGATAAGCAAGAGAGGTCCCCCCACACCTTTCTTTGCTACAAGCAGAGCTAGATATCTGCAAATATAGGGCTTTTGTACATGCCACATTTTTTGCCCTTTCTTGAGCTGCAACTGCATGACTATTTGCACAAGCGGGTTTTCTGGGTGCTTTACAAATCTTTCTGGCGCATTAAACTAAAACTCCTCAGATGTAGTTTAGTTTGGCTCGCCAGGAATTAAAAAGTGTTGTGTCCATGGATTCAGTGCGTGCAAACACAGAGGCACTCAAAGATGTGTAATGAACCTGTTTGTTGACCAGATGGTGCTGCAACTTTTTTGTAGTTCAACCTTTCAAATAGCTTTCACATTTGAATTGCTTCCACTTTTTTTTATTTCTTGTGCAGTTTGCCGGCTCCTTGCTTCCACAGCTGTGTTGCAGGGCATGGGGATGGGCATGGGGCAGGTGGGGGGCCCTGGGCCGAGGGGGAAGCACTGGACCATCCTGCTCTCCTGCAGTGCTGGCCAGGGACCCAGCTTAATTTGCTTAAAACCTAGTACATGTAAACACAGATGCGATGCTCCAAGGCTTAATTAGTTTGAAAACCTAGTGCGTGTAAACACAGACGCGATGCTCCAAAATAAATGAGTTTAAATTTTATAAACCTATTTAATTTAATGAGGATTAAAACCCGTGCTGTGTACAAGGACATATGTCCATCATCCACCCCAAGCTCAGAGCCAGTCTTTCACTTCTCTCCACATGTGAATTCTCCTTCCATTAAAGAAATCCCATAGCTCCTCTGCGCCCCTCTTCATGTGCAGTTATAAATGTGATAGGAGCTAATGCACAATCTACACAATTGTGTCTCCTGCCTCGCCACACGTGTATGGAAAGAGATGTGATTGTTTGGTTCATGTATTAGATCCCATCGTGCCTTATCATTAGTGCAGAGAGAGTCCAATCCTGGACTCACCCTGCACCATCAAGAAGCAAGCTCCTGTGGCTGGAAGTCCCATCAGCTGACCTGGACTCCCAGCCATGGGGGCTCCAAAGAGGTCCCTGCAGCAGGGAGGCTGCAGCTGATGTGATCTCCAAGCCATGGGGCTATATGAAGCACACCCATGGCTGGAAGCCCACATCAGCTGCAGTCTCCTAGCCACAAGGGTGTGTGGGGCGACCCCACAGCTGGAAGCCTTGTCAGTTAATGGGGCTCCGAGCCACAAGGGCTAGGAGTCAGCAGTCGGCATCAGCGGGGAGCTCCCAGACTCAGGAGTGTACACGGACACCACTCCCCCACCAGCTAGCAAATGGGGCCCCTGGACACATGTTCAATTAATGGCATAATAGGAAGTGGCTACAAAGTTATTCCATGTATTTTGTGGAGTAACTTTATAGCTTATTACTTCTTTTATCACACCACCATGAACATGTAGCTGGGTAACCTCCTAAGGCATGATTAACTGATTAATCATTCATACTTTAAGTATAATGTACAGATGGGACCTCACTTTCACAAGATAGATTCCTTCCGTGGACCTCTTGACAGACACATGGCTCTTTAAAGAACTACAAAGATTGGGGACTAGATCCCTCTGTACTTTCCTCATCTGTCATTTTTTTTGCCTACTCATTTAGCATGGTGAGATCTTTCTGCAGCTCCTCTGCATCAGCTTGGGACTTGACTGCCCAGAACAATTTAGTATTATCTCCAAACTTGGAGATTTCACTGTGCCCCCCCCATTTCCACTAATGGAAATGTTGAACAAAATAGGTCCCAGCACAGCTCCCTGAAGGACCCCACTTTCGACTTCTCTCCATCCTGAAACATTTAGCCATACCCTTTTCTTCCTATCTTTTAATAAAGTCTCAATTCACAAAAGAATTTTCCATCCAATCCTGTGGCAATGCCATTTTTAATTTTTTTTTTAAATAACTTTACCAGTACACATGCATCTATATTATATTATATGCACCAGTATATGTATACAGAGAAAGTATGAAGTCAGTCTGAAGGTTCTGGGTTAGCTTGACCAATTGTTAAGATCCCACATAACTCCTTTTCTGATCTGCTTACGCAAACTTTCTCCTCTGACCAGCCTCAGGCTCTGACAGATTTCACCATTGCAGCTGCTCTTGACTGTAAAAACATGGGTGGGAGGAGAAAAATGTTGTTGATTAAAAGGTATGCTGTTTTGCCTGTCAGGTAATAGTTCAGGAAGGCATATTATTTTAGCAAGACATTGGTTGGGGTCAATCCAAAAAGTGTACAAATTATAACTTTACACAAAAAAAAGCTTTGGTAAATTAATCCAGAAACTAAATCTGCATCACACACATATGCACAATACCACTTTAGTTTACCACTCAGAATAATTTTCTTTACGACACTGGTGAGCTCACGGTCAGTTTATTCATGGCCGTGATTTGGAGACAAACTGTAATATCCAAGTCTTTGTATGCACTAGTGCCATTTACTTTTATTGTAACTCCATCTGTTTTTCTACACATAAGCCTTACATTTTCCAGTAAGCTATTAAACTCCCCTGTAGGTTTAGACCATCTGCGCCCTAGTCCCAAGGGTCTCCCATCAGACACCCCATATTTTACTCTTTCCATAGACAACAATCAGAATCAGAAATTTCCCTGGCATGTTAAATGCATCTTTCAAACCCATCCAAACTCTAGGCTACAGCTACAGTAGTCTAAAAATGTTTTTTATCTTATTCACAAAATTTTGGTTAAGATAAGTGTAAAGTGACACTCCAAACTCCTGAGGGCATACGCAAGGGCTAATCTTTCTGGTACAATGGATTCTCAGTAATTCATGTACAAGGAGGGTTTTTTATTTTCTTTGTTCCTTTAGCAGCAATGTAAGTTTTGCAGTAGCTCAAAAATATGTAGAAGCCATGGCATCAGGATAAAAATACAATTTTTTAAAATATTTACACGAATAATTTAGGTCCCCAGTGATAAATAACCTAAGGATTATCCCTTTTCATGCAGAAATGTACAACAATCACTGTGAGAGAAAATATTCTGCCAATCAAGATAGTTTCTGTTTCTTCTTCACATCATATTGTGGTATTTTTTTCCTTACAGCAGCTTACCAAATAACAATGCACACAATATACAGATATAAACTTGTCCTGACCTACAGGGATGATATGAACTAGTTTTGAAAGTCAAGAAAATGGTTTAAAATATGCATAAGGAGGATTCATTAATGTCCTCTGTATAGGAGATGAGACAAGGTGTTTACAACAATCCATTTGGACTTCAGCAGGGTAGAATCGTAGACACCTGGAGTTAACTTTTTAAGTAGTTCCCAAATGCTGTTACGAGAAAGACACTGGAAAAACTGGCTCTGGTTACTGTTAGGTTCCCTCTTCCTATTCTTTATAAGGAAGCCTCAGTGCTAACCAGGCAATAGCACTACTGTCACCATCCACTCACTTTTTTTTTTCAGAACAGACTACAGCAGAGGCAGGCATGCTCCAAATCCTTGTTCAAGCTGACAAATGAACACCATTACTAGTTAGAGTGATCATAGATGTTAAGGAAGCAGTGGATGGTTATTCATAGAGCCAAAGTCTTGATTACGTAAATGGACAGAGGGACCCATTAGATGTGAACCACGTTGACATCTGACAGTTCATGGAATATAGTTTATACAGTGGTTACCACACACTAGGATCAGAAATAGTTTACACAACACTGGCTCTACACGTCTAGTTTCACAGCACAAATATAGTACACGCTGTATTGGTACTAAACATAAGGGTTTTTTTATTATTTTCAGCACTTGGTCTCAAACACCTGTGCAACTTCCTAAAACTCCAGCAGAGTTCTGACTGCCCCAGATCCAAACGGTGTAAATCACAGATAATGCAGCAGACATGAAAATACGTGTCACCTGCTCCCTGTGCACAAACAAAACATTTGAAAGGGCTAAAAAAAGGTGGCTCTCATCAGGTAAAGTGCACTACTGAGCAAAAAAAGCAACAACATTAGAAAGAAAAAGCTGGGAAGCTCAATAAGATTTAAAGGCCTCTCAAAATGCCTTATATTAGTTCCCACCCATGTGGCACAACAGTGATTGAATCTGCTGAGTGTTTCTTTGCATGCTCTTCACCATCAGTTATTTGTAAGATTTAAGATGGGGGCCCAAGAACAATTGACTGCAAGATAAAAGGGGAGCGGCTTTATCACACATTAGATGCTTTGTGGCAATTGCTTGTGTGTATGTGCTCTTATCCCATGATTAAGGACCTACGCAATTTGATTTCACAATTTTTGCGGAAACCACAAAAAGGGAAGGTTTCTGCAATCACCACAAAAACTGGCATCCCCTATGATATTGCATGGAATCGCTGCCAATAAGAGGTGAGTGGTGGGGCTGCCAGAGACCCTTGACCAATCAGCAGTGGAGGGGGGGGGGCTTGCTACAAAAATCGTGCTGGGTGTCATGAGTAGCCCACAATTTTTACTTCACTTCTGTGTGCTTTAAGAAGATCCCTACCCATGATACATATAAAGTTTCTTTAGTAGCTTACCTCAGTTAAAGATGAACACCCTCTATTTCCTACCCAAATATTTTAGAAAGATGCTTCTCTTTCACTGAGGGCCAAACCGCTATGTGTTACCTTTCATGTATCATAAAAAAAGGTGGACACAGGCAGTTGCTGTACAGAGGCTGAGATACAATAAAGCGCCACCCCCTTTATCCAAATATAACTTATTTGCATACTCTTTTTTTAATTAAAGTTATACTGCTCAGTCTGCTGCTGTCTGTGCTACCAAGGGACAGTAATCAGGGCAAGGAGAACAGTGCTAATATCCTGACTGGTTAAGTAATGGTAAAGAGACTAGATATTCTTCAAAACAGAAGATGAGGAATGAACAACTGGGAAAATCTATTACAAATTACCGTCCTTATTGCAAGGAGTGAAAAAGTTAATTTCTACTGATGTACTGCAGGTTGCATTGCAGTACCCATAAAAAAGTCCCTGCATTAGATGTTTAAGGAATCACAAATCTTAAAGAGAACACATGAAGGACTGGCTGAAGCACTTCAGTTTCCCAGATGAACATTCCTGTTCAGAAGATAGCAAAAACTATAAACCTTGACAAAACATTTCAACCATGAAAAGCACAAACTGTGACTAAAAGGAAAAAAGGAAAAACCTCACCTGCTCCACTCATGTTGAGAAGTTAGACATTTTAAACTGCAATTTTTCATCAAAAGTTGTTCAGAACACTTGTAACACTGCTGGCTCAGAAGATAGCCAAAAAGGCTGACATCCAGTCTTACTACCCTTCTTTACTGCAGTGTATTATTTTTATTTCAGTTTGCTGTAAAAAGAAGTTTGTGTTTTCTTGGGAAACGTTTCATCGTGAGACACACATATAAACCAGATCTAATGCTTACAATTGTTGCCTAAAGGCAACAAGCAGGAAGGACAGTCAGTACAAAAGAACATCCAGGAATCTGCTATATAATCAACAATTACAGGTAGCTCTATTATGTATCCTAATATCACACATAGTTATTTCAGCTGCTAAGTGCCCCTGTTCTGTCCTCTAAAAAAAGACGCCCTAATAACACTTATTCATCGAAATAAACAAAGGAATGTTCCTTCATTTATGAGTAGATCTAAGAACCATGGGGAATAGGAAAAATGGCTATGTTTACAATGTTTTAGTTAACGTTTTTTTATTAACATGACTTAGAACCTGATGTGTACATAGGGCAAGCACTTGTAGATGTTTCAGTAGACTGATTAGAAAGAGTCTACATTTTTGTTGTTGCTGTTTTATTTCTCTCACACACCTTGCCCTCAGCTGGACCTTAGATTTCTAAATGTATATCAGGCATGCAAATTTAGAAGTTGCATTAAGAGGAAATGAGGAAAAAGAATTTCCCAGTCTTCAGAAATCCTCAGACCCCACTTCTCTGCAAGACTTAAGGTAACTACAGATGTTTATGGGCTTTGCTGTAACTCATGGCACTTTACATAAAGTGCTACGAGTCAGAGACCCCCTAACCAACCAGACATTTGCCTGTTGGGTTGGGGTGGATTGAGCCTGGCTGCACTGGCTCTGACCAGCAGGTAGGGGTGCTCCAGCAGCCTCCAAAGAGGTTGCTGAACTGCCCCTCTCCCCAGCCCCATGCCCCGCCCTAGCTCCAAGTTCAGCTGAGCCAACACTTGTGTGCTGCTTCTGTCAAGAGGCTCAGATGGAGGGCAGTGTTACTTGTTGCAGCTCCCAGAAGGGCTGCAACTCTTCTCCATCCAACACCAAATTCCTGGCCCCAGGGACCAGAAGATATAGCTTTATGCTCCAGATCCAGCTTGCATAGCTCCTCACAGGTCTGGAAATTTAGTGGCAGGGTGAAGGGCAATAACCTTAACTTGTCCTGGAACAGCGGCAGCATTAATTAACTAGTCAAGTAATGTTCCACTGCTTACTACGCCACCCAATTTCCAGACACATGAAGAGCCCCACAGACTGGATTATACAGGTCCACCGGCTATATCTTGGTCACTCCTGCTCTAACGCAATGGTTCCTTGAGGCTCTACTCTGCTCCCTAGCCCTTTTGGGCATGTCTGCTCTGCTATTTAGTCTCATTGCCTTCTTGTCCAAACTTCCTAACCTCTATATTAAAACTCCCTAGTTTGCCTTCCAGTAACAGTATAGCTCAGCCCTAAAAGCACATCTGAGTATCAGAGCCCAGGAACTCTCCACATTCTCTAGTCTGTCCCACCAGATTCAGGATCAACCCAGTATGTAAACACGGGACAATGGGGGCAAACAATTGGAACTGTAACTTATATGGCAAATTTTTGCTCTCTGTCAACAACTTCCAGTGCCCAACAATGGTCTCCACTACAACTTTAGGAATAGCAAACATGATCCTTGTTCTACTAATTTTAGCATGAGTTTCACCTTTGAGCTGAGTGTAAGACTGGTTCTCCAGTATTAGATACCAGATAGAAATATTTGATGTTCAGGAGTGAGGAAACATGTGTCTAATTTCCAGACTGACATGGATGGACAACTGAATGCCAATGGGGTTGTCTTCTTTGCAATAGACAGCCATTGCCTGACATCTCCAGTAATGAAACTTTCATAAGTCCTAACATGTTCTTTTGTAATGCACAGCTCTCAAAGTCTACTGAGGGAGAGGCTAAATGAGCTCTAGCCCCTATTCAGAATGCATAAAAACATTTTCAGTTCTTGAATAAAACATTTCTTTATCACAGCTCCAATATTAACGTTAAAATCTACAATCCTGCTATGCTGGTAGGTTAACATATATGGAGGAGGAAAAAAATGGAATGTAAAAAAAATTAAACTCAAAGACTACCAGCTGCATGTGATTTAATTCCAATTAGGACAAGAATATTTGTATTCTTTCCTTGTGGAGACAAAATATTGATTCTAAAGGCTGTTTAATTTAGCTATTAACACTTTATTTTAGCTGCCCTCACATGAGACTCAATTTGCACTCACTAGCAAGGTGTGAAACAGGAAGGACTGTCATTTGCTTCCACATTCAGTAGCACTCATCAGTCCATATCAGGAATGACAAGCTCCTCGTGACCAGAATACCTAGTACTATTGATTTGGTAGGTTTCAATGGACACCAGCCCCTCCCCTGTGCTCAGATTCTTTCACAGTGCAATGATGAATTACTTCTGTGTCTTGCTTTTATCTAGCTGCAATTACGAGATGAGTGAAATCTGACTGCATTTTGATGCCACCTGTTGCAAAGAGCCAAACAATATGTATTGAGCATAGCAGCTGTTTCCTACATTGTGTGCTCATTTTAGTGAAACCAGAATTTCTTTCTCCCAGAGTATTTAAACAGCCTGAAATTAAAACCAAAACAAAACCACTGCTGCAACCAGATTAACAGAAACAGTAGCACATGCTTCATGTTACTGACATTTACTTCCCTCCACCCAGAAACGGTCGCATGGATCCTGACAAAAGAACTAATCCTGCAGCTCTAACCCACTTAAGTGAACGGAATTACTGGTATGGTTAGCTGATAGGATATGGTCCAAACTTTAATCACCTTAGTTTTTTTGTCACGGATAAATAGCTATCATGTTTGCTATCCTGGGGAGAAATTCTGCCCTCAACTCCTCCTCACATAAAACAATTCCCACTTAAGTCAGTACTCCAGACACTAATCTTTTCTGGGTCACTGTCTGCATGTCACTGCTTCTCCTTAAAAGCCTTATTTTTTGTGGTACCACACATTTATGGATGAGGAACTGTAAGCATTAAAATCTTTCACAGTATTTTAAACACTATTGTAAGTTACATCATAGCGGACTTCCCTAATCGCCTACTGAAAACCGCTATGGAAGAAAAGCTGAACTATGTGCAAACAGCAAATCTGAAAAGATACCCTCAATTAAACAACTGTATCAGCAACAGGGGTTCTCCATAGATTGCTGCTATCACTCAGAACTCCTTAACATTCACTGTGACATTGAATAAAGCCTTGTCAGCCTGAATTGAAACGCCAGGACCAGTTCAAAGGGTGGGTCATTCCATTTAACTCTCACACAAAAGCGTTATCGTGGGACCCTACTCTGATTATCTACAGCATAAATCAAGACACTGTCCAGAGAGACCTAAACATCTAAGGCCTGCTTCAGCCAGTTCTATCAATAGCTGCTTGTTTTGCCTTGCTCCAGTCCTTTCTTCACTGTAGAAATCATGAAAATTAGCATCAAGTCATGCATACACATTTATAATTAATGTACTCAGGGTTAACCCATCACCTTTGGTGAAACCATGTAAAAGGAACCTCAGAAAACAAAACTACATCTAAAGAGGTTCACAGGAAAATACAGCAACTATTCCTGTAAAGAAATACCACAGATGAGAAGTGGTCAGTTAGCAGCACAAGGATTAGGTTTCATGCTATTTCATCTTGTCATTAAAGATGTGTCACTCCTCTTTTAATGCAAGTACTTTTCTGGGGAGTTAAATTTTTTGTTCAACATTTTAACAGTAACTAACAGAATTATGGTGAAAGATACACATCTGTCATTTTTTTAAAAATAAGTGTGCACCAGAAATTCTGTTAGGACCTGAGAATATTTGGAAGGGAAAAATCCTGTAGTGTCAATGAGCTGGATAAACTTACTCAAGAGTATGGTTGGACATAATATATTTTTTTAGCCCAAACATTCTAGGGGTTTTCTTGATTTGCTGTTCTTAAATGAGAATTAAGCATCACCAAAACACTTCATAAACTGGGGTCAGTTTAACTGAATTGTTCATTTTGCAAAGAGAACCAAAAAAATTTCAAAACATTGTCATGTTCTGACTCAAAATGAGGGCTGCTTACAAATATAATTTTATTTTTATTTAATTTTTAAAATTACTTGAAACTAAAAACATTTGGTTTCAAGCCAAACAAACAATTTATTCAACCTAAAAGAATTTCATTTTTAGATTTTTGATTCATGACAAATTTAAAAATATATATATATTTTCACTTCAGCATGAAATATTCATGTTTTGGTTTTCCAAAATTGCCACTAAACTAGACATTCCATTTTTCATTTGTTTTTGTTCAAGAGGACTCTCTCATCTCTAAAAGTACCGTAGCAAGGAGGGGAGGGAAGGGTGAGCGGGACAACAGCTCCAAGTGCCGAAGCAAAGGCCAAGAGGCACTGCCCAGCTGGAGATGGGGGAAGGATGGCTCCCACTGCTGCATGCACTCCCGAACAAACATGGGGGAGGGGGGGTGCCCTGGATCTGTGCGCAGGGTGAGGATGGGCTGCCACTGCGGGCTTTGCCCCAGGTGCCAAACTTCATTGCTATGGTACTGATCTCTAATGTCTATTATTGTGAGCTTGAATTCTACCCCTTGGTGAGGAGGTACTCAGAATATAGAGAAGGCAGGATAACTACAGAAAAAAGTATACATATATAGTTATGCTAGTTGTTATGTTATATACATGTCATATGTATATATTTTTTCCGTTTATAATGGATATTTTTTTTAAATCCCTATCCTAAATGCTAGTAGAGTAGCCAAATTAACAATGATGTTTTAGATACTTAGTGAGATTTCAAAAAGCACCTAAACTGATAAAGTATTTCATTTCCTATCAATGCAGGAATACACAGGGAGACAGTTACATTCTATCCAGATATGCAAAAACAAAAGCTAAGTATAGGCATTCAAGAAGTCCACGGTGGAAGCGCTTTAACTTTCGAGGTCTACTGTAAGTCAAGTCCATATCAGGGGACTCAGAGCCTGCCTGCATGGCCTGACACTGAATATCACAGTAAACAACCACATCCTTCCCTATAAGCATGCCCCAAGCTACCGAGGAGTGGCATTAAAAGATCCCCTCCGTGGCTGCCCCCGCTACCCTCTCTGGTACCTCTGAGGCCTCCACCCAGATGGAACCCATGGTCCTGGCCCCTGCTCAGACTGGACCTCTGGCTCTCAGCTGTGGAGGCTGCATGGCATGTCTGCAGGCACATGGGATAAGGAGCAATGACACCTCCAATTGTGAGGTTTGCTCCACATTAGAGTACCGGATAGGCGAGCTCCAGACTGTGGTGCAGAGACTGCATGCCATCAGGGATGGTGAAGAGGAGATCAACTTCTATTGCCAGGCTCTTCACCAGAAGAAAGAACAGGGAAGAACAAGGTTGGCTGGCAGGACAAGGGTGGGCAAAAGGAGCTCCCATAATGCCCAACCACGGGTTCCTGGACAAAGGTTGTCTCCAGCCCCAAGGCACGCTGCAGGGTCACCTCCCCCCTACATCTTCACAACAGTTATCAACTCCTCGCAGCACCAGTAGAGTCAGCAGAACCACCAGCTCCTGCACCTGAGGAAGAAAGGAAACCAGCAGCCACTCCTAAGAAGAGTGGTCATTGTGGGAGACTCCCTCTTGAGAGACACAGAAGGAGTGATCTGCTGCCCTGATCCCTTAGCCCATGAGGTCTGCTGCCTCCCAGGGGCTTATATCCAGGATGTAGCTGAGAGGATCCCAAAACTTATCTAGCCCTCAGACCCTATGCTCCTTACCCATGTGGGCACAAATGACATGGCTCAGAGCAATCCCAGCCAGGTCATGGATGACTATGGAGCTCTGGGAGTAGGTCTCAGAGAGTTGGGGGCACAGGTGCTTTTCTCCTTGATTCTTCCAGTTACGGGTCACAGGTATAAGAGGGAGAAAAGAACTGAAGAAGTAAATAGAAGACTGCGGTGCTGGTGCCACCATGAAGGCTTTAGCTTCTAGGACCAAAGTCTGTACTTCAGAGAGAGGTAGCGATTTGTTGGGCAGGGACAGCCTCCACCTCACTTGAATGGGGAAGAAGCTCTTCTCATCCAGAATGGCTGACTTGCTTGACTGGGCTTAAACTAAGTTCGCCAGAGGATGGGTAAATAACCACCGGTGCAAGCCTACCAAGCATCAACTACAAAATCAGCAGGTCAGGCTACATAAAGGAACTCACTCCTACCCAAGCCTATGGATGGGGTTCTTCTAGGAGTGCAGGGAAGCCTAGGGCAGGCTCACTTGCTTATACACAAATGCCAGGAGCCTGGGCAACAAACAGGAGGAACTGGCCCTTCTACTAAACAGAAATGACTATGATCTCATAGGGATAATGGAGACATAGTGGGACTCCACCTATGACTGGACCACAGGTATAGATGACTATACTTTGTAGAGGAAAGATTGTGTTGCAAGAAAGAGCAGAGGTGTAGCTCTTTATGTGAAGGAGCAGTACACTTCCCTGCAAGCGGAGATTGGCAACCAAAGAGAGCAACTTGAGACCCTTTGGGTAAGAACACAGGGAGAACATGGTGAAGGAGATATAACAGTAGGAGTCTACTACAGACCTCCAAATCAGGAGCAAGAACTTAACCATTTATTCACTAGGGAACTGGCTGAGGCTGCACGCTCTCAGTGCATGGCTGTCATGGGTGACTTCAACTATCCTGACATCTTATGGGAAGAGAACTCAGCCAAATCCAATCAGTTGCAATGCTTCCTCACATGCACTGATGAGCTCTATTTGTCTCAAGAAGTCTACAGGCCGACAAGAGGCAAGGCACTGCTGGACCTGGTACTGGCCAAAGGAGCCAATCTAGTGAGTGACCTGAGAATCAAAGGGAAGCTAGGAGACAGTGACCACAAATTGATCACTTTCTCTATCCACTGCAAAGCTGGCAAGTCAGTCAGCAACATGGATGTCCTCAACTTTAGGAAAGCCAAATTTCACAAGCTCAGGAGGCTAGGTGTTGAGGCCCTGAGAGGCCATAATCTGACAGGGAGGGGAGTCAACAAGAGGTGGTCGCTCCTCAAGAATATGATCCTTGAAGCACAAGAGAAGTCCATTCCAGCCCATAGAAAAAGTAGCAAAAGGGCTGGGTGACCCCTTTCGCTCAAGAAGGAACTCATGGACCTCCTGCATCTAAAAAGAGATGCCTATAAAGGATGGAAGATGGGAGGCACCACTAAGGAGGAGCAGTCAGCACTGGCCCACACCTGTAGGGAGCAAACTAGGAAAGCCAAGGCTGAAACTGAGCTTAAACTGGCTACATGTATCAAGGACAATAAAAAGTTCTTCAAATATGTGGAAAGTCAGAAAGAAAATAAAGGCAACACTGTACCCTTGTTAAACCAAACGGGGCAGATGATAACTGACTTTGCATAACCCACATCACACTTATAAGCTTGGCAGTGCTACACTCGCTAGCACCATGACTGAAAGAGACTTGGAGGGGGGTCATAATTGACCACAAGATGAACATGAGCCACCAGTGCAATGCCGCAGCTGGCAAAGCAAACAAAACTCTGGCTTGCATCTACCGATGCATCTCAAGCAAGACATAGGAAGTCATCCTCCCACTTTACTCAGCCTTGGTGAGGCCACAGCTGGAGTACTGTATCCAATTCTGGGCTCTACAATTCAGAAAGGATGTGGAGAAGCTTGAGAGAGTCCAGAGGAGAGCCATGCACATGATTAGAGGACAAGAGAGCAGGACTTACAAGGCGAAGCTAAGAGTCATGGGACTCTTCAGCAAGGAAAAGCATCAGCTCAGGGGTGACTTGGTGGCAGCCTATAAGTATATAAGAGTTGTGCATCAGGAACTGGGAAAATGCCTGTTCACCAGGGCACCCCAAGGGAAGACAAGGTCCAATGGTCACAAACTCCTGGAACACTGTTTTAGGCTGGACGTAAGGAAAAACTCTTTACTGTTCAAGTCTCTAGAGCCTGGAATAGACTCCTCCAAGAGGTGGTGCAAACACCTACTCTGGACACTTTGGATGCCTATCTTGCTGGGATCATTTGACCCCAGCTGATTTCCTGCCCCTTGGGTAGGGGGCTGAATCCGATGATCTTGCAAGGCCCTTTCTAGCCCTAATGTCTATGAAACCTATGAATTAGATTATTCCCTCGCCTATAAACATTACTTTCTGAAGGTCAGCAGTAAAGTCTCTGCATGGTTAGCTGCCTTTAAACATTAAGCCAGCACAACATGGCGTGCCAGCTTCAAAGTGCTCAGAACCACCACACTTGCAATGGTATATGCCTCAGCAGATTACTGTACTCCTGTGTGGTCCTTAAGTTGTTGCACTAAAGAGCTCGACACTGTATTTAACAATACACAGAGACTTATAACAGGTCACACAACTTGCACACAGCAGATGTATTCCCTCTACTCTCAGGCAGTAGAACACGTGACATAAGAAGACAGACACTAATTGCTCCCCTGCTGCCAGGTTTCTGGACTCATTGGAGAGCCCAGCAGGCCAGGTACTGTGGCTTCATGTGTTGTGCTAAATCTAAATAAGGGGTGGGATGAATTGAAATGAAATGATCATTCAGAGTGGTCTGAAATCTATTCCTGCAGCATTTTATACCAACACTAAATGGGTCCCCTATTGGGCATGACCTTGACAGAGAAGCATGGGTCAAGCTGAATGTACCAAGATCTGGATATGGATGCTTCAAAACAACACTGTACAGGATGAACATCTTGGACAGCTTCCTGTGTGAATGTGGTGTCCAAAATTAGCACAGTGCTTAGTCAAAATCTGCAATCTGAGGGGCCAAGGGGGGATCTAGTGGCCTGTTACAAACTAGTCAGGGGGGATCAGCAGGCACTGGGGAAGTCCCTGTTTCCTCGAGCACTGCCAGGAGTGACCAGGAATAACAGTCACAAGCTGGCAGAGGGTAGATTTAGGCTAGATATCAGGAGGCGCTACTTCACGGTCAGGGCGGCTAGGATCTGGAACCAACTTCCAAGAGAAGTGGTGCTGGCCCCTACCCTGGGGGTCTTTAAGAGGAGGTTAGATGAACACCTTGCTGGGGTCGTTTGACCCCAGTAATCTTTCTTGCCATGGCAGGGGGTCGGACTAGATGATCTACTCAGGTCCCTTCTGACCCTAAAAACTATGAAACTATCTTTACAGATGCCCAGATTCGGTAGATGGAAATCACACGCTGAGCAATGCCAGACGGTGGCTCATAGCTGGCTGGAAGAAACAAAGTGGAGAGGTGGGGGATAGAAACACGGACTTCACTGACTCTTGTCAGTAACAGCCTGGGGGCAGGGCTGGCCCGGTAGAAGAGATGAGCCTGGGCTAGACTGCCGCCCTACGGGGTGGGTGGAGAGGAGGTGAGAGGGGTGCTGCAGCACTCCATGGGATGTCAGCACAATGCATCCTACCATGAGTCGTGATGGGATGTGGTACGGATATTCGTTACAGTGCTCTAACCTACAGCACTGAAATTTGATACCATACCCATCTAGGGTTATCCTACAGTGGCATCCACCATTTTTACTGCACTCTATGGGCCCTCACTGTCTGTTAAGTAACAACTGCCGGGTATTTTCTGCGTGCCTATCATGCAATAAGTACAACTTGTGTACTTGGCCAAAAACCTCATGATCATTTTATTTCCTCAAGATGTGAAGAATTATTCATGTGTATGGTATTTGCCTGCTTTGTGCTTCATGCTGAAATATGTGGAGTGCTTCCTAATAGGCAGTTTCAACTTGATTCTAATGCTGATCACCTTGCAGGATCAAACCTATGGTTGTTATGTTCCTGGAAGGTAGGAACTCTTTTTCTCATTGTTGACTGCCTTGCCAGAACTTTAATATTTATTTGATGATGTTGTTCAGGATCATATCTGATTCTGAGACAATGGAATTCAGTAGGAGTTTTATCAGAGTTCAACTGAAGTGTCACAGTTACAAGCTGTGCTTCAGACTTCCCCATTTCTATTTTAATCCCTTGAAGGTACTCATTAGGGCTAGGGACAGAAGTCACACATAAACCAGTTTTAGTGATCAAAAACTGGTTTAAACCTATAACAGAACACAAGCTCAGTACACATAAATCAGTTTCAAGATGGCTAAAACTAGTTTAAGATAAACTCGGTTGAATGCAGTATCAGACTTAACTGATTTGGGTCAAACCGGTTTATGAAATTTCTGTCCCAGACCTGACAAGCGCAACCCATATACCCTTTCTGTTCAGTGACCTGTGACCAGTGAAATGATTAAACTATCTCAGAAACAGCTTTTAAACAAAAAGCATTATTTGATTATTCACCCAAAAGTGCAGAGTAAAAAAGCAACAGATCTATACTCCCCCTTATACTTTCTTTGATTAAACCATATGTAGCCAGAGAGGATTACACACAAAACAACTGAGATATTGGTTATTTATGTATTACCCTCCATTAAAAATAAGAGTGGATTAATTTCCATATATAAAGAGAAAATAGCTGGTCTAAAGCCAAGACAAATAAGAAATCACATATTTCAATAAATATACAGCCTTAATAATATATCACTTAAGGAGAACTTGAGTTATGGCAAAACCTGAGTAAGAACATTATCACAAAATGTATTTCTGGTTATTAGTTTTCTATGTTCCCACTGGTATTATTGCATGTATCTTAATAATTTATCTTTCTCCTTTATTCTCCTGCTACTACTTTAACCCCTAATAAACTCAGAAATGTATATTTGTACTGTATCATAGTATGTTTTCATGCAAATAATTGTTCTGTCACACTTCTGGCATTATGACCTGAGCACATGACCAAAGCAGGTGAGGAAGTGAGTTGTGGTTAATGGGAAAGCCCTTATTAAGCACAAATGCGGCTTGCTAGTCATAAAAGAGCAAAACATAAAATACAAAATTGGATAACTTAAATAGCTATTATACTTTTTAGACTAATAGCTAAGTACATATAAATAAATAGATAGACAATTTGGATAGGAAACTCAAATTATTTCATGTACAACACGGGGCAATAAGGCATAGACACAAGTGTCTAAAAGGATGTGCATCACAAATTATAATAGCCTTTTTTAGGGCAAGTTTGAAAATATCAAAGTTCCATTGATATTATCAAAGCTAGTATTTTTACTTCTGGATCTAAGTCTGGACCAAGGCAAAACATATATGTTCCTATATTTAGATTGAATCCATGCCCTGCCTCTTCATGTGTTAGGGATGATTTACAAGTTATAAAATACACTTCCAGATGATTAATTTACTTGCATAGCTTTAGTGTTTCAAATTTGGTTACTATTCCACTTGTTCATAGTAAAAATGATAAAATCATTTTTATATAGGGCTCACAATACCACATTAAAGAATAAAAAACATACGCCAAAAGATTCATCATTCACAGCTAAATGCAGAGGCCTGAAACTAACAGTAGCATAAGGGAAGTCAATCTGACTTGTCACTTGTCAAATACTGTCTGGCTTAATTTAAATCACAGATACTAGCTGTACCCCGATTTTCTTGCTATGCACAATATATTTGAACTGATACCTAATGAGGAGGAATGACACAATCTTTTTCTTATAAAAATCACCTGATTGCTGACATTCTCCAACTGTCCTTACTGTCACTGCATGAAGCATAAATAAGTGTACTCCATATGTACATCAGACACAGGCAAAATGTAAGAATATAAAAGAATACACCGTTTTTTGATAATTCCTTAGTAATGTAAGTGATGTTACAGTTGAACTTTGTATGGGAAATTGATCTGTGGGTTGGTAGCACTCTGATTTATCTGAGAACTGTTTATTATTCCTAGAGAATCTCTTGCAAAGAAGGTACAAAAATATGAGCCTGGAGAGAGGAAAAAAAATATCAATCACCTTATTTTAGCTACAGTTATAAAGCTTTTTGTTTTGGGAGGTTTTTTAGGTTAAGAATTGCTTTTTGAAGGATAAGTCACTCACTTAAACTGATTTTAAATGCAATTACAACTGATTATGGATGGATAAAACTTGATACAAAAACACATTGACAGAGTTAGCTGCTAAACTACAAACAGAAATGGTAGCCCTGGGAGCCAAAATTACACTCAATATCTGGAAATTGAGGACATCAAGTAAGTGTTCAAAAACTATTACACATGAAACACTTTTCCTGTATCACTATACTTTGACATGCCAATAATGCTACTGTTTTTGTCAAAAACATGTCAGAAATTGGCCATGGTAGTAAGAATATGTTTAGAATCCTAGAATGCTTTGCATCAATACATACAAACTTAGTAGTGGTTTACAAATCTCTGATAAGGGAACTAAAGTAGGCTTTCAGGCCTGTTTGGCTAGGGACAGAAGTTACACATAAGCCAGTTTAAATGATCAGAAATTGGTTTAAATCTGTAATAGAACAGAAGCTCAGGACTGGCTGACAATGGGGAGGTGTGGGGGAAAAGCCCAGCTGGGAATGGAGCTCAGTCTGCAATGGGGAGACTGCCCCCATGCAGGCAAACCCTGGCTGGGGTCTGGGGCCAGGTGTGGGGGGGTTAAACATCCCTCCCCCACTCAAACGTACTGCTGGCTGCAACTGTGAACTACAAATCCCAGAGGGACCTGGAGACAGGAGGAGGAAATGATGAGCAACCCTGTAGAGTCCTACTGTTGTAATTCTGGACTGCAAATCCCAAAGACCCAGAGCAGCAGAAAGAGGAAATGAACACACAGCCAGAGAGCTGTGATCTAGCACTCCCCGGCTTCTGGCTTGAGCCACTACAGGCATGTGACTGCATTTCCTGAATCAAAGGTAAGTGTCTGTTCACTTCTTTTTCAATTTACTCTGTGCAGTTTAGACTAACCTGCAAAGACTGAATCGCTTCAGCCACAGGCTTTTTGACTGTCTGTACCTAGCCCTGAGGTGTTGGCAAAGATGTAGGTAAGCTGAAAAGTTTAACTAGCACGCCCACTACTATTCTGTAGTGCACAATGGAGCACTTTTAAAATGCAATGCTTCTGTGAGGCATGCTCAGAACTTAAAGATAGGTAATTAAAGAGCATTGCAAATCAAGCAGTCTAATCTTTGGCACAGATTAGAGGCAAACTTGCAGTGGGTTTTAAGATTATTCAGCATAGCCAAAGTTGATGCATAGAACCAGATAAATATAACCAGTTCAGCTAAGAATGGATTGATTCTATAGTATAGAACAGCATTACACCCCTGTGTGGGTGCTAAGATTTTGTACTGAGTGGCAGAATAATTATATGCTGCAGGTGAGACCAGTTAGCTGTGATCACAAAGTAGTTTTGGCAGCTCTTGAAGTTTTCTCAAGCATCTTGCGATGCTCTGTGTTTTTCTTAAATGTCCTATTTCATGGAGATATACAGTTAGGGGACAATTTAATATTTCTTTCAAATAGAAAATACTCAAGAGTTTGGGAATACAGCTGGAAAACACCACATACTTCAAAAACTAGATGGCAACATTTTTTGTCACATTATTTTGAGGCCTGACCAAGAATTTTGAATGTTTCGAGTTGCCAGTACTGAAAGCATAAAGCTGGTGGAAATGTGTCTCTGGATCAGAGAGAACTGAGAGGGGAAAGGGAGGTCTATTGAGAAATGCTAGAAACAGGCAAGCTTAAGGAAAAAGGCTTTGTCGAAAATATAGGTTGTGCTGTTGCTTTTATCTTACCACTATAGCCAAAACATGGAATAGGCTGAGTCTGAACACTGACCTAAGGTCTTCATGTTTTGTTGAAAACTGGGTAAGAAATATTCATGGTACCTCAAATTAGCAGTGTGAGAAAAGGCAAGCTCAAAAAAAACAGAGACCACAAATATTTTTCTGGCTCCCAAAGTATCTAAGCAGATGACAGCAATTTTTATGATAAAACATACACAGTTTTTATGCAAAAAAAATAAAAAATGTTGTAGGGATGTTATAGGTGTTTCATGAGTCACATGAGTTAATTTCTGTCTAAGGGCCAACAGTTCAGTGGCTGCATACAGATGATGGACAGTTTGAGGTACCTGCTACTGAAAAGAATAAGAGGTTATTGTCAAACATCCCCTCTTGTTGTTATCACTGTTTTAGTGGTCATTATCAATGATAGCATTAGTATACAAAGGGCTACAGGAGGCTACAAGTGTTTTAGGGCATGTGGAGATGAAATGGGGGCCCTAAATTGATGTGGTAGGCTTTAAAAAACACTGCTTCAGTGTAGGGATGATTAAACCCCCATGTTGTGCACACACCTTACCTGCCTCTCCGGTGGGGAGGACAAGCTGCCGACAGGTGGAGCAGTCCCTGGGCTGCAGGGGGGGGGAATGGTGCTTCCCTCCACGGCAGTGGTGTCCCTCCCCTCTAAGTGGCATCCGCCCACAGGCACCCAGCTCGGGTGGTCCTGGGGGCCACTGCAGCTGCAGAGGAAAGCACTGGGCCCCCACACAGCTCAGGCAGGCTCTAGGGGAGGGAGGGAAGGGGGGGAAGAGATCAGACTCTCCACTTCTCTTGGGCATAGCCTGCTTTCCCAGGCTGCTACCAGGCTGCCTGCAGGGCTTCCTGCAGAGCCGTGGAGCTGCACAAAGTCTGGTGCTTCATCCCGCAGCTGTAGGGGCAACAAACTAAAACTCCTCAAAGAAGTTTTAGTTTGCTGCGCCCCAAGTCATTTAAGGTGCATTATGCCGCCAAATTTCCTACAGCAGCTGGAATTAATGCGCAATATGCCACCGAAGCATGCAAACACTGATAACCATGAAAGGCAGGAATACTGTAGTCAGGCACAGAGGTTCAAAGCAGCAACACTGTAAGTGTTGTTGCAGGAGCCCCACAGAATTGAGAGGGATTTATAGACTCCCATAAAGGCCCCATGGCTCCCATCAGTTCCCCTAGACCACACCATCTCCCACTGGAAACCTCATGGGAGGGCCCAAGCCAGGACAGGCCCAACACCCCACCAGACATCCAGTGGTGTTGCAGCCCAGGCCTCCACCCATGAGTGCAGAAGATACGGTTTCACGTCCTAGGCATTCTGAAAACTGCCATATTTAGACATCCAAAATTGCCTTAGTACATTTTTTAACCAACATTGTGCTTGAAGCTTAAATTCAGTTTCTTATCCATTATAGCCCCCAAATCCTTTTCAGACTCACTGCTTTTCAGAGAACAGTTCCTCATTTATAGGTATAGCCTGCATTCCTTGGTCCTAAATGTATTTAATTTAATTTACTTTAATTTAACTCTGTAATTATAGAACAGTGCATTTTGTTCATATGGACCCAGCTTACCAAACAATCCAAACTACTCTGTATGTCTCGCCTGCCCCCATCATTACTTATCACTGTTGGTCCTTCCAATACCTGCTAACTATATCAACAGTGATTTTATATTTCTTTCCAGATAACTGATGAAAATGTTGAAGAGCATCAGGCCCAGTACCACCCCCCCCGCAGAATTTTACTAAAAACACCCCCATCCCATGATGATTCCCTATTGACAACTACTTATTAAGTTCTGTCATCTAGCCAATCCTGAAACCATTTAACACACACTCTATTAATACTGAATTGTACTATTTTTTGAATCAGGATGTCATACAATACTACGTCAAATGCCTTACAAAGTTCTGCACATAGTTATCATTATCAACCAAACTTGCAATCTTCTCTAAAAATGAGAAGAATGAAATGAGAAGAATGAAATCAGATGTATTTTTTCATAAAACCACACTGAATGGCTTTTATCTTATTCTCCCCCTCAACCCTCCCCCTTTTATAGTTCTTTATTAATCAAATCTTGTGTCAATTTTTACATTATTTTGCCAGGGAATGCTGTCACACTAAAGAACCTGTATTTACCTGCAGAGGCATAACTAGGTCAGGGTGACTAGGGCAGTTGCCCCAGGCATCAACTTGGAGGGTGGGGTGGGGGTAACCCTGAAAAAGAATGGTTCCTGTGGCAGCAACTAGAAGTTGCCACTGCCCATGTGTTGCAGCTGCCCCAGGCTCAATAGCCACGTGGTTACACTTCTGGTTACCTGTGTCATTGCACTTGCCTTTTTTGAACTGGAAGGCTTCTAAAATATCCCTGGTAGTCCAAGATTTAATAAAACTTGATATCAGTGGACTAAAAATTCCCCCAAAGGGTTCTTTTATCATTTCTGAGCAGTTCCCCTATTTGTCCCCCACACACACTTTAGACTAAAAAATACAGTGGTGAGGCAGCTGCTTCCCTGCAGCCACACTCAAGACCATGCCACCAGGGATGTCTACAAAGCTGTCTCACAGGTGCTTCCCAGGTTTGGAGAATACAAGCAGGCAAGACAGCAGGATATACTCAGGAAGGCTGTGCGTGCTATGACTGCAGTATGGACATAGCTACTAGACTTTTCTTCAGCTTCTCTCCTGGGATTTCAGACCATGTGAGACAGTGAGATCCATTTCAAGTACCCACTGTTTTATCTTGCAATTAATTATGATTCAGCTATGGCTTTATGTGCTAATAATACTGTGGTACTAAATTAACCTAAGTATATAAGGAAGAGGGTTTATAACATTCCAGTCTTAAAAAATTGTTCCTTAGCACTTCTGCAGGCAGGCCAGTTGCTGTGTTGTTAAGTCACAGCCCTAGGCTTTCCCTTGACATTTTTTCCATATCATTTGGGGTTGTGTAATGTGTGATAAGGTCAATTCAATATACTGAGGAGCTGTCAAAAAGCTCAAAGCAAAGAGGCCTTGACAAATATTACTCTGAAATTCCTACCCAGACACAAAGCTAGACAGGTCCTCTGCCCTTCAAAGCTTACAATATAAATCTTGGTCTACACAAGCAAGTTACACTGGTTACATTAAAGTTGTTTTTAAACATTATTTCATTTAAACTTGTGTAGACACCTGTGCAGAAATGTTTATTTTGGTGCAAGAACAAAATATTTCAGTTTAAGTGAAACAGATTCCTAATCAATTTTAGTTAACCAAAATAAGCCCAATGCAAATATAAGCATCCTTTTACATTTAACTAAATTGGCTTAGAAGTCACCCCTTTTAATAAGAAAGTGCAGATTTCTTGCACAACCAAACCCTAACCCTCCACACCTGAGGATAGGCTGGTGATCCAGGCTGACCTGGACAGGTTTAGTAAGTGGGCGAATATAAACCTGATGTCATTCAATATGGAAAATGCAAGTACTCCACCTTGGGGGCGGAGGATGGGGTGGGGTGGGGAAATCCGCAGCACGCTTAGAGGCTTGGCAGTGCTACCCCTGCTAGCACCATGGCCAGAAGGGGGTTGGGGGTCATGATTAACTGGAAAATGAACATGAGCCACCAATGTGATATCACAGCTAGTAAAGTGAATAAAACTCTGGCTTGCATCCATAGATGCTTCCCAAGTAAATCTCAGGATGTCATCCTCTTGCTGTACTCAGCCTTAGTGAGGCCGCAGCTGGAGTACTGCATCCAATTCTAGGCTCCACAATTCAAGAAGGATGACAAGAAGCTTGAGAGAGTCCAGAGAAGAGCCACGCTCATGATCAGAGGGCAAGAGAATAGCCCTTATGAAGAGAGGCTGAGAGCCTTGGGACTCTTCAGCCTAGAAAAGCACAGGCTCAGGGGTGACCTGGTAGCAGCCTATAATAAGGGGTGTGCATCAGGGTTTAGGTGAACACCTGTTCACCTACAGCACCCCCAGGGATGACAAGGTCCAACAGTCACAAACTCCTCCAAGACCGTTTTAGGCTGGACATACGGAAAAACTTGTTTACGGTCCAAGCCCGCAAGGCCTGGAATAGACTCCCTCCAGAAGTGGTGCAGGCACCTACTCTGAACTCTTTCAAGAAATGTTTGGACACTTATCTTGCTGGAATCCTTTGACCCTAGCTGACTTCCTGCCCCTGGGGCAGGGGGCTGGAGTTGATGATCTTTTGAGGTTCCTTGCAATCCTAATGTCTATGAAATCTATAAAACACGCCCCCACCCCATACCAAGAAAAAGACCTCCTTCAGTTGCAAAGATGTTAAAAGCAACATATGTTTAAAATACTGGATGTGTTGGTGGATTCCAGTGGGGAAGGGGATCAGCTGATGGGACAGCTTGAAGGTAACATCAGCACCTTCCCCAAACCTTGCTCCTTGAGATCAGCACCAGTTCACAGAACCTCTACATCAGCAATTCCCAGCTGGGGTGCTACAGCACCCTGGGGTGCCACCAGATCCTTCGAAGGGTGCAGCAAGGTATAAGGAAATAAAGAGATCAAAGTGCTGGCTCAAGCTTGTCCTGCTTGGCAGATCTCCCAGTCCCCCTGCAAGGAAGTAAGCACTATAACATATCATAGTTTTTGAAATTGTGTGCCACTCAATTTACAAAAGTTATGGAGGAGTGACTCAAGTCCAGTGTGTGGTGCCTCGAGTCTAAAAAGGCTGAGAACCAGTGCTTGATTTCACAGAGCTGAAGCACTCCATGGAGTTCCCTTCAGGCAGACTGTTAAAGGCTCATTCTTCTTGGGGCAAGACAGACTCCAGTGGTAGGGATGAGATGGGGGAGCATCAGAAGCTGTTGAACTAGGAGAGCATAGGCAGTCCCAGAAGTGAACTGCTATGGCTTAGAGAGACATTTCTTGTTTTCTCTTGATTTAGAGTGCTGAAGTTAATGTCATCTTTATATGAACATAGAATTGATTATATATGGGCTGGAAGGGGGAAGATGAAGGGAGTTCTCTTTTTGTGATTCTTTATGGCTTGAGGATGGATGTGGATGAAATGCTACCACTCAGTATAAATACCCAACCTAGATAACTGAAATGAAGGAGGAAGGACCAGCCACTTAATAAATTAAATATTATTGCTTTACATACACCTAAAGACAGAGCATATCCATACTCAACAGGGAGGCTTAAGCATAAAAATAGATAAATGCTAAACATAAAAACAAAGAAACAGACAAGGCTTAAATATACATCAAATAAGACTAAGATAATATTAGAAATAAATAGGGAAAAGCCTACAATTAAATACTTAAAATGTATGGGATTAGGCAATAATTAAAGTAGGCCAGGGTTAAAATATAAATGTGAGAAGAGGAAAATAATAGGTCAGGACTGGCCATACTGCTTCTGTTCATAACCATGACCACTTCTCTTTGTGTATCCCTTTTTATGTTGAAAGCTCTTTTGTATTTTATTTTATGCTCTATCTTCTCATCTTCTTTCATGGTTTGTTCAGGGCCTAGTACAGCAGAGCCCTGATTCCAAGCAGAGTGTGTGGGCACCACGGCACTTACTAATTAAATGAGACCATGATCCTGCAAAGATTTAGACACACGCTTAACCTTGCTACCAGGAGAGGTTCTGTTCATTTCCATGGGACCTCACAGTACAACACTAGGACACCATTAATTAATAAAACACTAGTCACTGATACTATATACATTAAACATATGTTTCACTTTTGAGGAGGAAACATTACCGCTTTTTCTGCCTCAAGCCATACTACTGTGGAATGTGAATTTACTAGATCCACAATTTAGGTACAGTGGGCCTGTTCAGTGATTGAATCAGAAACCATCAAGAAAAACTTAGGATGCTTTAGGAAGTGTTGCTGGGAATACAATAACTGATGCTCTTACTTTGGAATCAGCAGCAAATCAGTACTGCAACATTTTGCTAGGGGTTACTGTACTGCTTCTGAATCAGAATTAAACCAGATGTGTACCACCATCTATGTTCATTAAAGGCACCACTGAACTTCTGAAAGAAGTAGTGTTTGGTTGGATAGATTTCAGTTTCATCAATCGCATTGGCTAGGGACAGAAATTACACATAAACCAGTAAAAGTGATCAAAAACAGTTCAAATTTGTAACACAGCATACATTTAGTGCACATAAACCACTTTCAAAATGGCCCAACTGATGTACGATAAACCTGGCTGGATATAGTCTAGTATAGGTAACCTAGACTTACCTGATCTAGGTTAAATCGGTTTATTGAACTTCTGTCCCAGATCCTGTCCAAATTCAAGTTTACTCACAGCCCCCAGCATCCCAGGATGCTTTGCACCTCCCCCTGTAGGGTGAACGGGCTAGCCTTGGCCCAAGCTGTCTGCTCCAGCTAAGCAGGGAGACGTGCTTTAGCCCCCGCCAACTTCTGGCCTGGGCCACCGCAGGCATGTGACTGCATTCCTAGAATCAAAAGCAAATGCCTGGTTCCCTTGCTCATTGGTTCAATCTACACAGTTTAGACTAACCTGTGAAGATTCAACCTTGGGGTTTTTAACTGTCAGTACTTAGCCATTGTGCCGTACATACACTGGAGATGGATTTTTGCTTTTACCTGTATTGGAATAAAATCAATGGAAACTTCACTCATATCAGCATAATTACATCAGCATAGATAATCCCACTTTCCCTGGAATCTTTCATACTTTGAGAAAAAAATACCTAAAAGCCAATACTTCATTTTTTAAGAAAAAACAAAAATATTTTATTAAACATTCCATGAAAATAACTTTGTTTTCCAACCAGTCATAATAACCAGAGAACGATGATGAAAACTTTTGAAGATATTGTTCCAGCAGCTGATTCCAAAGTCTTATATACTTTGGAGTAAATTTATACTGGCAGAAAAGACACTGGATTTTTTCCAGAGGCCTTTATAACCCACAGCTTCTTTATGCACACATTGTTCACTACAGCATCTGATTTCATTCATTTTTTATTTATAAACTAGAACTTGTAAAATTTTCAATTCATGACAGATTGTTTCTTCCCATCTACTTTTCTGCCCTGTCTGTAATTATCTATGTAATCAACTTCAGCACACCCATAATAGTTGTCTTTGGTTTTTTGGCTTCCTATAGCAGGAACCATTTCTGAAGAAGTTTATAAATATTTGCTCGGAATGCTTGAACAAATGAGTTATTTCCTGAGATTTTCCTCTTGATACCTCAAATCAGTTAGCATAATGGCATCAGCTCTTCTGTTCCCTCAGTGTCTCAGTGCACAGCGCAAACATACTTCTGAGAGAAAAGAACAGGAAATCTTTGGTAATGCTGTTTCAGAATGATATTAAAACAGTGTGCGCACTGCAGAAATATTAGTGATTTTGGTAGCTCTATTATTCCTATGATTTTACTGCTGCCCTTCCTACAACTTCAAAGGTCAGGTTTATAAAGACTTCATGTCAGCTAACTGTCTCTCTAGACTTGCATTCTGCTGTTCTGTGTATGTGAGAGTCATTCTGCATAGAGGTCAAAATACTCAGTCACCAAGTGTTCTCTGCATTTAACGCTGATTCTCCATTAGAATCTGCTGATTTTACTTCAGTGTTAGTCCATTCACTTTCACTTAAAAAAATCAAAGCCAATGCATTTGTAAAGCATGTTACTGTTTAGCATTCCCAGTTACGTTTGGGAAAAATATTAGCCATTTTTGTAAAAAGTTTAAGGAACTGTGGGGGCAAAAGAGCAAGACAAATACATAAAATAATCTTAGGCACAATTTTGCAATCAGAAACGCATCTGCAGTGCCTTATGAATTCATTGACAGCAGTAAACCCAAATCCTGGGGGCAGCATTTGGCCTTTGGCAGAGTTTATAGATTTCTACAAACAACAGGAGCATGTTTAATCAACAACTGCAACAACCAACCAACCAGAAGAAAATCGTTTTTGGGGGAAAAGATCTCAATCAGCTAGGTTCAGTCTTGCTTAAGCTAACTGTAGTACAAAAGGACTAACAGAGAAACATATTCAAGATTTTCTGTAACTTATCTCCAGGGCAATCATAGGCAATACGTTGGAGGTGGGGGGCATGGGGAGGCACGTGCCTCCCCAGATTTTTGTGCTGGCAGCAGGACACAGGGCTGCAGCCTGGCTGAAACCAGAGCTTGGCAGCAGCGGCAGTAGTGGCAGTGGCGAGATTTGTGCCACTGGATAGGCATTGGGCTGTAGTCCAGCCAGACCCAATGGTAGCAACAGGGGTGACCGCAGTGGCGTGGAGTTGTGCCCCACCTCGTCACCTATGACAGCAATTCTTTACAAATTTCCTTGATTCATTACGAGTCAAATCTAAATTCATCCTCTAGATCAGGGGTTGGTAATCCCCGGCATGTATGCCAGAGCATGGCAAGTGGAGCCATATTGCTCAGCGTACCACAGTTGGTCCTAGCTCTGGCCAGGCCCCTGCTGCTGGCCATAAAGCCTAGGCTGCTCACAGCAGGTCTTGCAGCCTCCCCGCCACCTACTGCAAGCAGCCTGGGCTCTGTGGCAGTCAGCAGTAGCTGCAAGCCCTGCTGTACGCAGCCTGACTCCACAGCAGGCAGCAGCCCAGAGCCTGGGCTGCTGTAACAGGCAGCCACAAGGCTGCAAGCAGCTACACTGGAGTCCAGAGCCCTGGCCTGGCTTGTTGCCGCCAGTAGCTGCACACATACCCTGGGGCACATGGCAGGGAAGAGGCCAGGACTGCACTGCCCCAACTAGGACTGGGCCCCTCACGGCTCCCATGCCATCTGCCCCAGCATGTCAACATCTTCCAAGTCAAGGTTGCTGGGTTTTCTGGCACTCAGCCCAAATATGTTGCCGACCCCTGCTCTAGATTAACAATTAAAATGTGTCTGTGACATGTGAATCTTTTGTACATTTCTACCAAATGTCTAGCAATAGATATTTGGTTTGCAGACTTCTTTGAAACAAACAAACAAAAGGATTTTTCCCCTTCCCACCTGTATATTTTAACATTTCCTCTACAAAATTATTTCAATATGAAAAAGTTAGGCCAAACACAGTTCCCTCTACAAACAGCTAATCCCGGGGTTTTCAACTTTTTTGGCTGGTGTACCCTGGCAGGGTCCGGGGTGGGGGGTCCCCCAGCATTTTCTTACCCAACCAAAAGAATCAAATCCACACTTCTCTCCCCAACTTATGTTATTTGTATTACCCAACTATTCACAACCAGGTGTTCTCACACATGAGAGAGTAAGGAAGAGGCAGCTAGCAGTCCATTGTAATTGTTTGTGCATCTGTTCTGTAACCTGTTACTGCAATCACAAAACTTAACAACGGGACAGCACTGCTGTTTAGTGCTGTGTTCACCATTTTTAATTTCTGAAGGAGTTGGAAAATTCAAAGGCAGAGGCTGGCTACTGCTCTTCCAGCACCTGTTTATTATGTGGTTAGTGTGCAACATAAATGTGGCAGGAGAATTAGGGCCAGGGTTAATTAGCAGCAAAGATTAATGTGGGACAGGTATAACGGATGAACAGTTAATTATAAACGTATTCTTAGTTGCCAATGTTAAAACAAAAGTTGCTTTATTTAATAGGCATTAAAAAACAACGGCTAGAGCAACAGCCACTGTTTATTGATATGGTGTCTGGCAGAAATACAGTTTTGTGGAATAGTCACTAAGGGCAAGAAAATTAAACTCAAAAGATGAGTTGTCAAATAACTGTCTTCACTCCCACACATTGCTGAGCTGGCAGTTTCTGGAAGTTTGGACAAATATGAAATGAGGTGATACTAAGCTGTGGAAGCCTCTCTCGGATACCAGTCTAGAAAATCACATTAGCATCTACACTGCTGTTATTATGTTCATTATCAAATCGACTGTGCCATCAGTGGCTCTGCCCTACATCATTAAAATCCAAGTTTAGAACAACTAATGAAGATGAGCATGGAACTTAAAATAAAATGAAGCAGCCTAGAAATAGCCTTTTGCTTCCTCTATTTTTAAATTAATATTAGTAATGAGCAGGGATCTGGGTTTTGTTTGTTGTGGAAAAACATGGATTTTCTCCTTTAAAGGAGAAAAATGCAGATTTTCTCCTTAAAATAAGAAAAATGTGGTGAACCACAGGATTCCTCTTTGCAAGCTGGCAGAGTTCCAGCCTGCAGGGGCTGCTTGGGGCTGGAAGGAGCAAAAGGAGGCTGATCGGACACAGTGGGTACCATGTATATATTTCCCCCAGTTGCCAGCAGGTAAGTCTAGTGGGCGGTATAGATGACGTGTGGAGGGGAGGGGAAGGCATATCTCTGGCCTGGTGTGGCTCAACTGGGGCAGCAGTGGCTGAGCCCACATGGTGAGGGAGGGAGTGGGGCAGGGTTGGCAGTTGGGGCTGGAGCTGGGGGCGCTGCCCAGCTGGGGTGGTGTGTGGTGCCTGAGACTCGAGTAATTCATAGCACCACGTCGTGGCCGGGGAGTGGGATGAAGCCATAGGCAGCCCATCTGGGCACTACTGCACTATCTCCATGCACTATGCATTAAGGGGAAATGGGGGGCACATGCCCCCCCCGATTTCTACACCCACAGCAGGGCACAGGGGTGCAACCTGGCCACACCTGCACCGCGTAGGAGCTGCCTCTGCGGCCCAGTGGGCAGGACCTGGTGCAGGAGGGTAGAGTGGGGCAATGAGACTTGTTGCTGCTGCCTCCACTATTGCTGCCAGGACTCCTATGCCAGCTGCACCATCATGGAGTAATATCATGCTGCCAGCAGCGTGAGGAGTAACAGACCTGGGGGGCGGGGGGCCTATACTGCCCACACCTCCACAAGCTGCTCATAAAAAGGGCCAGAGCTCTACCCCACTGCCACAGCCTGACTGCTGCCACAGCTGCTTCCCTCAGGCTGCCTGCTCTGCCCCCCCACACTACCTCCCTTTCAGAGTAGAGCCATGGCCCAGTGCATGAGTGGCTGGCAGCAGGAGGAGGTGAGGGCAGTGCAACCGTCCATTACTCCATGCGCTGCTGGCAGTGCTGCTGGTGTGGGAGTCCCGGTGGCAGCAGCAATGAGTCTTGCCATCCTGCTCTGCCTTCCCACACTGGGTCCTGCCTGCTGGGCCACAGAGGCAGTTCCTGCCCAATGCCAGTTTAGCTAGGCTGCAGCCCTGTGCCCTGCTGTGAGTGCAGAAATCTGGGGAGGCGTGGGTCCCTGCGATGTGTCACCTATTTTTGGGTCCCCCCCCACCCCACACACACCACCCCTTTCCCAAGCTGGGAGTGTGGGGCCTGGGGGTGGCGGGTAGCAAGTCGGGAGTGAAGGGCACCAGAAGGACTGTGAACCAGGAGTGAGGAGCATTGGCAGGGATGGGGGGGGCTGAGGGTTGGGTGTTAGGGACACTGGCATACCAGGGTTGCTCAGTGCTAGAATGCAGTGTGGCAGGGGGCAGGACAGCTGCAGCTGGACCCACGTCCTGTTGAGCAAAGGGGGTAGGGGGAGCGCATATTTTCTATGATAAAAAACCTAAAATCAAATTCCAAATTATATACTTAGAACTTGCTTTATTTTAATGATTGAGGCACAAGTAGGCTTCCAAATTGCTTTAAAATTGTAAACGTATCAATAAAACATTGTGTTAAACCAGAATCCCTGGCAATGAAAATCAATAATGAACCCTTTCCCCCACCCCTCTGTGCATGGTCTGTACCCTGTGCAGCATGCATCACCAGTGGAAAAGGGCATCTCTGGCCTGGTGTGGAAGGTTAGTGGGGAAGAACCAAAGTTCTGCCCATTCTCATCTAGCTATAAATCAGAGGGGAAGGATCAGAACAGACCTGTCTCAGGGCCTACTTCCCTTTCTACTTTCATATCATGTTCCAACATGGCCCCATGGCAACTGTGACCCTAAATGCATAAGAAGGTCTCTCAGGAGTGAGGGGTTTTTTTTAAATGTGTACGTGCCTTTGGCATTCTTCTGTTGCTGCAGTCTTTCATCACTGTGTACTCTTTTTCTAACATTATGCATACTTATAAAGTACACTTTTTTGCTGGCCCCTTTTTATGATTTCAACAGGAAGTAGTGTCTGGTTTTATTGTCTGCCTCAATATTCATTTCCTATATGGCGTGGGAGGAAGATTTCTATAAAAAGATATACATACATCTCATAGGAGGGAAAATAACTCAGGTTAAATTGAGATGCATGGCACCTACTGATTGAATTGCTACATTTGTTATGTCTGACATGTTATAACCTTCTATACCGAGAATCTGAACAAAGTTTAATTTAAAAAGAGAAATGTATACATACTGGGAAGATGATATTTGTGTGTCAGATGGCGTTAGACTTCAGTCACTGAGTTTTGCTTAGATATTCAGCCTGACTTATTCAGTTAGTTTGTTGAATAGCTGAGTCCCAGCTTCTTTTCAGCTCTAGTCTTTTGGGGATCTTTATTTGCCATCCACAACTTTGTATTAATTCTGGCTGTCCGAACATTTTCATTATGACAGGGGGAGGGAGAAAATCAAAGATAACCTATCAAGCGTTATTCCAGTTTAGGTGCTCCTTTGAGATTTCCCTTGGACAGGAATGTATTTCATTAAGTCAGAGGGACATTCTGGCATGGCTGTCTAATTAGATGTGCTTAATGGGTTTCTTGTCACACGTGCATGCAAATCTTTTTACGGTCCTCTGCATTACAGTTCATTCCTCCCTCACCACCCCAAATAACCACTTCCTTTGCTACCTCTTTTTCAATTTCCTACAGAATGTCAAAGTTCTCAGAAAATCATCTTGTTCTTCTCAAACAGCCTATGGTATCATCCCTTAAGATTCTGACAATAAAATATATTTGTGTGTAGATGTGTAGGCTTGCAATGGCAGGTTTCTTCCAGTGTTCTCTTATGTGTATCACAAACTCCAGGAGATTACAGGATACTTTACACTGTATTGCAGTCATCTCTGTTTCTGCTTACTGCCTGCTTTGATCTAACTGCATATTTGGCAATTACATCTAGCTGTCATTTTCAATCAACACGACTTTGTTCAAATGTTTCCTCTCCCTTTCTGCAATATTCAAAAAATGGTTTACTAGCAAGATACTCAGGAAATTTACTAAATTTGGCTTAGTGTCTTTGCTAAGAATAGCAGACCCACAGACCAATTCTGACTTTCAGATTAAACCTTAATTTTTATAACTGTGGCATCCAGACTAATTGACAAAGTAGATTTCACTTAACATGTTAGATTCTATTAAAATTCATAACTAATTTACATTTTTTAAGGCAGGCTGGTAAATCCTGTAACAAATGCATATAGTTTACACTGCCATTAGAAAAACAGTTTTCCTTGCAATTTGTTCAATATATTACATGATGCTTTGACATATTTATAGTTCAACTGATCAAAGCTCTCCTGTGAGGAATTAATATGCTTTGTCATATATCACACAAACTCTGAGCTGATGAAAATATCCTTATTAATTCCCAATCTGTCTTAGAATCTTGTTAATTACCGGTGGGCTTTAAACTAGGCTCGTCGGGGGAAGGGGAAGA
>NW_017729032.1:143710089-143713299 GCF_001723915.1 Gavialis gangeticus
TCAGGTCCCTTCCGACCCTAGAAACTATGAAACTATATTTACTTGGATTCAACATAAGCCCCTTTCCCATCTTGGATTCGAGTATGAGGCAGGTGAGGGTAGGTGGATGTTGTGGCTGTGGCTCCAGCTCTGGTCTAAACCCTTTTTTCCCTTGCCAACTCTGCCCCTACCTCTAATTACCCCTCTGCCACCTCTGCTTCCCTGCCCCATCTGCCCCACCTCTGTCCCCTTGCCCAGAAAATTATGGAAAATGATATTTAAAAATTATTTTAATTAATGGGGGCGGGGGAGGGGCGGGTTTGTCTTAAATTCCAGATAATCTTGGATTCAGGTAAATAATATATTTGGCCTCAGTTACATCCTGCAACAATAAATTCTACGGTCTAACTGCAAGCTGTGTGAAAAAGTATTTCATATAATCAGCTTCGGATTTGCTGTCTCTCATTTTAATTGAATTACACTACTTTTCCTCTGTGCCTGTCAGTATCTTGCATGCTTGTCTGTTGCAATATTGTGTGTGCTTACATTACTTGAATCATGTCTTTTTTCACTGTAAACAATCCTATGAGTGTTTTCCCATGCCCCTGATCATTCTCATCACCCTTCTCTGAACCCCATTCTGACTCTACAATAATATCTTAGAGATGGGAGAAATCTGCAAGCAATATGCCAGATCTAGGCAAATCAAATATAGAGAATTTAAAATTGAGCTCGTAAATCATGTGCAATTATTATATAAGAATATATTTTGCATATTCTTGTCCATTTCATGCTGTGTTCAGTTTAGTATGGTGTCTGATATTTTGATAACAGCAGCAAACTAAGCACAGATCTCTACTGAGCTATCTACAGCAATACCTAATTCCCTTTTGTGTCATGACACAGCACAGTTAATTTAGCACCCTGGGGAGATTTACATGTAGTTCAATTTTTTCTCCACCAATATGCATCAATTTTGCATGTAACAACTCTGAATTTCCTCTGATGTCATTCTATTCTTACATCTATCTGACTTACATCCTTCTAATGCTCTATACAACCTTCTCCAGTTTTGACTAACCTAAATAATTTTGCAGTTTCTCACTGCTGGTCCCTTTTTCCAGACTGTTAATGAATATATTAATAATTTAGGTCTTGGTACAGAACACCAGAAAGACAACTGGCTGTTAACCTTTTGCCATTATGAAAACTAACCATTCATTATTTTAATCCACTAAAATACTTTTTGCTGTGACCTAAGAGATCTGAATCTAGGTCAGTACAGATGAAAGGGTAATTGAACCATTTATCTTGTTCCTTTTAGGGTGTGGGGATGTGTGTGTGTGCGCGTGCATGCGTGTCCACTGAGGTTCCCACAACGTCTTTCTCGGTAGTAATCTGAGGGATTAGTTCAGATTTCTTGCTCTAGCTTCCAAGGCCCTAAATTATTCAGCTGATTCTTTCTTCTCACACCTTACCCCTTTTCACATTTCTTCCTCCATCATTTTCCCTTCCCACCACCTCTGCCAGCTTTGGCAATCCTTTCATCTCCTCTTCTCCCAGTCATGACTTGTGTTCTTCCTTCCCACAAAGTAATCTAAAACACCGTCCCAAAATTGAGCCACCAGGTCACTACTTTATCCAACTCTTGCAAACTATCTTCTGTCAGGAGCCTCCAAGAGGCAAGCTTAAATTGAGACATCAAACAAGATCCAAGGCTGCATCCAGGTGTGCAGGGGCATGCGCTTGCAGTGGCACAAATAGCAGCAGCATAAATTTGTACCTGTTACTTTTTGCCTCCAGTGCACACCCCTGCATGTGCACCTTGTTGAGGGACAAATTGTCTTGCTACAGGCAAACTGCTTTCGCCCAGCTCCTCCTGGCTCCCGATGTGCTGGGGGAGCCAGGGCACAACTGAAGGAGTAGAAACACTGTGGCTGACAGCCAGAGCAACTCACTGGAGGATCAAGCCTCCATTTCTTCCTGTGCGTACTATTTTTTTGTGCTTTGCTCCGTGTTTTTTCCTAGAGCTTTTTCTTCCTACTGGGAAATCCTGGTAGCAAATTACACCACTGTGCTGCAAATTTGTAGCATGGGGCATGTTTTAACATTTGCAGTGTGTGGTTGGTGGCACCACAAAGCGGTCTGTGGTTCCCCAAGTGCACACCCCTGCTCGGCTGGATGCCCAAATGTCCAAACTAATGTACTTGCTAGGAACTGTACTTTTACTTCATTTCATCACCCTATCTTAATTTCATGAACCAGTCCAAAGTTGTTTCATTTGTTTTTGCCTCATTCATGTGGTGTTTTAAACTTTACACTGGGGCCGTCTAACAGGCAGCCTGCAAACTGCATTCAGCCTCCAAAGTATTAACCTGAGCCTTCCCCCTACCAAACCAGGGTCCTGGTCCAGGTGCCACTTCCCCATCACTTTGGCTGACGTTCCTGGCAAGCTCCAGGTTTCTCCTCTTTCCTCCTGCTTCCATTTCCTGCCCTAACCCCTAGGAGTAGTACAGTATGGGGTGGGCCCCTGGGTCTGACAAAGCCCATGACTGGGGGCCCTGGAGAGAACTGGGAATCCTGCTGTAGGATAGCCTGGTTCATTAAATAACTACTTTCATAAGTATGTTTAGTCCAAATCCTAGATGAGTTACTGAATATTGAAAAGTTAAGGTGGTCTGTACTACTGCAGGGAAAAAATGACCTCTCATTTTCAGAGAGAGAGACAAAAATGTGGCATGTTTTTGAAAGAATGTATTTTATTATTTTCTTAATGCTGAAAATAGAAATATATCTTTCTAGATCCAATTCACCTTCTTAAAGGAGAATACAATACTCTCTGCCGTTTGAACAGAAGACTCCTGCCTCTCTAAAGAAATTCATAGATACCATATTTTTTCACATACCCCAATCACCTTTTCCCCTGAAAATCAGCTGCTGGAAATTGGGATGCATGAGTTAAGCACTAGGGCTGTGTGAAACTACGACAGCTATTTCATTTCAGAGGTGTTTTGGGCCATTTCGGCGCCCAAAACACAGAATCCAAAACAAAATGGAAGGCTCCGAAACATCTCCAAAATTAAATGAAACCATCGAAAATGTTTTGGAGATATTTTGGAAAATATTGGCGTTTCAGGGCCAGGCTTACAGGGAAAAATTAACTAAGGAGAGGGAGAGGAAGAGGGGGCAAGGACTGCTTTGATATGGACATCTGTAGCTGGCCAGAGTCTG
>NW_017729032.1:143718299-143722981 GCF_001723915.1 Gavialis gangeticus
GTGAAACTACGACAGCTATTTCATTTCAGAGGTGTTTTGGGCCATTTCGGCGCCCAAAACACAGAATCCAAAACAAAATGGAAGGCTCCGAAACATCTCCAAAATTAAATGAAACCATCGAAAATGTTTTGGAGATATTTTGGAAAATATTGGCGTTTCAGGGCCAGGCTTACAGGGAAAAATTAACTAAGGAGAGGGAGAGGAAGAGGGGGCAAGGACTGCTTTGATATGGACATCTGTAGCTGGCCAGAGTCTGCAATCTGTCCCTCAGGTCCCTTCCAATCCCAGTGCTCTGGGGGAGGGATGGCAGCCTGCTATCATCCCATGTGCAGATCTGGGGGCCCACACGCCTCAGGAGGAGTCCAGCACAGCCCTGCAGCCCTTCCAGGGGGGCGTGGGCCCCTGGATCTGCACATGGGATGACAGCATGCTGCTGCTGCTAGCTGGGGCCGGTGGCAGCACCAGTCTTTCTGGTGCTTGGTGTGGGCTGTGCCGAGCGCCAGTGCCAGCTGGCAGAGGCAGCCTGTTGTCATCCTGCGTGCAGATCCAGGGGCCCACGCCCCCTCTGGGAGGAGTCCAGGACAGCCTCACAGACCTCCCTGGGGGTGCAGACCCTCAGATCTGCATGCGGGATGACAGCATGCTGCCACTGCTGGCTGGGACCAGCAGCAGCACCAGTCTTCTTAGCGCTTGGTGCAGGCTGCGCCAAACACCGGAGCCTGCCAGCAGTGGCAACCTGCTGTTATCCTGTATGAATATCCGGGAGCCTGTGCCCCCTGGGAGGAGTCTGGCACAGCCCTGCAGCCCCCCCTGGGAGGCATGGGTCCCCAGATCTGTGCGCGGGATGACAGCATGCTACAACTGCTGGCAAGTGATACGGGTTTTGCTTTCAACAGTTTGAAGTGCAGTTTCACAGAAACCCCTACACCTATCTCCTTGAAACTTGGCAGGCAGGCTTCATGTTCTCAAAAGAGGCTATCATCCCTGCAATGTTCATCTGACTCAGGCAAGAAATGACAAAGTTATAGGCATTTTAGTGATTCCCCATTATAGTCTATGGCCAAATCACTGAAACAGCATCAAAACTCCGAAACAGATTCAGGCAAATCGAAACAGAACAGAGACCCGAAACACCAAACTGAATCACTGTCCCTCTGAAATGGCCGAATCTGAAACGAAATCAAAACAGCCATTTCACACAGCCCTGTTAAGCACTCTCCCACCTGGCTTGTCAGGTAGACCCTCCTCCTGAATCAGTAGCAGTGTCTGCAGTAGGAGCATCTGCTGGGGAAGAGGGATAAGTATCCTTGTGCAAGCTGTGCAGGACAGCAGCATGGGAGACCGGTGTGCTCACTGCACTGCCCCTTGTCCAGTTGGCACAGTGTTGCTTTCCCTCCCCTGGGCAAATACTTCTGCTGCAAATGCTGGCACTCGCTCAGCAGCAGGGTCGGCCCTCGGAAAGCAGCCCTGCACATGCCCAGCTGCTGCTGGGGGAGACCCCCCTGGTAAGGGAGGAATTATCTGCAGCCAGCTGGCAGCAAGGGGCTTAAAGGAGCAGCTACAGGTTGTTGTTCTCCTACAAGGCAACTGCTGATGTTTTCACTGCCTAGAGGAAAACTCTTGTTTGTTTCAGCTTCTAAAAATAAGAGGCATGTGCTACCTGGAGGGCATGTGGTATGAGAGTAAATAAGGTATGTTGAGATTTCAGAACTGACCAGCATTTTTTAGTGCCTCAGCCTTGCGGGCACCAATATTTAAAGGGCAGGTGCTCAGCAATTTCTGGAAATTCAGTTCTTTATGGTGTCTGAAATTTGAAATCCCCAAATTGAGGCCATTATGCCTATTTTGGTGGCTAATCTGTTTAACACAGGGGAGAAAAGATAATTTACATTCCTGATTAAATATCCTTTTTTTTCCAATGAAACCACCACATATGTTTAATTCCTGACACTGTCTTACACAAAAACAGTACCTTTTCTGAATTTTACTTCATTTTCCAAGAATGACATCTGCCTGAGTCCAACACAGGAAACAAACATTTTCCACGTACAACACTTGTGTCCATTGCAATTTTTAATCGTTCAAAATAATCATTTTTGTTTTATTCACTACCATTTAAATGAAAGTAGGCCCTTTAAGCAGCACAGTTCAGCCAACCATCACAAACATTTAATAGCTGGACAGAGTTGGTCATGCTAATTCATTATCCTTAGACAACAGGGGCTCTAAAGAGTTCAACTTCAGTCCACATCAGTAATGACTAAGAGCCATTCACATCCCTAATAGCTGTTCATTAGTCGGTATGAAATGGATTGATGGTATCAGTTCAGTTCACACTGGGCAGGTGTCTACATCACAAAAACTATCAAGCATTAAATAAGGCTGGAGGCTGAATTGTTATCCCTGCTTTGGAAGCTGCTTTTCTAAAGCAGGGCTGAACCATGTTGGACAGGCTCTGCAGGAAAGTGAGCATTGCCTGTGGTGAATGAACAGAGAACTTCAATCTCTACGACTATCAATTAGCTACTTTTCACAAACACTAAACTCCTTTTTTTTTAAGAGGGGAGCTAAAGGAAAAGATTGTGGAATAGTACGATAAAGGAGAAGGATTAGTAAAACCAGGTGGTTACAAAGATAAAAGTAGAGCTTCTTCACTTGCAATGTAATCCATTAAATATACATGGAAGTGAAGTAGTGATTGCCACACAAGGTGAGAAAAAATGCTGGAAGGGGTATATTTATAAAAACATTCTTAAAATATAAAGTACAGCAAAAGGATATAGGAGACAAGAGGTTACGTGAGGCTTTTGTCTACAGAGAAAGGTTTTACACATTGTGTTATATATGTCATAACAGGGTATAAGAACATGTCAGGGATTTTTTTTAAGGAAGGGCTCAGGAAGACATGTGAAGAACACTGGGGGGAGAACACATAAGCATTTAAAAGTCCTGCTGCTTTGGACTCTAATTTTTCTGAGGCTTAAAACTTTTCCTGATCCTCTGGTCCTTTTTTTTCTCTGCAGGGTATAGTTTATCATAATCATATTTTATTAGGGAGTGCATTAAGTGCATCAAGGCAAGGAGTGATGAGTCCTCAACAAAATCTCTGGTGTTTTACAGTAGAGTGCTTGTGTGGAGGAAAGGAGAGAGGGACCTATAATTTTATCACTACTACACTGGGTTCTGAGAATGAGCCTTCAAGGAAAGGGTATCAGATTTTGTGGTACAGAAACATTTCCAACTCTAAACTAGGTCACTTGGCAATTCTCTCAGCAGCAGCAGTAGACAACAAGAAATTTCTAAGTGCAAAGATACACAAGGCTAATATTCTGCTGTAAGGGAAAGACAAAGTTATAAAATATTAAAGAGATGAGCGAATTCTGAAGTAGGATCATAGGCAGACTGAGGGGAAGCTTCTAGGGCACTGGGGAACCTGAAGGCTAATGGGTGAAAATTAAACCTTTACATTTTTTTTGTATTTCCTTCTCCTTTAGCAAGTCCCCTCTCATTGAATGCATTATGAACATACACCTGAAGGAGTGCTAACCCAGGGTGCAAACAAATATTCGTCATACCTACTTTTAGTTTAGGCAGTTGATATACCAATACAATTAACATTAGGGCTAATGTACTGTTTAGTAGCCAGTTTCTCCGAGTGCTGTTATTTATTCTTTAGAAAATAATCAGGCTCTTGAGTAGGGCCAGTGGTCCAAATCTGAGGTTATCTGAGTACGAAAGAGGTTCCAAAAACATAGTGTCACCTGTGTCCTTGCACCCCAAATCATGAATGCAAAATAAAACACAGCAATTATCCTCCCAGGAAAGCCCTAAATGGAGATGAAGCAGTTTTTCTTACCCTCAAATTGAGGTTCCTTGTAAAAACGGAGTGGAGACAACAGCCATAGCTAATGTATGTTAGTTATCCTGCAGCAAAGACACACTTTTCCGTCAGGACAGACATACTGTATCCTCACAGTATTTTCAGCTGGTTTAGCCAGTTCTGGCAGGGGGAGAATGAAAGTTGCTGCATTGGTGACATGCACCCCCTGGAAGCAGTAGCTGCGAAACCACCGGCTCGGTGATTGGCTGCTGCCCCCCACCCCCCACACTGGCCAGCAATCAGCTTCTGGGGGACCTCCCCCCGGCTGGTGATCGGCTGCTGGGGGACCCCCTCCCCATCGGCAATCTGGTGCCCCCCCAGACTCAGGAGGCACCAGCCGCCCATGAGTTGCAGGGTGCTGCTAGCTTGTACTTTATTTCATTGTTTTCAGAGGTTTATGTACAGGCAGACTTGATGTTGTGAAAAAGTATGGTTCGCTTGCCATACAGTTTTCACTCTGAATTATCAAGGTTTATGGAAAGTGAATTGATAGGATATTTTTGGGAAATGCAGTGCTTGCAATAACTAAAATACTGAAGCACCTAATCAATAAAATAGAAATGTTCTGTATAGACAGCTGAAAAATTAATGATTCGTTCTCCAGATCAGGATCCAAATAAGTATGACAAAGAGAGAAATCCTGTCCCAGATAACAAAGTGACACAGAGGAGATCCTGCTCCTGGATACAGTTGCCTGAGTGGGGCCACACTCTCTGCAATCTCAGAGAAGACTCAAATGCTACCATGACATCAGTGCTAAGGATTAGTGTCCTGCCTGTTTTTAATTTTTGTGTCCTTGTGA
>NW_017729032.1:143727981-143755486 GCF_001723915.1 Gavialis gangeticus
AGAAATCCTGTCCCAGATAACAAAGTGACACAGAGGAGATCCTGCTCCTGGATACAGTTGCCTGAGTGGGGCCACACTCTCTGCAATCTCAGAGAAGACTCAAATGCTACCATGACATCAGTGCTAAGGATTAGTGTCCTGCCTGTTTTTAATTTTTGTATCCTTGTGACATGGTGTTTAGCAGAATTTATAGATTCATTGGAACCTGACAGGGCTGCACCACAAGCACTTCTGCTGTAGCCTCAAACTTGCAACCTCTGGGCTGTCAACCATGAGCCTTAGTGCCTGTGCCACACCAGCCCCCATAGATTAGTGTAATAACACGTTTGTCTTTTAAGCTCATTTCTTTTGTATGTTATGTTAACCTAAATTATATATTTAAGAACAGTGACAAACCTATCAGAAACACAAAAATAACTGAAAAATCTCTTTCAGCCAGTGGAGGGGTTCAGTCGGAGTGCTTGCAAGCTCTTAATGCTAAGCTCTGGCATTACAGCAAGGTTTGTTACACTTGACCTCTGAAGCCTTTAATAGGTAGGCGCTGAAAGTACTCAGCGCATCAGTTCCAGAGAAGTGGTCCTTAAACATTTGGGAATTCTACCACAAATAAGTAGATAACTGCTGCATCAGTATCTATAGGAATTCCTTGCACTTCCCTATTAAGGAAAGTGACTTGAACATGGTGAACGCTGAAGTTATTTAACTTTAAATGAACAGTTATCCAGGTGCGTTGTCAAGTTGCTGAGGTCTATCACAGTATTTGTATTGCAGGGATCCTACAGAGGAAAAAAATGGCTAGTGTCAATGAAACACTTGTTGAACAATTTAGTTAAAAAATCATCAGAATTCCTATGTGGAATTTCTCAGAAAGAAGTAAAAATTTATTTCACAGTCAGGAATGCCATCTCTAAGGCCAGGTACAGACATTATGCGTTTACCAGCACAAGTGATCAGAAACCAGTCTATATCCATAACAGAACAGAAATTCGGCACACAGACTGGTTTAAAATGGTGGAGCCCAGTATAGGATTTGTCCCCCTGCACCAGAAGGCAAATTCATGTTCCGTTCACTATCCAACCTAAACAGAAAATCATGCAACTTAGACCAATTCCACCTCTGGCTTTTTGAACCTTGATTAAGTCCACTTACAAACGCAGATGATATTTTTTATCCTTTTGATCAACCAGTTCAAAACAGTAGTATTGTTTTTTTCTTAACAGTCTGTGCCTTTGGGGTGTTTCCTTACATGGGTTTTTCACTGACATAAGCAAAACATGAATTTGGTGTGGCTGAACTGCTGACAAACTGAATTCTCCCTGCAGGTTATGGTCAACAGGCACTCAAGCATAGCCTAGTCTGTTAAATATTTTTAAACATAAATATTCTTAAATATATAGCTAAAGTGACCAACTTTCCCTTGTAGCCCTATTTTCATATGCAGAGCTTGACATTTTTAAATTAACAAAAAGTGAAAAAAAAAGGAATAATAGTGATTTATGGCAATTAAATCTACAATAAAGTACGTGCTTCAGTTCTGATTTTCCACATGAATCTACAGAAATTTTATGTCTTATTTCACTTAACCTACTCTGAAATGCCTCACTAAACAGGCAGTATGCTATCATTATTATTTCTTATGCCCGTGTAGAAAATTACAAAAGATCTAATAAATACATTTTGTAGCCCCACAGTTTCATTTTCAGTATTCCCTTTTCCTTTTAACATAACCATTTATATTTTATTGTTTTCAATTGTACATTATAGCCAACAGGCTTAAGAAGGACGTATACTCTATAGCAAGAATAATTTTTTTTGACTGCCTACATTTCAAACCCACACATTTATTATGTCTAGTCCTTCAGAGATATTAAGTAACCTTTGTGCTATGTTTGTCTTAATAATCTCCACTTATACTTTATTTGTACTGTTCTACCTTAGCTCCATATAGACAAGTGTATTTCTTTCTATACTATTATTACAATAAAATAAACAAAGTCTCTTTATTAATCAGCATTACTGCTGCACAGAGCAGATCAGTTTGAAACATCAGCAGAGGTACGTATTATTGCTATCCTATACTCTGTGCATTGATTCTTATTTTTCTCTCGCCCCCTTTTCTTCCCCCCCTAATATTGCAGAAAAAATAATCAACCCATCATTGCTTCTCCTTTACTTACACAACTATTATATGAGCTCTGGTTGTTATCTAGATTTAATTAACCAAACCTGTATAATGCAGCAATACAATTTCTCTCTCTGCCATGAAAGAGACATCAGAGTAATGTAATGGTCTACTGAAGCATAGCCTACTCTGTTAAATTGAAGGTGCAACAATTCTAACACACAGCAAGCAAGGCAACCCAAATATTTCATGTACTGTTAAAACATTCTTATTCCATTTCACTCTCAAATAGTTCTGAAAACAGAAAGTATCTTATGAGACCATATAATGGTTTAAAACTAAAAACATATTGATTTGTGATGAAAAATGTTTTCTTTTACCAACTGAAAGCACTATCAATTCTCTACAAATTATTTTAAAAGAAAAGACTGCAGTTTAGAAATTCATGCCATTGAATTCCCATGAGAAATTTTTCTGTTTACATGCGTCTTCCCTCACTATATTCTCCCTATATCATTTTTTTATTAATTTTACTTTCATTGTCTTTGATATACTGAATACATCATACAAAGCATATATATGTACATGTACATGCATGCGTGTGCATGCACATACACACACACACATACAGCCACAAAGGATAAAATTCACCATATTAAGTACTTAAGGGGCATGTCTATACATGTCGCTATGGTGACATTGTTACTGTGCTGTGATTTAGTACTTTTGCAGGGCATGATTATTTTTAGCAACTACTTTGCTGTAGTGGCACGCTATACTGGGGGGGGGCATCGCTATGGCAAACTAACTGCTGGTCACATATAGATATCTGCAGGCACTACATTGCCATAACACCATCTGTAGATGTGCCCAATGTTTGGTTAACTCCTCTGCTGAAACCCAATTCAACCATTTCTGTAAAATCCCAAATTCTGCAAAATGCCCATTTTACTAGTTCCCACACACAAAAGCTTGTGGGTAAAGGGTGCTGAAAATGTGTCATGTAACCTATGTTAATTAATCTTTTAAAACATGACTTGATCCGAGTCTACAGGCAAGATTTTTACTGGTATTGTAAAATAAATAAATAAAATCACACTCTTAACTGATACTTTTATACTAGCACAAGCCCTAGTGTAGGCTGGTTGTGTCAAAGAGTAATTTTGTTTGGTCTGATCTATGCTAAAAAAAGTTTTGCCAGCATAACTTACCCCAGTTTAATCTGGCAAACCTTTTCTAGCACAGATGAGGCCCTTAAGAATATCATGTAAACCTGGAGACCGAAGTTTAAAAACTCAAGGGGGGCAAGGTTTGAATAAACCTATCTAACAAATGTTTAATCATTGGAGTGCGTGTCTTCGTGTGCAATTAATGTGACTGAACATACTCCAATTCCGCCCCTCCCCCACATCCATCCCCTCTCCTGCCTGGCTTCCTGTTGGCACTGCGCAGTCCTGGCATCACAGCCACTGGCAGCCGGGCCCATGCACAATGGGACACTGCAGCACGCCAAGTAGCTGTCCTGCCTGCCCAGTGTGGTAAGCCACTGTTGCCATGCTGCATCAGGAAAGTCAGGGGTGACTGCCCCAGGCCAAACCCCACCTCCAGCTGGCACAGGCTAGTGGTGCCACAGTGGCAGCAGCTCATCACGGTGGGCAAGCAGCATGGCTACTTGGAGTGCTGCATAGCATCCCATCCCATAGAGGTCCAGCTGCTGGTGGTCACAGTGCCTGGACTGCACCGCCGCAGCACCAACAGGAAGCCAGGTGGGGGAGGAGTCAACACACTGCACAGCGAGGCCTGGTGGTGCTGGGCACAGCAGAGTGGAGCAGCACTGGGCACAGCCCTCCCTCCTCAGGCTTTTGGCGAGACTGGACAGGACAAAAATCAACTGGTAGGCTGGATAGAGCCCATGGGCTGTATTTTGCCCACCCTTGGTTTATAAGGTGCAGCTTTACTTTGTCTTCTGCGTGACTTCAGACTAACATATCAAACTACCTCTCTCCGCAGATTAGACATAATCAGGTTAAAGCACCTTCCCTACCATCCACCTTTCCTGCTTTCAGTAATAACCTCTTCTGTACTTTAATCAGAGTTGGCCACATGCCTAGTAGAAAATCATTATCACAGTAAATTTATTTGGAAAAGGAAGAAAATGTCATGCCTTCCATTCACTACTTTACATAACAGGTCCCAGTGCTACAAATGACACAATACTCCCCTTTTATGCAGAAAATTATTAGCCTATCACATCTAGTTAAGCACACCCATAGCAGGCTGTCTCAGTACTAGTCAATGCAGCACAGATCATGATTTTTTTGCGGTAGTTACCAACAAATACTGTAGTGTTCCTGGACTGTCATTCATATTTGAAATATCAAGTGATCAGTAAGTCTTCTTTGGTCTAGTCATCAAAATACTTAAATTTGGAGAGAATTGGGCTTGTTATTGTTATCCTTTATAACTTATCAGCAGGTGTACACTAAACATTCTGATGAGACTGCCTGGACACCAGAACAAAAGTTGCTTAAGGGTAACATAATTCTTTTGAAAAATACGGACTTCATCCAATGTTGCATATGTAAGAATATCCAGTAACTACATGATGACTAAGTATATGCAACTGAAAAGGCAGTTCTTTACAAAGGCTAAAAGTGGTCTCAAGCATGATGTGCTGGAGTTGAAGTCAGTGTTCAAAATGGAATCTCAGATACAGTATGCCAAATATTAGATAAACTATCAATTAGTTTTAGTGGGGAAGCCAAGATGTGGCATACATATCTAAAAGAGCCATACCTGGTAATTCAATATGATCTGTTTCCAGAATCACTCAGGTTGGCTTTTAATAGTTAACTGAATGTAATAGAAAAACAAAGCACACTTTCAGAAAGTGCCTCTGAACCTGCACCTACAAAATTATGCAAGCAAATTCAAGTACTTCATTGGGCTCATGCCACACTTATACAACAAAGACATCTTAGAACAATGTAACCACCAGCTCTAATGTTAGTTTTTGCCTGTTAAACAAAAAATTCCTGCTGTTTGGGATACAGCTTCTGTTCATGACTGTTCTTTAAAATCCACCTCCCTGCAGGCTACTAAATAGCATCTTTCTTACAAGAAAAAGGCCAGACTGTCTCTCATCTGAGTTGGCTCAAACTAAATGTAGAACCTGGAAATTCCATGGTAGCCACGGAAGTTGACTTGGACTTACAATGGCTTTGTAGCTAGAAAACTGGTCCAAATCTCTTCTTCTACTGTGTGTGTTATCCTGCTATATGTGAGAGCAGTTAGAAGAAAAATATTGTTTAGACCTAAATGAGAATTGGATCCTCACCATCAAGTGCTTCATTGCAGAAATGTACACATGTACATCTGGAAGTGCTTTAAAATGGGATAATTTCAAAAGGGCAGCAGTTTTTACATTCTAATTGATAGGTGTGGACAAGCCAGGAGCAATACAATGTACCAAAACTGACCCAACTTTAACCTGAATGAAGCAGAATTAAAATTAGTGGGGTTTTGCTTCATTTCTGTCGTTCCCAGCTAGTGCACAGGTAACAATCAAAACAGGACAGCTGCTCCCCTTCTAAAATGTTTCCCTTTTGAAATGGCTTAAAAACGTATGGGTATTCAATAAGAAAAATCATGGGAATCAGATGCTCCTGTTGGTATCTCGTTGACAGTAATAACCAACTTTGTCTTTATGGACTTGTATTAAGTGGCAAAGGCCAACAGGGGTGGCCAATCTGAGGCAAGGGTAACACACGTGGTATGGGCAGTTTGTGTGTGTGTGGCATGTGGGTAGGGGAGAGGTAGCACAGTGGCAGATAGGACAGGGAGCAGAAAACACAGCATCCAATCAGGAAGGGAGCACAGGGCCGAAAGCAGACCAGCAACTTAGTCATGCAGAAAACTGGACAGCAAATTGGATACAGGCAAGGGATTGGAGTGGCACTCTGGGAGTATGCAAGTTTAATTTATAGCACACATGCCAGAAAGGTTGGCCCTCCCTGGCATAGGCTATGGTCAGAATGGGTGTAATGACCCAGTTAAACTTGATTTGTGACACTCTAGCAACACAAGTTGCCCCACATGATGTAGACTAGTGGTCTCCAAACTTTTTTGATCGCGCACCCCATCAGTAAAAAATTTTTGAGCACGCACCCCCAATATATATGTTGTAATATGCTGAAAGCGAACAAACGAGTGAGGGCGCCACTGTCAACCCCTCTGCATTGTGGAACTCCTACTCTTCCCTCAGGATACCTTGCGTACCGTACGTGACGCGTGACCATCTGACATACAGGCGCCAGTGTCAATCTGTATATTAAATATTAGTAAAGCTTAATTTCTTTCTTATTTTTTTAGATAAAAAATAAATATAAATAGAAGTTCTAATATTTTCTTCCCGTACCCCAATGGATCATCTTGAGCACTCCCTGGGGTGCGCACACCCCACTTTGAGACCACTGATGTAGAAAACTGATTCCTTTTACTGTGGGGGATTCTCACTTTGCATTGTGAGACTGTACAGATAAAGGAAGACAGGAATGGGCAGGTTGCAAATCAGCACAACTCTAATATCTGCTTTCAAATTTCCCTGCCAGACTCTACTTGGTTCTGCGCTGCAGAAACTGAAATAAAATAAAATTAAAGAAAATAACAATTTAAATAAAACTTTTTTTGTAAATGATAAATAAAAAAAATACATATCTTGGGCCTTATACCTATGAAATCATATAACTGAGAGCATTTTAGGCTCATTTTATACACAGATAACTGATCACACAAGTTGAAAGGTAATGGAGGCATATATGCCTCCATATTTGCCACTAAGACTACTCTTCACCAGAGAAGACTAGTAGTGAATTCCCCAAGGCTAGTAGTAAATTCTCCAAATGTAAGTGAAGTCTCCAATGATAGAAGTCTGTTGGAGGAAACTATGCTGCTCCTGCCCTACCACCCTCTTCCCAGCCCAATGCCTACTGTGAAAAAGAACACAGCAGGGGATGGGGACAAACCTGAGAAGGAGATATGACAAAGTGCAGTTCTGCTATTCTCGATCTTTCATTGGCTAATGGACCTTATCGGGTAGCATGATGGCAAGGCTTCCCATGTATTATGTTAAGTCAGCATTTCCCAATCTGTGGGGCATGCCCCTGTGGCAGGGAGAGGTCAGGCATGACAGTTTCTTGGGGGGGCCTAAGCATCACGGCAGCAATTTGGGGCACCACCTATTTCAGCCACTCTGATGCCTCCCACACCCATCACCTGCCATTGCCAATTCTTGGGGGGTGGATACACGTGAAGAGTGGAACTGGTTGAAGGATGGATGATGCAAGAGCACCCAACTTTCCTATGTTGGGGTGTAAACCTACAAGGTTAGGGGAATGCTGCCTTTAAGTTTTGCCACGACTACCTGGCTCTGAATCAGGATGCTTTCACCCACTCTTTGTACTCCCCCTGCACCTCACCTCAACTGCACCAGAATTCAAACAGGGAGGAGAATCATACTTGCAGCACGTATTTCCAATCATGTTAAAATACCGTTGCAAGTTTGTGAACGTCCACCTTCCAGTGAGAAAGTAGGCAAGGTTAGGTCTATATGTGGAAAGTTTTGCTATTAAAGTTGCACCAGCATATTATTCCAGCAAAGAACTACTGCAGGATCTACACAGTTTATACTGACAGAAATGAACAAGTTGTTCCAGGTCTACCCAGCAAAATAAAAATAGACTGGTAAATGCAAGTTTTGCCAGAGTAACTGTGACTACAGTAAGGATTTTTTCTGTCAGAGCTATGTGGGTCACAAATCAAACCTTATCGCACTGCTGTGTGACAAAATATGCCAGCACAGGTTTATAGTGCAGGTCCGGCTTAAGTCTTATTAGAAACCGGTAGAGAGCATCTCATATGATTAAGAACATATAAACCTATCATTGGACCAGATTGTAAGATTACGTGGATCTAGAGCAAAAGAAACAATATTTCAGTCTGTCATCCGCTACTGACATCTAAGTTATCCTTACAGATAAATAAATTGGCCTTGCATTGAAGAGTGATGATCAGTGATGCCCAGTTCCACAGTGGAACACTAAATATAAAGAACGAGAAAGAAAGAACAAAAGAAAGATGAAGTGTAACCTCAGCAGTAGATGATACAAATGCTACAGTTTGAGCATCTTCATTCCAGCTTTTTTCCCAGTTTTTTTTCCCTTATGCACTTCTTAATGTTCTTCTCACCACCATGACTGATGTGTCTGCTGCATCAGGCCCGTTCAGAAAATAAAATGAGAAGGTGGAAGAGTTTTACTTTTTCCACTGAAAAGAGCACTCTGAATTCAAAGTGCTGCCATGGCGCCTCCTGGGAGTTGCGGTGCGAGTGCCTCACCCCCCCATTCTCATCCACAGCCCAGGTTTCACGGTGACTGGGCTGTATCTCTCCCCAGTGTAACCTGGTACTACTCTTGCTGAGCCAGTGGCCTTGTCCACCACAGCTCCTGTCCACCATGCATCAAAAGAAGCATAGTCCAGCAAGAAAATTTGGACTCACAGAGGAGACAGGAAGCAGCAGACATCCAAAGTGCAGCTTTCTTGAGGCACCACAGCAGCATTTCTGAGTAAAAATTCTAATTTGCCATTGTTTGTGTTTTGACAAAAAGTGAATGCTTTGTGTGGAAGGGGACCACTTTTCACAAAAAAAGTTTTATCTAGTTGAAACACCAATACTGCCTCCAAAACAATTTCAACAGAAAATTTCCAGCCAGCCCTATTAATCACGCATCTAACCTATTTAATTTGTATACAGCACTGTTCATCTTCATCAGCAGGGATCCTGGTTTTCTCTGATAAAAATTCTTTAATTAGTGGTGTTTCATTTTAATCATGGAAAAATGTGGATTTTGGATTACTTTAAAAAAAAACAAACTCCAATTTTCAGATTAATCAGAGAAAAGCAGAATCCCTGCCTCAGTGGGCACATCTACACATGCAATTAGCACGTAGCAACAAACTCTGGTGCAGTTCATGCCAGTGTTTAATGCTCCTAGGTGCAGGATTTACATGTGCACCCAAGACTACAGCATGATAAGCTGGGGTGGAGCAGCTCCAGCTGGCAAGGGACCCTGGGGGTCAGCCTGCCAGCTCAGGGCTGCTCCACCCCGGCTCAATGTGCTGCAGAAGGGCTGGCTGGGGCACAAGGAGACTACAGAGTGTGGCTAATCAGCAGGCAACCCCACACAGTAGCACCCTCATGCCCTAGCCAGCCCTAGTCATCATCGTTACGTGGCGTTTTGGTGCATGTAACTACTCTGTCTGTCCCAGACAGTACTATCCTACACTGGAGTTAATTAATTTACTGTACCCAAATATGGGCACACGTGTCAATAGTGACATTTTACTGCAGAACTAGTTAACTCTGCAGTAAAGTACACATGCAGGTGCACCCAGTTAGAACTAAAAGATTAGACTAAGATATCAATTTAACCACTACGGTATCCTTGCCATCCAGACACCTGAACAAACCAACTGCAAATTAACTAGACCTGTTTATACTTATTTCAGTTACATCCTTTCTATTGTCTATTAGGTGTAAACACTGAATTACACTAAAAGCTCTGAGTAAAGAAACACTCACAGTTTCTTTTACTTTCTCAAAGGGCAGTGTTTCACCTTAACCCAATACTGCAAATAAGACTGTGGCATGCTAGGCAAGAGGGATTATGGTGTTAAATTGAGAACTCCTGATTTGCACTCTTTGTTCCATCATGGACTTGCCTGGTAAGGCTGTGCGAAGCTTCGGTCCCTGATTCGATTCGCTGGAGATTTGGCCCAATTCAGCAGCCAAATCTACAAATCCAAATTGAATCAGAAGACCCTTCAGTCTCTCCGAATTGATTCGAAGAAATTTGGAAAGATTCAGATTCAAACATAGACACAACTTCCAATGTTTTTTCTACATACCTCTAGGTAGCAGGGGCTCATGAGTGTTGTGATGCTGGGGCACATGGAGCGTCTCACAGAAGCACAGGGAGCTCCCCAACATGCTCCGCAGCAGACCCAAAAGTGGACCAGAAGCATTTCTGGTCTACTTCTGGGTTCACCAGGGAGTGCACAGGGCCCCCCCCCGCACTCCTCCAGCTCAGTGACTGGTGCCTCCCGGGTCTGAGGGGGGCACCCGGGGTCCCCCTGCAGCTGATTGCCGAGCCAGGGAGGCATGGGGCAGGGGTGTGTCTCCCAGCGCACTCCCTGGCAGACCCAGAAGTGGACCGGAAGTACTTCTGGTCCACCTCTGGGTTTGCTGCCGAGCACATGGAGGGCCCTCCCACACCCCTGAAGGACGCACCATGCGCCCCAGCATCACAGCGATCATGAGCTGCACCTACTACCTCAAAGTATGTAGAAAAAACTTATTTCTGTGTCTATGTCCGAATTGTTGATTCTCCAAATGAGCATCAAATCTTCAGATTCGGCTGAATCGAATCAGGAACAGTGATCCGAATCAATGAATCAAATCACTGTCCCCAACTTGGGTTGAATCTGAATCGAATAGGGCCTGCTTTGCACACCCTACTGCCTGATAGCCTTGGGCAGATGGACAGGTCTTCAAAAGATATACTTTTTAAGAAACAACATGACTGGTGTACAAAAACAGGTCTCTCTGTTTTTCCACCTGTAAAAAGGGTGTGATGACAGCTGGCTTAGAAAGGTCTTGTGAGGATCTACTAAATCTATGTACACCTTTTTTGAAATGTTTTAAGAATGAAAGGCAGCATACAGAGTTAAGAACAAGCAAAGAATTGCTGTAACTAAACTGAATTTTTACCGCTGTTAATCATTTTTGGTTGATAAGAGTCATAAAAGAGGTCATATGCAAAAAGATGCTTTGAACAACAAAACTGCTTATATTTAAAAATATGAAGAATAACTTCTTCAGTAAAAGAAAGAAGTAGAGCCTGTCATCTGCTAATCTTATCAAAACAACTTTAATAAATCTTAATTTCATATTTTTGTTACTGATAAATTGTTTACTCTACTAACACTGATATGAAACAATTTTAACCAGTGCCTTTATATGAAGCAGCCAACAAACAACTAAGTAACTACCTACTTTTTGTTCCATTTTAAGAATGCCATTTTAGTCTGAGATATCCTACAGGATATGTCAAATGGATTGATATGCTAAAGAAGAGTCCATAAAACTAATTTATTCACCATCACTGATTTACTGCTTCACGGAAGTACAGTAACTTATGGAGCTCTTTGATATTTTTATTTATGCTCTTTTGCTTTGTTTGTGCATGACCAAAGAGTAAAGAAAGCCTTAGACAAAGAACCAAGATCATTTTAATGAGCAAAACTTAAAATAATTTGCATTGGATAATTTCCATATTTTGTCAAGTTTTCTTAAAGAGTCAACAATTATAAGACAACTGAAAAGCTGTCAAAATACAGTCTGTTGATACAGAAATTTTCAACCCAATGTATTACATTTTCTTAAGGCATCTGAAAGCAGACTGTTCTTAAAACGTTAGTACTTTGCTTTCATACTCAGTGTGATGCGTAGCTGAATAATCCAACAACCATAATAAATTTTGATACAACCACTGGAACAAATATGAATCTTTTATTAAATATTGTAACATAAGTCACTGCATTTATAGTACACTGCTTTGATCAAAACTGAGGTCACACACTAATATAATACAGATTGTGTGAAAATGGAACATGAATGTTTTTGGCATTTCCTCTGATTCTGGCAAAGGCACACGTTTGTGTTTTAAAGTTAGAATGCTACACACTAAAAAGGGCAAATTGTTTTTCTGCTTTTCACTCTTCACTTCATAACGATCAGTACACAGTCTTTAGAAGCTTTAGTTGTATTACTAATGACATACTGCATTTTTTAAAATTAAACATAAATAGCATGTCATACATTTTTCTTGCTGTACAAATGCAGATCAAAATCATCTGCTGCAGTTATAACTCAAGATCACTTCCTGGCTAAGGTTTCATGCATAATCCAGACCCAGATGAGCCCTGTCCTATTTGTAAGAGGAGGTGAGGTTTGTTCCCTGCATACCCTTTTTCTTGAGTAAGACTTAGCCCCATGTGAAAATAATTAAATGAAATGGCAAGGACCTAGCAGCAAACGATAGAAAAGAGAGCAGAAGTCAGTAGCAACATGAAGGGGATTAGGGACAAGGAAATGGGGGCTTGTAACCTGACTTGAGGTTTGTGGGAGTGAAGCCACGTGGATATATAAAGGGAGGATGTAAAGTTTAGAGGCCTGATCCAGAGCTAACTAAAGCAAATGTAAAGACTTTCACCGACTTCAAATTTCTGTGTACTAGGTCCCTGATCCAGAGAGTACTGGTAAGAGGCAGGTGGTTGGTGATTTTGTTGCACAGAGAAGGCACAAGCCTGGGTTAACCTATGTTCACTGATGGTGATGGAAGCAGGGATTCCAGCAGATGATGTTCATTCCTCCCTGGGTAAGAAAGCATTCATTAAAAGCATGTCTTAAATGGAGAGCCTTCCTCCAAAAAATAGGCTTAATTTTACATCTGAGTAGCCAATAATACAATAAAGTAGGGACCGTCCTAGTTCTAAACATCTGGGCACCACACGCTAGTGGGCCATAGCAGTAAGGGCTGTGGGCCACAACAGTGTGAGCCATGGGTCCCCCAGGCCTTCCTTACCCCACTGCTACACTATGTGTGTGGGCAACCCTCCCACACCTCAACTACACCATGCATTCAGGCAATCTCCCATGCTATACCATGCACACAGGAAGACTGTTTCCCCTCTTGCCTCTACTCCCCATGCTGCTACCTGGGTAGGTGCCTGGGGCCAAAAATTAATCCCTCATGGGCCACAGCTAGCAGTGTGTGGGGGGGGGGGCGGGGTCACCCATGTGCATGGTAAAGTGGGGAAGCAGTAACAGTCTGGGGGATGTTGGCCCAAGGCATGTGGAGTAAAGAGCCTTGCAGTACAGAAGTATCATGTTGATTAGTATTACCAAAAACTTTAAATCAGACAGCATTTCTGTTAAATTTATTCCACTAAAATAAATAAATAAATAAATCACAGGAATTGTTATGTTTTTTTAGTTTTGACCATGCAAGCCTGTGAAATATATTTATGTTCCTGTTTCCACAATAAAGACACATTGCATGAAGTGCATATGTGCGTGTACGTATATGTAACACTGGAGTATAATTTCCATATAAATGTGTGACATCACATCAGTTCCAAAGGGCTGGCAAGCCTACAAAGGGAACGGGAGAGTTTTATTACAAAATGCAAATTTTGCTAAAGAGAATTTTTAAATAGTAGTAATAACAGAAAAAAATCTTGCCTGTTAGTTAATTAGATTTTTGCAATCCAGATCCCCTAATTTATGCTGAAATGGTTTTCTGCCTTTGCTCCTCTCAGTCTGCCAGATGGACCAAGGGAAAATGTGAATTCCAAGCAATTGTTGCTACTCTTAGCCCATTCAATTCACAGCCCTCTTGTCAAAACTTCTTTAGTCAAGATTTAAAGAGGGGCTACAATATCCACCATAACCATCTGGACTGAGATCTCCCAATCTGGACTGACTGGATTAAAGCCTAAACTATATTAGAGGCAAACCCTTATTTTGATTTAGTTGACGAAATTTTAATAAAATAGACTCAAAGCATTCTTTAAATTTGGTACAATGGATCTAATTCTATACTACGGGATAATTGCTGTATTTACTTATCCCTGAAAAAGGTGACTATAAAATGCTACCACATCTGAATGCTGGCATTTGCATAACACTCATTGTTTCTATAAGTTAAAATCTGCCACTTAAAAATGAACTTTCACTATCAAGACATCATCAGGCTTTCAACCAGTTTAAAAGAACTTTTCTAGAGAGTGTTTTAATTCTGAGAGATAAGAATAATTTACTTCTGATGTGGCTTTCTGATCATCTCTCTGCATGCTGCTATGCTCCAACAGCCACTGGGCCAATACACTCAATATCAAGTATGTACTTCTTGTAGCCTTAGGATAGTGCAGATGAAATCAGATCGAAAGAAGTGATGAAAAATAGATCAACACCTTCAGCCTGTGAGATCTGCTTGCAATTTGCTTCTCCAGTTGGCAGGCATGGCTCTTACTGGGTTCTCAAACATATTTGAATATTTAAGCAGCTGCAGTTGCAAAGAATACTTACTGGCCTATGAATTTGCAAAGTAAGAGGTACCCTTTTCAGTTATACATGCATCTCTATAGTTATCCAAATCTATGACACCTGGAGACTGGATTACTGCCACACCTTCAGTATGGGCTACTTTTGCAAGAATGAGACAGTCCAATAATTGAGATGATAGGGAAAATATTCACACAGGAGAATATTAAATCTTCATGCCACTAGCTACCAAATGATTTCCAGGAGAAATCAAGGTGTTTCTTTTTTATCTATAAAGTCTTAAGTGATTTAGACTGCTTACTTAAGCTCTTGCACCTTTTCTTGCATAACAATGAACATCTGAGGCAAATAGACTGGTCCCAAACATGTAGTAACTGATGACATGGCATTCTTGGTTTGCAGTCCTGAAGTTCTGGAATTTACTTATCAGCTTGGATCACTAGAACAAGAAATGGTGTCTTTTAGGACATGCTTCAAGACTTGCTTATTCATACAGGATTTACCTGAAAGACTAGATTTAGTAGGGGTTGGAAGAAGGGTATACTGGAGAAGGTAGCTAAGGACCTACTGGACACACCTACACAAGATGCTTTACTGCGCAGCAGACTAATTTGTTGCACAGTAAAATGTCACTGCACAGTAAAATTGTCATGAACAACAGTTAGGGAGCAGTAGACTAATTTACTGCTCTGCCAAACAGTCCTGTCAGATGTAAATAGTATTCAGTAGCACAGTAAATTACTGTACTTAAATGTGCATGTAGACAGTGATGTCGGGTTTAGTTTACTCCTGCTCAATTTGAGCTGGAGTATATTCAGTCGCATTAACTGCATGTGTAGATGTGCCCAAATAATGTCAGGAAAATATTATCCAGGATGTCGGTTTTAAACTTAGTTGTATTTTTCTCTCAAAACTTGAATTTTACATTCTATGGAATATACCTAGCTTATCTAAACAGGCACAATTCTAAGTTATTTAGATAAAGAGAGGAACCTGTTGGCAGAAGTAGCTAAGAAAAATTGCCTCTACAAATATCTGTTGTGGATAAAAATTAGACTGATGTGGAATATTATTTAATAGGAAATTATTTGACTTAGAGGAACAGCAAGAGATATACATATCTTTCCCAGATGCTGCATTCTCATTTGACTGGTGCAGTACAATTGGCTCTATTTAAAAAAAACTAACTTGCCTATGAAGATCATTTCAAAGAAAATGACAGGGGCTAGTAGTACTGTCCATTCAGCAGTATTGACTACCAGGAGAATCAGAATGAAATGATTGTACACAGCCACATTGTAAATTTGGTATTTGTGTCTCCTGCCTTTTCCCTCTCTTCTCTAAGTCACTTTTCAGTCTTAATTATAGAAGATAAGAGAGACTGGGAAATCTGAAAAGAAGGAACTATGTGTTGGGCATAAGGATACATTTCTTATATAGGTGCATTCCCCAAACTGGGATATGTAAATGCAGGAAAGACTATCTTTCCAGACTGATTAATGTGAAGAAGAGAAATCATACAGCAAGAGATTTTCAATTTCAGTGTTGATATTCTTTCTTTGCTCAATAGTAAGACACTAAAACGCATAACAGTATTTTGAAGGTTTGGCATGAAAAAGCTTAAGGAATACTTGAGTTTTCTGCAGCTGCTACAAAATTCCCTTAAAAGCTATTTTTGTTTGCTAACCATGAACATTCCAGTACTGACTGGCAGTACCAGAACTCTGACCCTCCAATATAGACACAGACTATAAATCAAACACACAAGTTTTGGAACCCATGCAGAAGTCTGCACAATTATGTCTTGACATCAAGTCCTCTTCACTAGACATGACACAAACAACTACACTTTCCTGTTATGAACTGGTGCTGAAGTGTTCTTTAGTATTCTCTCACATAACAGAAGGTTTTTCTGTATGAGTGAATTTAGAACACAGTTCATTACAAAAATTTAAACTGCTTTCAGGTTTTTGGTTTGAATTGAGCCCTGTGTAACACCAGATGTAAAAAGAACAACACATTCTAACACAATTTTAAGACTTCTCTTCTTCCACTAAAATCCTTTAAAAAGCAACTCCATTTCATCAGTTGATTAAAAACAAGCAATCCATGTACGAAACTGTTTGTTAATTAGCAGCTAAAGTACAGAGAAGATTCCTCCCAATACTATAATAACAGCAACATCTGGAAGAGGGGACAATGCATTTATATACCACTTAATTACTTTTTGCCCATTTCTTTACAACTAATCAGTAGGGGTGTGCAAAGTGGGCCATATTCAGTTTGGATTTGGCCCAATTCAAGGGACGTTGATTTGATTCGTTGATTTGGATGTTTGTCCCGATTCAATTCAGTGTGCTCAGCAATGAAGCAGAGGGGTGCGGGTGCCCCACACACTCTATGGTAGATCCAGAAGTGGACCGGAAGTGCTTCTGGTCCACTTCTGGGTGCACTGCCGAGCACACTGGGGACACCTTTGTGCTCCCATGGGACACTCCGTCATCCCACCATCTCACCATTCACAAGCCACCTGGTACCTCGAGGCACGCAGAAAAAACATTTAAAGCTGTGTCTACGTCCAAATTGTCAAATCTTTCCAAATCTCTCCAAATCGATTCGGAGGGTTCCAATTCAATTCAGAGAGATTAAAGGGTCTCCTGAGTCAACTCAGATTCGGAGATTCAACCACCAAATCGGGCCGAATCTCCACTGAATCAAATCAGCGACCAAAGCTTCACACAGACCTACTGTACACAAATGCACAGAGCCTGGGAAATAAGCAGGAAGAATTGGAAGTCCTTGCACAGTCACAAAACTATGACATTATCGGAATAACAGACTTCGCGGGATAGCTCACATGACTGGATCACTGTCATGGATGGGTACAAACTGTTCAGGAAGGACAGGCAAGGGAGAAGAGGAGGAGGAATTGCACTTTACATAAAAGAGCCATATGATTACTTAGAGCTCCAGTATGAAACTAGAGATAGGCCTATTGAAAGTCTCTGGGTTAGGTTAGCAGGGAGAACAACAAGGGTGATGTTGTAGTGGGTGTCTGCTATAGACCACCAGACCAGGAAGAAGTGGTGGATGAGTCTTTCTTCAAACAGCTAGTGGAAGTTTCCCGATAACAGACCCTGGTTCTCATGGGGGAGTTCAATCACCCTGACATCTGCTGGAAGGATAATACAGCAGTGTGCAGGCAATCCAGGAAGTTTCTGGAGAGTGCTGGAGACAACTTTCTGATGCAAGTGCTGGAGCTGTCAACTAGGGGCCATGCTCTTCTTGACCTGCTGCTCACAAACAGGGAAGAATTGGTGGGAAATATAGTAGTGGATGCAGAGCTGACCCAAGCAGGGTGCGGGGCCCAAGGCAAATCAACCCATGCAGGGCCCTGCCCCTGCTCCGATTCCCTTGGATGTGAAAAAGCTGCTGCCACTACTGGCGGCGGCATCGGCAGCAGAGTGGGGGATAGCAAGCGGGTGGATGCGGAGCCGCCAGTCTGCTCACCTCTGTGCTGCCACTGCTCCACCCCACTCTGCGGGGCCCCACAAAGCGCGGAGCCTGAGGCAGTCAACACGATTTGCGCCCCCACCAGAGACGGTCCTGAGGGGATGGCAACTTGGGCAGCAGTGACAATGAGATGATCTGAGTTCAGGATCCTGAGGAAAAAAAGGAAGAAGAGTATGGACTCTGAACTTTAGAAAAGCAGACTTTGACTCACTCAGGGAACTCATGGGCAAGCCAGTCTGAGGGGGAGAGGAGTCCACGAGAGTTAGCTATACTTTAAAGAAACCTTACTGAGAGTGCAGGAACAAAGCATCTCGATGTGCTGGAAGACTAGCAAGTATGGCAAATCTTGGCTTAGCAGGGAACTCTTCAGTAAGCCAAATCACAAAAACTAAGCTTGTAAGAAGTGCAGACTTGGACAAACAACTAGGGAGAAGTATGAGAGTATTGCTCAGGCATGTGAGAATGAAGAAGGGAAGGCCTTTTCATCATCTTTGAAAACTCATGGTGATCAGGATGAAAAGGACAAACAGTGCTGTATTTAAGAAAGGGAAAAAGGAGGATCCAGGGAACTACAGACCAGTCAGTCTCACCTCAGTCACTCTAAAAATCATAGAGCAGGTCCTCAAGGAATCAATTTCTAAACATTTGGAGGAGTAGAAGGTGATTAGGAACAGTCAGAATGCATTGACCAAAGGCAAGTCATGCCTGACCATCCTGATTGCCTTCTATGATGAGATGACTGGCTCTGTGGATGTGAGGAGAGCATTGGATGTGGTATATCTTGACTTTAGCAAGGCCTTTGATATCGTCTCCTACAACAGTCTCACAGGCAAGCTAAGGAAGTACAGGTTGAATGAATGGACTGTAAGGTAGACAGAAAACTGGATGCATCATCCGGCTCAGAGGATAGTAATCAACGGCTCAGTGTCTAAGTGGCAGCCAGCATCAAGTGGAGTACCCCAGGGGTCAGTCCCGGGACCAGTTTTGTTCAATATCTTCATCAACTACCTGGAAGATAGCAAAGAGTGCACCCTCAGCAAGGCTCTAGGTGGTACCAAGCTGGGGGGAGTAGTAGGTGTGCTGGAGGGTATGGTTCAGATTCAGAGAAACCTAGATAAATTGGAGGGTTGGACCAAAAGAAATCTCATGAGGTTCAACAAGGACAAATGCAAAGTCCTACATTTAGGGTGGAACAATCCCATGCACCAGTACAGGCTGGGGGCTGACTGGCTGGGCAGCAGCCCTGCAGAAAAGGACCTGGGGGTTACAGTGAACAATAAGCTGAATATGAGCCAACAGCGTGCCCTTGTTGCCAAAAAGGCTAACAGCATCCTGGGCTGCACTGGTGGAAGCATTGCCAGCAGATCAAGGCAAGTAATTATTCCTCTCTATTCAGCACTGGTGAGGCCACATCTGAAGTATTGTGTCCAGTTTTGGACCCACCCCCACTGCAGAAAGGATGTGGACACAGATTCACAGAAGTTTGGGGCTGGAAGGGAACTTGTGAGATCATCAGGTCCAGCCCCCCTGCAGGAAAGACTGCAGAGGTCAAATAACCCCAGCAACAGACCAGCAGAGGGCAATGAAAATGGTTAGGGGGTGGGGAAAAGGACTTCTGAGGAGCGGCTGAGGGAACTGGGCTTATTTAGTCTAGACAAAAGGAGACTGAGAGGGGGACTCAACAGCAGCCTTCAACTACCTGAAGGGAGGACTGAAAGAGGATGGAGCAAGACTGTTCAGTGGTGGCAGATGACAGAACAAGGAGCAATGGTTTCAAGTTGCAGCAAGGGAAGTTTAGGTTACATATTAGGAAAACCTCTCTCATTAGAAGGGTAGTAAAACACTGGAACAGGTTACCCAGAGAAGTTGTGGACTCTCCATCCTTGGAGGTTTTAAAGACCTAGTTAGACAAAACCTTGGCTGGGATGATCTAGTTGGGAATGGTCCTGCTTTGAACAGGGGATTGGACTAGATTACTTTCTGAGGTCCCTTCCAACCCTACTTTTCTATAACTCTATGAAACTACAAAGAGAAATATAGCATAAACAGAAAATTTATTTTCTGTCTGTGCATCTCTCTCATTTTCAAGTGAGTTGTTGGGAAACATTGTTTAAAACAGCTGAAAGGGTCTCAGCTCTCACCTTGAGACCAGGCAAATTTTACTGAAAGAGGGACAAAATTAAAACTTCTAATTTATCATCTTTTTATTATAGTGGTGTTGCAAAAAGTTGGTTTGCTCTGGCCAGCTAAGCCTGGCTCTTAAAGCAAAGCAAAGCTAGGAAAGCAAAGCTAGGAAAGAAGAGAAATGGGGGAGAGGAGTGAGGAGGGGTATAATGTCAAATGAGATGAAGACAAAGAATGGACAACTGTCTGCTAGGTTGATCAGACAAGCTATGAGAAAGGTTAGGTGAAAATAATAAAAACATCAGCAGCTTTCACAGCTTTCTCTAAGTTAATATTTTTTACCATTGCTATCACAGGGGACACTGAAATGCTGGTGCACTGAGGGGGAAATACTTGTGTAGACACAGCCTTGGATACTTTTGAAGGGACTGCATCTCATTCATACATCGAGTCTGTGCTTTAATTGGTCAGAATTAATTTGGAAGTAAAAAAAAAAATCTGGTTCTCACTAAATCTATAATGTTCACTATGGAAACGAGGTATCATCACTAAGGCACAAAACAGCTCAGCAGTGGAATACTTATCTACAAAACCTATAGGTTTGGGGGATTGAAACAATAATGTTGAAAAATTGCTTAAAATATCAGCTGGTGAAGATTTTTGCTTTGATTACTAAAAACCAGAGATACAAATTCTTACCAGTTCTCTATGGTAGAAAATATATAAGCAACTAAAGCTTCATATCCAATCAATTATCTTTATTTTCCCAGAAGGGAATGAGAAATCTACTTTGCACTTAAAACGGCTTTTACTCTAACTAACCATTTAGCAGCTGTCCTTACCTGCCTGAGGTAATACAAGGATAGGCATGATCTTGTGAAGATAGCTTTGCTTTACGTACATTTGGCCGTTATTTCCACACTCAACTTATGATAACTATGACATCTCTTATATTGCTACATAATAGTTGTTGGCATATTCTGAAAGGCTAAGTACTGCACACTGAGCCTGTCATGTGAGGACCTCTAGATATCTGGCCAGTAAAATAATTCAGAAAATATTTGTGTAAAGAAAGCTTCATGTTCATCTTGCCAATTGGCAAACGGCCTCATAATTGTTAATTGATATGCCCCGTTTCATACAGCAAAGCATTGGAAATGCCCAGAAAATAATTGGAGAGTCCTTACTCAGAGCCCCATGTGCTAATCAGTCAGAACAGCCTTAAAATTTAAACAAACCTGTTTTAACTGATCTTATCATTTCCTCCCATCCCTTCCAATACACATTTTGCTTTGTATCTTAAAACTACATTTTAAATGCTAGAGAAAGTCAGGGGACTTGGTAACAATTGTAGGAACAGGCTGTTTTGTTATCATACGCTGCTAATACTGAACTATGCGTTGTCATGGAAATCCTCTCTGCCCCCAAGATGTTTAAGGTAAACAGGCATCTCTCTGCTCTTCCTCAGTTTCCATGAATGACAGCTTAACTACTACCACTACCTCTTATCCACAGGTGGTTTTGGCAGTTTGGGAGTATTTTTCATACTTTTTCACTTAAGTCTAGAATAGAGGTCAAACCATTCCTTTCTAATCATTGACCTTTCTTCCCCTCAATTTCTTTTCTATTCCAGCAGCCAGCAAAAAAGCAATGCTATTGAGTCATCTATATCCACAGATGAAAATGTATCCCTCTGAAGTCATCCTCCTTTTAAAGCCACAAAAATGTTTGTATTTAAAAGTCCTATAAGTAATGGCATTCTATTATTTGGCAGGTGGGAGTGAGAGAGAATCCTTCCTGAACCTATAACGTCAACTGTATTTTTCAAGGCAGCTGATAATAGATTTCTGTATATATAGGCAATACATATTAAGAACTCATATTAAGAAAATAACAGATAGAATCATAACATTCTTAGTACATTTAATTCTTCTCAGTAATTTTTTAACAATACTGAAAATAATGATTCTTAACAGCAGAGAGAACAAGAACATTCCCCTTGATTGTGTCCCATAGACAGGCAAGCATTTGGGGAGTGATACCTTTTATTGCATCGTTTTACTGCATAGCTGGATAAAATTAGACAATCTTTTGAATGCAAGGTCAGAGGGAAGAAGCAGGCACAGCTATGATCAGTGTCACAGCAATGAAGTTCTGGCACCTGGGGCAGAGCCCAGAGCAGTAGCCTGCCCTTGCCCCGTGCACACATCCAGGGGGCACACGCCCCGTCTCTCACCCCCACAAGCTTGCCTGGGAGTGCGTGCAGCGGTGGAAACCACCTTTCCCCCATCCTCATGCCTCGCCAAATGAGCTGCTCATGGCTCCGTCCCATGGCCCACCTTGGCTGGGCAGCGCCTGTTGGCACCCCTTTGCTTTGGCACCTGGGGCGGTCACCCCACTCACTCCCCCTCCCCCCTTGCTACACCACTGGCTATGATTAAGAACAGTAGGTACAGCTGTGAAATTGGAATAGGGAGAAATTCCCAGAGTTGGCCAGACAAACAATTAGCAGAAGAAAAGAGGCTGATTACTGAGAGATCAAGACACATCAAGAGAGAGGAGGGTCATTACACTTGTAGTGTGTAGGAAGAATTTGCAGGCATCAGGTAGATTACAGCATGTCATACCATCAATGACAGTGTTCAGTCCTTGGTTCCTAGTCTCCAGCCAGCTTATGATTTCATGTTGCCAAGCTTGCCTTTTAAAGGTGTTGAGTACATTTCCCTTAAGCACAAGAATAGCGAGCTCAGAAAGGGAGTGGTTGTTCTGTGAAAAATGTGTTCCTACTGGCATGTGCGTGTCTCTGTCCTTTATATTTTTTTCTGTGAAAGTTCATTTTGGCATGTAGGTGCTATTTAATCTCACCCACATAGTTATTGTAAGGACATTTGGTCAACTGGACTAAATATATCACATTTTGGGAATGTGATATAATGGATATATAGAGAATATATTCCTCCTTGGACCCAAAGAAGAATGCTTTGCCTTTGAAAGTCTGTCTGATTTTATCCCTGCTATGCAGTTAGTCTAATACAAGATACTCAAGAAAAGCCTTGCCTCTTTCATAATTTCCGGACCATCATGGCTACAAAATCACTTTAATGCTCCCATACAATAAGCAATTCCACTGGTAGCATCTTGAGGATTCTGTGCTTCACAAACGTTTTCAACACACGGTAAAACTCTTTTAGAATATCATAGATAAGTACAAAAACTTGATTCTTAAAGGGCTAGTATAGCTCCTCTTCAGTAGTGCACACTACTATAAAGGAGATCAGCACTAGAGGCTTTTCTTAAAGATGCACATTTACCTTCCATTCTTAAACATATTTGAAAGTGAATGAAAATGCACCATGTAGCTAAGCCACAGAACTTGACACATTTCCTCATTCAAAGTAGGAAGAAATAAAAGCGAAGAGACTAGAATTGCACACTCATGTAAAATCCTTTCCAGTTTTCCTGTGGTAACCATTTGTTACCACAGTGCTAAGTTCAATCAATAGTTTGTGTTAGGTACAATAAGTCATTTGAGGCAAGAGATCCACAGAGGAAGTGCATACTTTCAAAGAAGGTACAGTGCCATATTAGTGAAAGAACAGAACTATTATCTTCCTTTGTTAGGCTAAATTAAAACCTGAACTATGTAGGTGCAACTGAAACTAATAGAACACTTTATGTTCATACAAAATGTACATTTTTCAGGTAGCATCCCTCACTGTTTTAGTGAGAATGAAAGACACAGGGCTAAGCAGTTACCAGCTTTAGTGCTGTGGTTTCATGCACCTGGCAACAGGGAAACATGAGTCATTATATGCCATTTTTCACACCTTACTCAACTCTAGAGCCAACCTTGGATTTGAGCAGATGTCAAAGCAATTGACAGCAGCCTTAGGTCTGCTCTTAGTAGCACCCAGCTGAAATGGTCCCCAGTGAGATGTTCTAGCAGTAAGGATTACAGGGGTGCAGCAGTAGCGCTCTGGCCAAACCCATCTCTCCTCAGTTCCATCCTGACAAGTAATTACAGTAGAGGAGGTGGAGGCAAGTTGCACAGGGCTCTCTATGCCAACTGGAAATCCCCAGTACTAGAAGAATCCTAGGTGCTTTGTACTGCATAGCAACCTTTCCAACAGCCAGGATCTGGCCATGATGGACACTGAAAGAGCAACTCTGATTACAGAAATCATAGAGAAGCAGAACTAGAAGGGACCTCCAGAGGTCATCTAGTCTAACTCTCTGCCTGAGGCAAGATCACCCCTATCCAAACCATCCCATACAAATCCATAATTTAACCTGTTCATAAATCTACCATTAACTGTGACACAACACAAAACATAACACCCTATCCTTGCCACAGGTAAGACAGAGGAACCACAGCAGTCAACATCTTGCTTCTTTAAAAGGTTGTTAATATACGCTCAAGAAATCCCAGATAGAGGGCCATGTCCCCTGCTACAAAAGAAGGCAAAACCCCCCACAGTGGCCAGGTCTACACAAGACGCTACTGCACAGTTGCGTTGGGGGGCACTAACTGTGAAAAAAAAGAAACATTTAAGGATGCTACTGCACAGTAACGCCAGTTACTGCACAGTCATTTAGTACTTGGCTATGCAAGTACTAAATGACTGCACAGTAACAACTGTGCAGTCCGCCATTTGTGTAGACGCGGCCAGTCTGTAGCAACTAACCAGGCAGTAAAATTACTTTCTGACCCCAAGTACAGCAGTTGGTCTGACCCTGAGTGAAGATGTAAGATCCTTTAGCCAGAAACCTCCAGCTTTAAGTCCCAGCAAGAGCACTGGCACACACCAGTCTTGGCTGCTGCCAATATCCAATGCCTCTGCAGAAGGTTTAAAAAAATGAATCAGCATACAGCAGAAAAGGGATAGGGAGAAGATGAAGGGAGGCCAGGATTCCCTTCCAGGCCAGCAACCAGCAAAGCCTAGAACTAAGAACAGTAGAACTTAGGCATAGCTGCACCTATATCATCTGAAACCAGTAGCTCTCCAACTTCTTCTTGAACACCTCCAATGACAGAGTCCACAATTTCCCTAGGCAGTCTATTCTACTGCCTCACTGGTCTAACTGAAGACGTTTTCCCTGATATCCCATCTAAACCTGCTCTGCAGCAACTTCAGACCATTGATCTGTGTCCTACTCTCTGCAACAAGAGAGAAAAGGTGTTTGTTCTCCTTCTTTATGGCAGTCTTTCAAGTATTTGAAGACTGCTGTCATGTCTACTCTTAAGTGACTTTTCCTCAAGCTGAACATGCTTACCTCTCCTCATATGACTTGCTTTTAAAGCCCTCTGTCATCTTTGTTGTCTGCCTCTTAGACCCTAAAACTTCTCCATGTTCTTTTTTAAATGATCAGTGTCACAGTTGTAGTAAGATGCTCTATTTTACTGTTTAGTTCTGTTCAAATGACAACCATGCTAGTATGCGCTAAGCCTCTGGGCTCTGGTACTATTGATGAAGTCTGGTCAAAGGAGTGAAGAACACATCCCCATGGCCAAATTGCACACCTAGGACTTCGGGATCTATATAGGAAATGGTAAGTCATGTAGCCTTTTCTGTGGCTAATTTTCCCCATTTGTAAAATAAGAACAATAATACCTCTCCATTCTTCTTAAGGGATGTTTACTCAATTAAATGTTTGGAAAGCACCTTGCAATCCTTAGGGGGAAAGTGCTACAGAAGGGCAAAGCACTGTCACTTGGAGGGGAGGCTCTGTTTATAGCTATGTAAAGCTTTTCTAGTTACCTCAGGTGTGTGCATTACACCTAATGCACAGAAACGATAAACACTGCAGTCAATAACATAAATTTGTATGTAAAAAGTTGCACTATCAAGTCCAAATGTGTGGGACTGTCACTAAAGTAGTTTATTTCAAATCCTCAGCTAAGGTTTCTTGACTAAAAAATCCATAACAAATGTATGCAAGTAATGACAACTAATCTAGGGACATCTTAAGTGACTTAATTACAAATTTGTAAAACTTCAACCAGAAAAACAAAACCAGCTGAGATAGTGTGTTAGGGCATCAGGCCTGAAAAAAAAAAGTTTTTCTCTGTGCTTTCGGACTGGGGAGACTTGCATCAAAACCTGAGACAGAACACTCTAAAATGTTATAGACTCCAGATACAATATGCCTTCTAAAGCTCTTTAAATGAGCACTATAACTGTTTCATGGATGTATTCTGCCTGCTGGCATTATAATGTGTCATTGCAATCGTTAATTCTAAAGTAGTCTTACAAACACTACACCACCAAGGAGATACAGAAAAATAAAGGAAATAACAATTTCTTTAAAAAATATCCCTGGTCTTGCATGTTATTTTCTACCTGGACGTGAATTTAGAAAGTAAGAAGAGACTGAGAATCCACACCAGCTGTCAGTAAATTGCAACTCATCATTCCACACATGCGTGAACTTATGGCTGGATTTGTGTGGGAGTCAAAATTGAATTTACTAAATGTTATAAACTCTAGTGTGCATTCATATAGGTGCCATGCCACGTAAATTTAGTTACCCCTTAATTTGTAAATACAAACATGGTTGGACAAGTTATGCTCTCAATTAGAAACATAAGTAACTCCTATTGTGCCAAAAAATGGTCTTTTAGAAAATAGCTCCTTTCAAGCAAACTTGTTTTGTTTTGTTTTGTTTTTTGGGGGAGGGGGGGAGGAGAGGGAAGGAGGTGGCAATCATAAATCTGGTTGATTGAAGATAACTGTATCCACATAATAAACTTGAGCATGAAATTTGACATAAGTGCCACTTGACATTCGGATAAAAAAAAGTGTTATTCAAAATCGATGTAGCCCATATTGAGTGGATTACGAACTTGTTAACAGATTATAAAAAGCCATTGTAAGTGAAGAAACATCACCCTGTGGTAGTACTTCAGTGGAATCCTACAGGGATCTGTTCTTGGCCAGAACTATTCTTTATTGTCATCCATGACAAAAAAATACAAAATGACTGCTAGCAAAATCTGCACATAATACAAAAATTGGAGTAAATAAAGATGGGAGTGTGTCAAGAATGCAGACTGACCAGTGAAATAAGGAGAAAGCAGGGTAGATTTGCACTTCATCAGATGCTGTAGTGATGCTGATGAAGTGAGCTTGGCCTTGTGAGAGCTCATGCTATACTGGGGGTGGACAAAATCCAGCCAGCCAACTGATTGGACCTGGCCCACAGGGGGTGCCTGACAACTGACTCGATCCAGCTTACAGCTGCCCCCATGTTGCTCCACATGGGGCCAAGCCCAGCCCAAGGCAGCCTGTGTCTGCTGGCCTGGCCACAGCGGTGGCTAGCATGCCTAGCTTCTGGCACAGTGGAGTAGGTGGAAAGTAGTCAGGAGGTGGAGCCAGAGCACCATGCAGTGGGGCAGAAGCCACCTGGCTAAAGCTCCCTCCTGGCTAGGAGCGGCACAGCAGGAGCAGGAGGAGGAGATGCTGGAGGCGACAGGATCCAAGCAGCACCCTGGCTGCTGCAGACACACCAGAAGCAGCCCCACTAGAAGCTGTGTATGCTGATCAGGGCCAGGGCTGGCTGG
>NW_017729032.1:143760486-143770311 GCF_001723915.1 Gavialis gangeticus
CACCTGGCTAAAGCTCCCTCCTGGCTAGGAGCGGCACAGCAGGAGCAGGAGGAGGAGATGCTGGAGGCGACAGGATCCAAGCAGCACCCTGGCTGCTGCAGACACACCAGAAGCAGCCCCACTAGAAGCTGTGTATGCTGATCAGGGCCAGGGCTGGCTGGAGCACGGCGTGGGCTATCCCAGGCAGGAGCAGCTGCGGGCTATCCTATGCAGAGGGCCGCAGGGACAACCACGGACCACACCGCCTGGACAAGCTCTGCTACATGCACCCCCTGCTCCCTCACCTATGGACAGTCAGCTACCGGCACCTAAAGCCCAGGCATCCCCTCTTCCCCCCCCACACCACACACAGAGGACAGGGGTTGCCCTGCAACCCTACCCTGTGATCCTGGGCTCTCCTACCCATCTCACTCCTGAATACTGCTCCCCGCCCATTTACGGACCCATCCCACACAGGGAGTTTGCGTGAGTTGTTGTGGTGGGCGGGGGAAGATGGAAAGGAGTGCTGACCTGGCCCGCGAGAACTCACCAAAACTCTCTATGTGGCCCACATACCCAAATAATTGTCCATTCCTGCTGTATGTGATCTGACAGGTCAAAAAAGACACAGTATTTTGAAACAGAAATTAGTATATTGGAGCTTCCCTTCTAACTAAGGGTTTATTCTCAAACAAAAATACGTAGCAACACAAAATCTGGGCAATAATTACTATCACTAGAGAAGATCTACTTTGAAAGAAACAATCTATTTTACATTTTATAGTTATGCAATTTTTTTCAAAATGGCATTGAAGAGGCTCCACTGCATTGTTAGACTGAAAGATGATGAATTTAGGAGGAAAAGCAAACAATGTATCATCATACCTTGAAGTTTTATACTAGATAAACATACAATATGGCTGCAAGGAATTCAAGCAGAGCTTGCACAGGTATGTGTAATTGCTTTTTTCTCCCCAGGTTTCTCCCACTCCACAACATTAGGGAGAAAAAAAACCTGACTAGGGAAGCATGGAGTTTCTAGAGTGGCATAAGTGAATGGGGGAGAGAGACAGTTCTCCCAAAACTATTATATATTGTATTGTTCCTTTCCTCCCTGTGCTACAATTTCTCCTTCCCCCTCTTCATCCCAAATCAGACCTCTTCTACACCAGGGTCAGGTGAACTTTTCAGGAATGCACTGAGGAAGTGAATATTTTGCAATGTCATTGCTCGATCTAAGTAAATTAATTAACTCTCCAATATTAGCAAAAATCCCAAATCCTGGCTAAGACAAATAAACTAAAAGCAATTTGGAGTGTCTAGGCCAAGTCAACAAATTATAACAGGTCCAAACTATGATTTAATTACTTTACTTATTACTTAACAATTATTTAAAGTTTAAACATTTTTCCACTAATATATTTAATTCATCTTTTCTCCTAAATGTCTTCTATAACTTCCCTGTGACTTTCCATAAAAAAAAAATTGGGTCTGGATAAGGTCACACATGAAATTACACAGAGACTGGTTCAGTTTGGGTGAAACTATTTAGAAGTAGGTAAAAAGAAACTAGATTCATAAGAAACCACAAGAGTTTGCATTGTATCATTAGGCAAAACAAATGCAATCCTGTATTAATGATTTCATGGTTGCTTAATGCCTGAGTGATGGATAGATTTGAAGCTTCCTGTGTTGCCTTGCACTCATTCTGAATAAGTATGTTACCTGATGAAATTATGAGCTAGAGTTACTACGAAGTCAGACTGCCCCTAAGGCACATCACCAAAAAATGAAGCAGTCTATACACTTTAGGGGATAGTTAACAGGAATAAATGATCTTAAAAAAAAAAAGAACTAAACCCCTAAAAAAAAACAAACTCAAGGACAGGTGAAATTATAAATATATTCTGCTTTGCTGCACTCTTTGCTTAGGCAAATCTCTCAGTAAGCTTGATGGCCCCTGAACTATCATAACCCTTTTCCCTCTCTAACCTGTTAGGGCGTCTATGACACAGTTGTCTATTTCCCAGGAGAAATGTTCTTGAGCCCACCCTACCCTACTTCTGCTCCTGCTTACATACTCCAAAGTGGAATATAGTGGTGAAGCTGGTTTGGTGACATGTCTACCCAGCAGCTCCTCAGGACATCAGACTCTGGCATGCTTGTGAGCAGCTGCTCTGGGTGACCCTGAAGTAAGTTGACTAGTGAAGTTCTGGGTTTGGAGCATTCAAGTGGGAAGAGGCCAGCAAGGCAAACTCAGAAACATCCTGATGGAGGCACACTGCTATGCCAATGGCAGATATGCCCTCTGAGGGTCTTGTTACATGGTAATTTTCGGTGGCTCCTGAAGCTCCTAGCCCCTGGACTGGCTGCATATTAACACTTTTAAGTGGCTTAGAGCACTAGTAACTGGGTTCAAAGTTACACCACTTCAGATCAGAATTCTCTCTAAACTGCATAACCTTGCTCCTGTTAACCATTAAAGGTGTGGCCACTCCCCAGAGTCATTCTGCTCAAGTTGAAGTCATCCAGTAGCCCAGGATGCAGGATGCCCCCACCCTCCTGTTCTGTGGGCTCTCACATCCCCAGCTGCTTCTGGGGGTACAAGAGCTAATGCCTGTGATTGCTTTGGATAAATTAAAATTGAGAGTCAGGGCCATGTGACACTTTATGCTGTGAGCTACACAAATGCTGGTGGGTGTTTGTACTAGCCTGGGGTTTGGAGCACTCTCACCTTTAGTGTAGAAACCCCAGGAGCCACCTAAAATTACTGTATAACAAGGCCCTCAGAGGGCATATCTGCATTGGCATAGCAGTGTGCCTCCAGTTTGCCTTGCTCACCTCTTCCCACTTGAATGCTCCAAACCCAGAAATTCACTAGTAAACTTACTCCAGGGTCACCCAGAGCAGCTGCTCACAAGCATGCCAGTCTGATGTCCTGAGGAACAACTGTATAGATATGTTGCCAGACCAGCTTCTACCAGTGGCATAACAAGCAGGGTTTACACCCTGGGCAAGAGTAGGGCAGAGGATGCACAAGTCTCACTCAGTTTTTGGCTGCTGCTGCAACTCTCACTACTACGTACTCTACCCATCCCCTCTTTTGTTCTTAAAGCAGCAGCAGCAGCAGCAGGTGTGGTGTGCTGTGGTGCCCAGGCACTAGCTCCTGCTGCAAGAGCAGTGCTGTGGGGGCTGCTTGTGTGGCTAGGACACAGACACCATGGGGTGGGAACCAATTCTGGTGCCACTCCTGAATGAGAGCCCAGGGTTGATGCCCTTCTAGCCCATCCCTGGTTATGCTACTGCTTGCCAACCACTGACCATACCCAATCCCTCAGCAGTGCCTTTCACTGGGCTCTTACCCTCACATCAGAGTTCTGATACACCATTTTTGATATGGGACACATCCTCTAGACTTCAGTGCAAGTTGAAAATGATAAGCGGGTCTTAAGAGTATTCACCACCTGTCACTACTGAGTCTTAAGCATTCTGCATTTCCAACCATGTGTAAAATGTACTTGTATAGCACCGCTGACAAAACGTTAACAGAAAAATAATTTACAAAGATTGTCAAAGATTATGAACAATAAAAATTTAACAATGATTAATTTCAGAACAGCAGGATTTTTTTGTGTGTTTCTCGGGGTACAAGTGATATGCCAAGCTAACTTTGCTATTTATTTTAAAAATGCTATTTCTATCGTATATAAATATATACGTTACAATGGCTTTTTACAGATTCATAACATCATACCCATTTGCCTGAGTTTTGATAGAATACCTGCCAGATTGAACATGGGTAGAAAATTAGACAATTTTTAAATTATATTGCAGAAGCCAATTCTTTATTCATATCATAGAAGTGGACACAAGGAAACACTGAACAGACATGAAGAAAGCGTCCAACTTCAGTAAAAAGGGTGCATTAGTTCACAGAAACTTAAAAAAAAGTAAATGTTCTAAGGAAAAGTTGCACACAAAAATGTATTTCAAACACTGTAAAAACACAGGCACAAATAATATATTAGTACAATAGATACATATTAATGAGCACTAGAATTAATAAGGGGTTTTATAGAATATTTCTTTAATAACTGGGAAGCTCATGAGACCTTTCACAGAGAAAATTCAACTCCCAGAAGAGTGTTTGTTCCTTTAAGCATCCTTGGGACCATCAATTTCCATGCCTACATTGTTCTAGAGAAACTTCACAAGGGCAAAATGAAGGAAACCCAAGTAAGGCATAGTGTATTCACACTACATGAGAACAGCTGTGGCTTATTAACGAAGAAAAGCTGGTGGCTACCACAGAAAAGTAGCAACCATAAGCAGTAGAAACACCTAAGTGCATGTCTGAATTCTGAACAGGCTCAATATTAATATATTTCTCTAAGTAAACAGGCAGGATTTGGGTTTTAAGAAAGTGTGGATCGCACAGACATTCCAAACTACCACATTTAGTAGGAAATAAGCAGAAGATGCAATGTAACACATAAATGAGTGCAAGCTGGGTCATCGCAAGACTGTAGAGAGCATGACTGGGTAGAAAGGTGAGCCTAGGCCAGAGGCAGCCACTCAGCAGGTGAGACAGAATGAACATCTGATACAGTCAGAGGCTCACACCATGTACATACTGGCTAGGGACAGAAGGTACAAATAAATTGCTTTAACTCATCAGAAACTGGTTTAAATCTGTAACAGAACAGAAGTTCAGTGCACATAAACTAGTTTCAAAAATCACTGAAACTGGTTTACAATAAACCTGGTTGAATGTAGCAGTGTCTGAGTTAACTGATTTGGGTCAAACCAGTTTATGAAACTTCTGTCTCATATCCCTTCCTGGTTCAAGTTAAATTACAGTCCCCCAGCATCCCAGCATGCTTTCCAGGCCTGGGCTGGGCTAGGCTGGGCTGGGCTGTCTGCTCCAGCAGAGAAGGGGACAGGGGAGAGGAAGGGACTGCCCCCTCAAGCAAACCCCAGCTGGGGTTTGGAGCCAGGGAGGGGGGTTAAACCCCACTTCCCCAGAAAACAGAGCTGCCCTGCCCTGCCAAACTTACGGCTGGCTCTCTGTGTGTACTACAAATCCCAGAGACACCTGGAAACAGAAAGAGGAAGTGACGAGCAACCCTGCAGAGTCCTGCTGTTGCGATTCTGGACTGCAAATCCTGGAGACCTTGGGGGCAGCAGGAAGAGGAAGTGAACACACAGCCCAGGCTGACTGTGTGCCAGAGAGCCGTGCTCTAGTGACCCCTCCCCCCCGCAAGCTTCTCGCCTGAGTCACTGCAGGCATATGGCTGCAAAAAGTTAAATGTATGTCCACTTTTTAGGCAATTTAAGCTCTGCAGCTTAAACTAACCTGCAAAGACTGAGTTGATTCAGCCTCAGGGTTTTTGACTGCCTGTACATAGCCACTGATAAGTCAGGAGAACAGGGATAAACAATCCCACAAGAGCAGACAGTAACTTCTGCAGAAACACACAACGCTAGAATACATCTAATCACCAGCTGCTCTCTGCAAGCATCTACCAGGGTACTTCAGGAAGACACATTCCTTGCAATAAATGAAAGAAGCAGTAATAAATTAATAAATTAAAAGAAGTGAAATGTCAGGGCTGTTCATTTAGAATGCAACTCTTCAGTACAATAATGCTGACTTTCACCTGCTGCAGCCAAGAAAACTAAAGCTTGAGGAAGTGAGATGTATTGGTATGGCTGCTAGAAAGTGTCACACAAAAGAAATCTTAATCTGAAGTTAATACTCTATTACTGATGTTTAAATCAGCAAAAAAGGCCAGCTCCAACAAAAGGGTAGCAATGGAATCTGACCAGAACATGTTTATTGGAGTAAGTTCAACATACAAATACAGGTTTGCCTTTGCTTAGTTCTGGATACAAGTGGGCAGTTACTGGAATGGATTCATGGGGCATGCAGCGCTATTGTCACATCCCGCTTTGGCACCACTGCTGTCCCTGGATGACCCAGGCATGGGGGAAGCCCACAGCCACTCCTGCCCTGCTCTAGCTGAAAAGCCATGGGGAGCAGCTGCACAGGAAGCCAAACTCAGCCAGGGACAATGGCGGCAGTACGCAGGTTCCTCCTTCCAGTGTCAGCTCCCACCCAGCAGAGGACACATGGGAGGTGTGCAGGGATCAGGTGCTGGAAGGAGGAACCTAAACACCACCACTGCAACTATTTCCAGCCAAGTCTGGCATTTTACACAGCCACTCCCCACAGCCCCAGCATGGGGGGAGCAGCTCTGGGGCTCTCCCAGTGCCAGGGATACTGGTGGCAGTGAGCAGGTCCCCCCTTCATGCACCTGTCCCCTGCCCAGCTCCCCAGTGTCCCCTACCAGCCTGGGAGCTCCAGGCACACCCCACCCCCATTCATGAATGGTCTGAGGAATAATGTGCCATCACCCACTTTAAAAAATCTTGGACCCACCCATTGGCAGCTACCATAGAGTAACAGACATACTATAAATTCCTGCCTTTGTTTACCTTGCAGTAAGTTGTTCATCTGCCTTTTGGAAATCACTTGTTTAGCACTTCTGGAAATAGGACTTGGACTTCCAATCCACATGGGTGCATATGAATTTTTTATCCACATTTCATATCCATCATTCCAGTTACTAGTATATCACGCATATGAGGTCATGTTGCTGGTCTTCCATCTTTTTCATACATACTTTCAACAGTGTTTAGCTGTAAGGGGTAATTGTTCCTGGTGAAAGTTGTTATTCATTGTCCTACTCTATTCATGTGTCACCCTAACAGCTACCCACATTACCCTCATCTCATAGCATTTCCTTGGGTGTACATGGTCTCATTACAGACTTTGTACTGACATGTTACTGGGTATGAGATTTTTTTTATTTCCTTGTAAACATAATATACTGCCCACGGAAGAAAAAAAAAACAGGTTCCCAAATGTCTTACAGCTGCCATCAATGGAATAATTGAAAGATGCTAGCCACGTATTCTTCAGGGCAGTGTTCAGATTTCCCTGCATAATATCTGCATGCTGTGTTCACAGTTTATTCCCAACCCTAAAACAGCAAAGATTATGTGGGAGACAGGAAGAAGCAGAGATCAAGACATGGGGTCTGTAATACTAGTACGCTAATACTAATTGCCACACACATACAGATTAATTACTGTTTATAGGTACAGTTCAGTGTTAGACCCAGCACAGAATTCCAACATAGGAGGAGCTCTAGGAAGAATTCTGTTTCACAAAGGCAAAATTGCCTCCTTCAACAGTAAAATATACCAGTGGACTCTTCCCCCACCACCAGGTTTCCAGACAGAAGGGGCTCAGGGCCCTGTGTGATGGATCAGGCACCCAATCCCACACAGGGGTCAAAAGCATCACTGGGCCCCAGGCCCAGGCCCAATGTAGGGACCCAGGATGGAACAGTGCCAGCCCCCTGGGACCAATTTCAGCATGAGCAGGTTGGAGGGGGGTGATACCAGGCTCCGAGAGCCCAATCCCAGTGTGCAAGGGTAGGAGAGGGTACTGCCAGGTTCCTGGAGCCAAGCCTGGTGTGCAGGAGTAGGAGAAGATGATACCAGGCCTCAGTTGTGGCCCAGATGGCTCAACCTGACTTGTAAACTGGCTCTGTGCCACTCATCTAGTCCACAAGGCCAAATGGTTCAGTACGACTGCCTTAAAGGGAATTAAAAAAGAGTCCCTACACTCTCAAGAAGCACATGCCATGCTGGTACATATGAGAACATGGCAGGATAAACTTTGTTTGTCCACCCCTGCTCTTGTGAAGCTCTCAGGCAGTCAGAGACAATTTGGCTCAAAGTGAACATCATTAAAAACTGAATGTTCACCACCTGCAATAATTAAACTTATCGGTCTAATTTTGTACTACTGACCCCTCTAGAGATGAGGATATAGAAAACACTGTAATAGGGACAGAAATACATCATGCCGTATATGTCAAGCTTTTTTTTTTTTAATGGCACTTACCCTACCACACCCTTTACAAGCTATGCAATCTCTCTTGCTTAACCTGTTATAACATTGATATTCTCTTTTTTAGCCGTTTGGTTGGGCTAAGAAATACCACATTTTTCCACTAAGACATGCACAAAATTTATCCTACTGACATTCCCCATACATAGGGTGACTGGTTTGACCAGGGCAGCCCTGGATTTCAGAGGCTGGACCTGACCAGGAGGTGAAAATTAAAACGGGCATCCCTGGTGTGGGGTGAGGAGGAACAGTGACATGAGCGGTGAAATGGGAAAGCCCTAGTAGACAGCAAAATTGCCCTTAAATAGGTTAGCTTAATTAGTGAAATACTATTAAAAAGAGGAGATGACTATTAACACTTGTGAAGCAAAGAACAATGGGTTATTAACAAGCCATTGACTCCCTTAATTGCCTGGAATGGACACAGCGGTGCCCCAGATTTCACACTGTCCCGGATTTCACATTGTCCCATATGGCCACCCTACCCATACATCTCTTGCATCTGAAAATGCCCCTACCTATCAATAAATCAAATAGAATGTCCTATATTATGATTTTGGAAATTAATATTCCTATTGGTATGGCTATTTTATAACAATGGAGATGTTATACCAACAAAGAAAGTCTGACAGGAAGTGGCAATAACTCTGCATAAATATGGGGAAGGTTGGACTGATTCCTACAAAGTTTAGAGTAGATGTTCTTCAACTTTTTACACTTGCTATTGGCACATGCAGACCATAATCAGATTCTTTAATCTATTTGACGTATTGTCCCAGAACAAAAAAATATCGTAACTATTATGATTAAAATTATGAAGCTGGTAAACCAACTGCATCAGAAATTTAGAGACTAAGGTAAATTCTATAAGTTTGAGATCTGCTATTGGGGTTTTTCTAGTAAAGAACATTACCTATGATCCGGTCCTAAACTTCTGTGAAAAAGACACTGTTCTAGAAAAAAAATTAAAACTTTTCACTGGATCATTGTTTGCCAGAAAGCCACAATAAAATCTACGTGATTACATTTCTAATCAACTTAGGCTACTAACTTGGGCCCTAATTCATAAAACAGTGCTGATTTATGTTGTAGGTTATCTTTCATATGCAAAGGGCATATTAACCAAAAAATGTGTTCCCCCATGTAACTGACTAATTTCTTTCCCCTTTCGAGCAATAAACTACACTAGGGGTGCTCAAATCCTAGCCCATGGGTCAGATCCAGTCCACAGAGCCATGTCTTCCAGCCCAGAAGGCTCCCCACAGGTCCAAAAATGTGGCGGTGAGGAAGCAGTGGCAACATTAATTGCCACCCCCTGGCTGCCAAATTTCCAGACCCACGGAAAACCCTGCGAGTCAGATAGTATGGCTCTGTGTAATGGATGAAGCGCATGGGGCTAAGGAGATGTGAGCCCCAATTCAGGTACCAGGCTAAGGCAGGTGAGGTCTAATCCAGGCATGTGGATCCCAGCTCAGGCAGCATGGGGCCTGATTGTAGCACACCAGACCCCACTGAGACAGCGCAGGGTCTGATCCAGGCACACAGGGTCCAACTCTGCACGCTGACCCCGGAAGGGATCTGGCCTGCAAACGAGTCCTACACCATTCATTCAGCCAATAGGGCTAACACTATTGACCTACTCAGTTAGACTGGGGGCTTCAAAAATATCAGCATTTTCTCTCACATACATGCCTGCAGTTTACAACTGCAACCCCATACTGAAAACTAGAGTTTGAATTACAGGGAGGAGGGTGGGGGAGCTGACCCCTCCCCTCCCAATAAGAGATGCAGCCAGGCAGAAACTGCTGTTTAGTGCAAGGAAAAAGTGGCCCCTCCCCCTAGTCGCTGCTGGGTGCTTTTTG
>NW_017729032.1:143775311-143785396 GCF_001723915.1 Gavialis gangeticus
CCATACTGAAAACTAGAGTTTGAATTACAGGGAGGAGGGTGGGGGAGCTGACCCCTCCCCTCCCAATAAGAGATGCAGCCAGGCAGAAACTGCTGTTTAGTGCAAGGAAAAAGTGGCCCCTCCCCCTAGTCGCTGCTGGGTGCTTTTTGATGCAGCTGCCTGGAGCCTGCGTCTGGGCTGCCTTGCAGCTTCTCTCCACTGCTGCCTCCAACCCCCCCACAAGAGTCAAGGTGTAATTCAAACCCTGCTGAAAACTGCTTATGAGCTAGAAAGTAGCTGCAAAACTCTAAGGATTTTTCTTTGGGAATCCATGAGTGTCATGATTTTTTTTTTTTTACCCCAGGGAAAGAAAAAGGGTTAGGGTGCAGAGGTAAAATTTTGTATGTGATAATTTAGTCTCTTCCCTCTCTAAGATTCAATTTTTACACAATAATTTTTCTGAAAGCATTTGAGTTGTAAAAGAATGTCTGAAAAGAAATTTTACACTGGCAGCAGGACTCAAAGATTGAGAGCTAAACCTGATTGTAAAAGAAAGGCCTAAAGCCATAACGCAGCAAAATGAATGCAAGGAATGTAGTGCATATGCATGTCCCCCCCTCCCATCCTTGTACAGTGGGCCAGATTCTGGTTTGCAGTGAAATTCATAGTACCATCACTACTTCCAGCATTAAGTAGTCACTCTAAATTGATGCCAGCAACTCTGAGCATAATTTACCTCATATTTCTTGACTAAACTAGTGCACTTAAGACAATTTGTGTATTTTTAAACATCACAAATCACTTTGAGTGGAGTAATACTTTTCCAGATGAAAAACTAGCAACAACAACAAAAAAACCCTTTCATGAATTGAAGGAAATTTAGGATTGACACAGTGTTAACCTACTTGATAACTGCATTAACCTTTCCCCATAGGAACATTTTTTTTATTGTGAAACACTTGTCAAAGTGTCAGAATATTAGCATGCATTTCCCACGTGCACACACCACTGCTATAAAAAGAAGAGCAGTAATTATAAGAAAACAACCATCTGAGGTAGTGACAATAACTACTACAATAGTGACAGTTTAATTAGGGAATTACTATATTGGGTTGCTCCAAGAAGGCCAGCAAAAAGGAGTGGCTGGGTCATAAACACAATGAAGCAAGTCACATTGTCCAGAGTCTTTTCAAAGTCAGTAATAACAAATATTAATTATCTTCCATGAACTATCGTTATCACTACCTCTGTAAGCTGACATTCAGGAACCTTGAAGATTAATTACAAGTAATGAAGCTGGCTTCTGTATTGCACAGTTAAACCTAACTCCCTGCTGCAAATGGGTTTGACCTTTTCTGCACTGTGTTGCAGAATTTCTTATCCAGAACTGGAATACCTATTGTAAACATGTTCACTGAGACCAGGTTCATGCATTATCCATGTTAAAACTTGAATTAAAAGTGCAAGCATCAAAAAAAGTCACTTACAAACATGCTTTCAATATGTAACAATTGGCAAGTCACTGAACGTTAAGGCTAGGAACAGAAATTACACAAAAACTGGTATACGTGATCAGAAACTAATTCAAATCTGTAACACAACAGAAGATATGTGCATATAAATTGCTTTTAAAATGGCCAAAACCCATTTAAGATAAAACTGGATGGATGTAGCATCTGTCCCAGATCCCCTCTAGATTGAAGTTAACTAGCAGTAACTGCAGTTAACTAGCAGTAACCTGGTACCCCGCCTCCCCCAAGCAACTGATTGTTGCATGGGCGACTGGTGCCTCCTGAGTCTGGGAGGGGGCACCAGCTGGCAACTGGGGGGGAGGGGTGTCCCCCAGCGGCACTTCCGCCACCATCGTGCTGCCCGTAGAGCCAATTTCAGGGGTGGGGCACAAGCACTCACCATGCCCCCCTACCAGTCGGAGCGCTCGGGGGGGGCACATACCCTCCCTATGCATCGCCTATGGATTGGTGGAGAGGGCTGTCCGTCATGCAGCCCTGCCCCTCATCACTGATTGGTGGAGTGGGCAGGGCTGCACAACAGGCAGCCCTTTCAGCCAAACAACGGTAAAGAACAGGGGCAGCAGCCATCTTCCCTGATCACCTTTGTGCCTGCAGTCCCCTTCATGCCAGGCTGCATGGCCAGAAGGACTGTTGGCTCCCACTGGGGAGCCACCATTTTATTTTTAGTAAGCTTTTTTTGTTTGTTTGTTGGCAGGGGGGTAAGGGGGTGGTTCTGAGAAGGTTGAAATCCACTGCATTATTATGAAGTCATTTTTATATTTTTTAAGCATTTAAAACTTAAATGAAAGAATTTTATGAAGAATTTTCACTGCTGGTCAATCTCCTCTATTTCAGATTAGACCTAGATTGGACTAGGTTCCAAGCTAAATTAGGCCTACATTTTTGGTTCATCATACCAAAATCTCAGATGCACAAATGGCAGAAGTCTCATAAGCATGGCTGAGTGGGTGAATGCTGGAATGCATTTTATCCAGATTAGTAGAAGCGTTATGAAAAGATAGAAGATTTCTGGGCAGAAATACGGTGAAAAGTAACGTGACAGATAAGAAAAAATGTCATAGGTTTCTTTGCTGAGTGTACCTACAGGAAGTCTTTGGGTGGACGTTTAGACAATTTTCAAATTACCAAATGTTTTATTAAAGAATCAACGACCATCATGTAAACCTTCATCTGTAAGAAAGCAAAGCTGTAGGGGAAATTCTGTGATTTTGCTACACTGGGGTAGGAAAAAGTTTCAGAAAGGCTCTGTAAGAGGTTCCATACCCTGAGCGCATTTTGGAGGATGCATCACTGTGAATACAGAGGGGAATAAAAAAGGGCAGTGAGTGCAAGTGAGAGGCATGTCCACAATCTCTGTGGATACAGCAATCCACAAGCCCAGGTAAAGGGGAGCAGTAACCCCTGGCTCCTACTCTTGTTTAATTTCATAAGAGCTGCAATAGAACCGAGGGCCAGCTACTGTGGGTTGGAACTGAGTGGTTCCTTTGCCTACATGTATGTGTGCTAGAAGCACAATCTACTCATTTAATCTGTGCACTTATTCCCAGAACTCTCCTTCAATTATTAAGTTTTTTTAATTATGGTTTTATTGAATCTGTTTTACTAATCACAGCCCAATTGTCCAATATATGAGGCCTTAGTGTATGGGATACTTGAACAGTTATGAAGTTTTGACCATTATGGTAATTACTGATCATACAGAACAGTAATTTATTTTTTATGGCAATTTTATTTATGGTGATGTTCAGTGAAAAACGAGCTTTGGGGGGAAGGAAGGACAAGAAAAAGATGAATAATTCAGTGTCAATGACAGAGAAGTTAAATCAACAGAAGCCTTCTCACTGGCTGCAGTTAACAAGACAACCATACTTCCTTCTGTGTGAAGAACGCTCTCCCAAAGCTATCATGAATGGAAATGGGTTAAAAAAGACGTTAACATATAACAACGGATAGAATATCATCCACTGTTTTATTCTGTACATACAAATTCATCTGAATATCTCGACAACCTTCAAATTATTAAATGTGTTGTTAGAAAAATCATTGCCCATAAGATGCGTCTTCCGTGCCTTTCAGGGAAAACAAATCTCTGGGTTGTGTAATGAATTTACCAAGCACTGAAAATGTCACTGTACTAGTATCAGAAAAGGGTTTGAGGCACAAAAAGAAAAGAAAAGCAAGACAGTGATTTGCATCATAGGGAACTGCTCAGCCCTCTTCCCTTTTAATTATAGTCACCACTATACAGATGCAAGTCGTTTAAACCTCTGGGAACAGCTAACTGTTGCCATGTTAACACTAGCACAGCAAATAAAAAAAGAACAGATGCCAGCCTTACCAAAAATTAGTTCATTTAAATAATCTTTTAAGCTAACAGCAGCATTTCCTCATTATTCTGAAAAGCTGCAGACTGAAGACAAACCCAGGGCAAATGAGAATGCTTCTACTATCATGTTGAGCAGGGGTGGGCAAAATGCGGCCTGCCAGGCCAATCTATCCGGCCCGTGGAGCCCCTAAAAAATTTAGAAAAATTAATATTTATCTGCCCCTGGCTGCTTGTCATGCAGCTCTCAATGGCTTGTCAAAACTCAGTAAGCGGCCCTCAGCCCAAAATAATTGCCTGCCCCTGATGTTGAGGGACACCACCATCCTTTACCACTAACTGTTGCTGCTAGAGTGAGCAAGGAGGAGAATACTGCCACCAGCTACATATGGAGTTGGCATCTAATTCTTTAGAAGGTGCTTAATACAGTGACAGATGATACCCATAAATGGACTTTGCCATATTTTACCACAGGGGTGGCCAACCTGCAGCACGGGTGCCACCAGTGACATGGGCAGCCTTTCTGTGTGGCACACGGCAGATCCAGAAAAGGACGGGGCACAGCAGCAGACAGAAAAGGAAGCAGAAAGCGAAGCAGCAAATTGGGCAGGGAGCACAAGGAAGGAATCAGAAGAAAAGCAGCAGAACAGGCAGGCATCAGAAAGCAGATCAGTAGATCAAAGAACAAGGGTGTTTGAAGTGACACTAGGGATGGTATAGGGCTAATCTGTGACATCTGGAGGGAGTGCAGTGGCTGGGTCACACCCCACCCCCCTTTCTAACTATGCTGTTGGAACAGAAGTCAGGGACTGAAGGACTGAAGGTACGCTTTCTTCCTCCCTTCCCTTCCATGTTCAAGGAGTATCCCCAACCCTCTAACTTTCTTTTTTGTCTGATTCTTTCCTCCCCTGCTCCAGCTGGGTTGCACTGGGACCATGACAGCAGAAACAGCCAGTGAATGTATCTGCCCCCTCCCTGCTTGCTCCTCCTAGGTGTTCCCTGCCAGCCCAGGAGCAGGTGTGGAGATGGAGGACACATCTCCTGGCCACAGCTGCAGCCCCAGTGCCTGGTGAGTGCAACCCCCACGCAGGTGAGCTGGAGTGGGAAGGAGCTTGTCTCATTCACAGAAGAGTACTTGGCAATGGCAGGCAGAAGAAGGTTGGGGGTTTGAAGGAGAAGGGATGGAGAGGGAAGGGAAGGAGAGAGGATGTACCTCTGGGCATGGCAGGAAAGGAAGTCTGGTAATGCTTACCTTCCTTGTAGTGCCAGGCGTACAAGAGGAGCAGGGTGCAACCACCCCTGCAGCACTAGTCCCTGTAACCATACTCCACCTTGTAAAATCCTGGATCTCTTTGTGGACACACATGCCAAAAAGATTGGTCCCCACTGCTCTACCATTTGCTCTCCTCATTGTAAGCTGCATTTCTATTCTTTTTAGATCCAAACTGTTTTGTAGAAGCATCTCATCATCAACAATCACTCCATCTTACCATGGCTCACTGCTGGGTCTTAAGGTAACTTAGGAGTCCAATCCATGAGCCACATATCCATCTCCAGAAGTTGCAGCTATTTCCACAAGGGAGAGTAGGCTGCAGGCTGAGATTCCTCTCCTCTTCCTTCCTCTGTGCTCTCTTCTCTGCTTTGAGGGCAAGACGCTTTATCTCAAAATGGGTTGCCACTTGGTTGAGGTTGTGGTGCCACTAGAGTCAGCTGGCAGACAGCTCCTCCCAACTCAATGTCAGCATCTGTTTTCTTGAGGTACACCTTCAATGTATCCTTGTAATGTTTCCTCTAGCCACCTCAAGATCTCAGGCCATTACTGAGCTGGGAGTAGAGCACTTGTTTTGGGAATCAAGAGTCAGGCCTTCACACACAGTATCCAGTCCAGTGAAGTCAGTGCTTGAGGATCACTAACTCAATGCTGGCAACACTGGCTTCAGCAAGGATGCTGGCAGGCGTACAATGATCTTCCCATTTGATGTGGAGGATTTCCTGTAGGTATCATTGGTGATCTCTCCACACTCTTGAGATGCCAGTCTTGTAAAGGAGAGTGGGGATGATGGCTGCATTTTAAACCTGGATCTTGGTGTCTTTCCAGATATCAGAAAGAATAAAGACACACTGAAGCAATTCCCAAAGGAGACACTTGAGCACCAGATCCTGTGCTGTATCTCCTCATCAAATGAGAGATAATGGCTATTCCAACAGCAAGGGAGAGGAAGTGCTTGACTACTACTTCCAGGATCTCTTCCTCAATAGTAATTTGGGGAGGGAGGTCACATTCATGGCCTGGAGCAGGCTGATAAAGCACTTTAGCCTTCTCAATGTTGAGAGAGGCCCAAAGTTCAGTAGCCTTCTCTGAAGAGATACAGCATGGTCTGGAAGTTTTCCTCAGTGTGAGCAAGGATAGCATGGTCATCAGCATATTGAAGAACAAAGATGGTTTTCTTGAGTACTTTGGTCTTCAACCAAAAAATCCCAGATTGAACTGCCCTCCATGCATTCAGTATTCAATGTTAATTCTGGAAGGAAGGAGGTCTTTAATGAGAACTGAGATGACCGTCAAACAAATGGAGAACAGAGTTGGGGCAACAACACATCCTTGTTTGACCACAGTTAGAATGACAAATGGGTCTGTTTCCAATCTACTACAAAGAATAGTCATGTAGAAGCCTCAGGACCTTGATGTCCTTTTCAGGACATCCAAATCTGGCCAGTACTTTCTGTAAGACTTTGATTGATGGAATCAAAGGACTTAGTAAGGTCACTGAAGAGGCCCTATGCAGGTCCTGATGTTGTTCCCAACACTGCCCTTGGACCTCACCTTCTTCTTGTGTCTCTATACCACATTTGACCATTTTGTTATGTACGCTTGTGCTCATTTATTGTACTTTGATCTTTCATTGTACCTGTGCCTTCAAACAGCGGACACTGCAGCAGCTGTAGCATACTCTGAGGCTCTGTGCTGCAGTCACAGGTAGTTGAACTTCTTCATTAGTTCCTTAGCGCATCCAACTCTGGTGAGTAGGCAGTTGAGATATTGCCACATTTGCCATAGTTTGTCAGTCCCTGTTGGTGCCACCAGGATGTCCATTTTTTCAGCCTCTCATTCCACATCTGTAGTTGTGTACCAAGGACGCCAAAGAATTAGTCTCATCACAAAAGGTAGGCATCCCTGCCACTGCCACCACTATGTCCATGAGCAAGTAAGTGTGGTGTGTTGGGTTGTATCAACCAGCAACAACCAGAAGTTAGGCTTGATCTGCAAATGCCTGACACTTTGGGGTCTTTGACAGTGAGTAGCATCTACCTGGTTCACAACAGAACTTAGGCAGGAGTTACATCTTGGTGTAGAGTTAGACCTTGCTCACAAGCCTAAGGGCAAGTCGCCAAGAAAACTTTTCAGCCAAAATGGAAGCACCTAATGTTTCTAGGCACCTAATTAGTTTTGTGGTTAGTGAAGCAAATTCAGTAACTTTCTGTGACTTAGGCACTTAAGTCCAGTTTAGGCATCTCATGGAACAATTTGGATTTGGCCCTTCCTTAGAATAGAGAAAAAGGCAGGTAATATGGTTAAAATTAATAAACCTGTGCTTGGTTTTGCTGTTTTAAATAATTCATAAATTAAAGATTTTTATTCATCTCATACTATTCCCTAATGCAAGTAAAAAACTCAGATTCTAATGGTTTGGATTAATTCTATTTCCTAACGGGAAAATATCTTTGCAGAAAAGATAGACAAAAGTTTACAGCAACAAATCAAAACCAAGACAGTGAAATTAATAAGAATAAGATTGGTTCAAACTGCTGAATCTAACCTTTGTGGCCTGGACATCAATGCAAGAAAGAAAGTTTATGTGAAAACATTTATATAACAAAACTACTAAATTCTTAATGCAGCTGGAAAATGCGACTCACTCTTTAGAGGAAGCCATGACAAGCTTAAAAAACAGATATGATTTGAACACAGTACTCATATTCACTTCTTCCAAAATCCCAAATACTCTTATTCATGTCTTGAGAAAAAGAAATAGACTGCATCAAATTCAACCACAGCAAAATCATAGTCTCATTTTTCATGAGAGCCTGGAGAGTCCATGCAACCCATTTGGTGGCAGGAGGTCTAAGAAGCCTGTGCAGCCTGTGTGCAGCTTGTATTTTTTAGAGCCACAAGTGATGAAGATGGCTTTAAAATATTTTTAAAAAGTATTATATTTCTTAGCTCCAACGGCCTGCTGAAAAGAAACAGTTTTCCACTCATGAAAAAGCTCCATGATTACTCACAGACTACTTCCAGGGGTTACCAACCTGCACCATTTGTGTCACAAGTGGCATTGGGCAGGTGCTGTATGTGGCAAGCAAGATCTGGGCACTCTTTAAAGGGATGGTGGTGCAGAATTGGGGGGGAAAGGGAAGAGAGAAGGGGGGCCTCCAGTCTCCTACTGAATGAAGCCAGTGAGGGCAGGATGCTGCTAATGCTGCAAGAGGAGGTATCAGGTGTTACCACCAACAACCTAACCCTTCCCTACCCTAGGTTAACCTAGCTCTTGGCAGTGACACCTCTCTTGCAGCAGCATCCTATCCCTGCTCTACTCTCTGTGGCCAGAGACTGAAGCTGCCCAGATGTCTCCATTCCAGGGCCCCAGGGTGCAAACTCAATCAGGTATGCCTCTGAGTGCATGTGGATTAGCCTGGCACTCAGGGAAGGGAAGGTCTTAGTTGGTAGTACACATACTAAAAAAGGCTGGCTGTCACTGGACTCAGCTTGCTAAATGTCAAAGATTATTCTTTCTTACTTCCTCTATGAAGTCTAAACTTTACATACCTTGGTTATCCAAGAATTTTTGCCTGAGTAGCTCGTTCATGGTTTAAAGCAGGGCTGTTCAACTTCAAAGCAGCTGGGAGCTGCAGGCTGCGTGGGTTGTATACTGAGCAGGCTGCACTCTTCTCCAACTGCATGGGTTGTGCATGGTCCCGGAGCCCCCCACCACGTGCACTCCTCTGGAGCAAAGTCCCCCTTGCCATATAGGCTGCATGGTCTTCCCAGACCCTCTGCCACATGGGCTCCGCCACCAAATTAACTGCATGGACTCCCCAGGTCCTTGGAATGCCAAAGAGGGCTCCACTGCAGTGCAGGCTTCATGTGCACTGCCCCACTCCCACCCCAAAACTGTGTGAGCTGCACATAGGAAGAAGAGAGAATCTGGAGACCCTGGCATCAGCAGGAATGATGGAGAAAGCAAAGGCCAAGCCGCAAATTAGACAACACTAGCTTAAGGTAACTGAATAATCCAGTATCTCTAGGACACCACACACAGCTTAGTTTCTTTCTAATGTCTATATGATGGTGTTGCATCAATGAGTTGGGGCTAGCCAGAACGTAAAGGAGCTTCACAAAGTGATGAAGACTACAATGCCTGTTTATATCAATATTCTTCTGGAGCAAGTGGGATAGTATCAGTATGAGACACTGCATCTGCAATTTGAACCGCTATTGCCTTTATTAAGTATCTCGTGCATCTTTTCCACACATTCCTCTTTAGAAACCCTTCATGCATTATTTCACATATAACCCACAGTAAGATGTGCTGATAAAAGATCAATTGAAACAAAAGTATGAGCAGCCTGCCAAGAACCACATAGACTTGGCCTGTGGACAAAATACAGAGCCAAAACTGAGGAGAACAAAAAAAAAAAAAAAAAAAAGGAAAAACTGAAAACCTATATCTTTTTCATTTTACGAAGTGGAAAAAAAGAAGCATGTTTTTCAGCAGCTGACTACCTCCATAAAATATTTAAAATTTGCCCTCGACAGAACATCCAATTATTTTCTCAAAATCAAAACTATGTTTGAGGTCATACAGCTCCTACTATGCACAAATATAAAACGCAGTTTGGCAAATTAATTAATTTTACTAACCGTCAAAGTAGCACTGATATAACTACTAGCACTTGAGAAGAAAAAAACAACAACAATTTTTCAAGCATAAACCCTCAAGAAAATTGCCAGAGACTTTCATGGATTTCATAGATGTTAGGGCTAGAAGAGACCTTGAAGATCCTCAAGTCCAGCCCCCCTGCCCCAGGGGCAGGAAGTCAGCTAGGGTCAAAGGATCCCAGCAAGCTAAGCATCCAAACGTTTCTTGAACGAGTCCAGAGTAGGTGCCTGCACCACTACTGGAGGGTGTCTATTCCAGGTCTTGGGGGCTCAGACAGTAAAGAAATTTTTTCTTATGTCCAGCCTAAAACGG
>NW_017729032.1:143790396-143793007 GCF_001723915.1 Gavialis gangeticus
CCCCCCCCCGAGGTGGAGTACCTTACATTTATCAGTATTGAACGTCATCAGGTTTGTATCTGCCCACTTACTAAGTTTATCCAAGTCAGCTTGGATCACTAGCCTGTCCTCGGTTGTGGACACTATGCCCCAAAGTTTAGTGTCATTGGCAAACTTAGCTAGTGTGCTTCTGACACCAATGTCCACATCGCTGATAAAGATGTTAAAGAGAACTGGTCCAAGGACAGAGCCTTGGGGGACACCACTGGTCACGGAGTGCCATAATGATTCGCTACCATCCACCACTACACTCTGGGTCCAACCCAGCCGGGGTATACCGGGGGGGGACTATCCGCCCCCCGTAGACTGGGCTGCATCTCCAGCTGGGCTTGTCATCCCCACCTTGTCAGCCAGCCCTCACTGCTCCAGCTACAGGGGACAGCCCTGCTCGTTGGAGCAGACAGCACAGCCCAGCACAGAGCTGCAAAGTATGTGGGGATGCTGGGGGACTCTGATTTAACTTGAACCAGGAACGGGTCTGGGACAGAAGTTCCATAAACCGGTTTGACACAAATCAGTTAAGTCTGATACTACATTCAACCAGGTTTATCTTAAACCAGTTTCAGCCATTTTGAAACTGGTTTATGTATACTAAATTTGCATTCTATTACAGGTTTAAACCAGTTTCTGATCACTTAAACTGGTTTATGTGCAACTTCTGTCTCCAGCCCACCTGTTTGAGCTCCCATTATGGAAAATTAAGTTACTTTCACATTAAGCTAGGTTTTTCATTAAACCCAGGCATAGTATTTCTATGCAGGACAAGCTTCTGTACAACACTTTAAGAAGGCTACTTAATTGCAATTTTTTTCATTTGGTAACATATGGTGCAAAGAGTTACATTCTTACAGTTTACGATTTTCTTTTGTGCAATAATCAAGAATTGCTACTGAACTACATGTTAGACTATAGAAAATACCTACATTTATCTGAGCCTGCTCTACTTTTCAGCTGACAGCATTATACACAAGTTACGGACAAGGCTGCTTTTCTACACTAGTAATGACTAGAAAAAACAAACATTGTCTTGCCAGACTCTTACATGTTTAAACAAAAAAGGAGAGGTTAGGAACATTTATTTTAAAAAAAGGATACAGAGTAGAATCGGTGCGATTGTTGGCCTGTGTATACTCCACTTTTTTCTTCATGGGATACACTGTGTGGAAACGTCCACACAAGCAGGCATGTGTACTTGCAGCAGCTCAAATAGAAGTGGTGCAAATTTGAGCTGGGGCTTTTTGCCTCAGTGCACGTGCCCAGACACACGCTTTGGTGTGGTGCAAGGTGTGCCACTTTGGGCAAAATAACCCTGCCTGGCTCCTCTTGGATCTGCCGCCAGGGGGAGCTAGAGCCTGGGGCAGTGTAAAAAGTTGCCCTGTCCTGGCCCCATCAGTAGAAAAAGCTGACCTGGCAAGTAGCTCAGGGCTACCTGCTCTCAGGAGCTTCTGGAACCCAGTCAATTGGTACCTGGGGACACTACCCCTTGTACCAGCTGGACTGAAGCAGCCCTGAGAGTTCCCTGCACCCTTTACCCACTGCAGAAGTCTGGCAGTGGGGGCTGCTGCCTGGCTATGACCTGCTGCACACCTGTCAGACCCAGATGACAACAGCATAGCCAGTAGAGGCATCTGCTCCTCTGGGCCAGCTGCAGAGTTGGCCTTTGTACTGCCATGTGCCCCTGCCCAACCATCTGGGCAGCTATCGCCAGGAAGATGTACCCAGTGCGGTGGCCTGCTTTGAACTGTCAAAGCATGTCCTCCTGGCCCCAACTGGCCAGGAGGTCAGCCACCTCCAGCTAGGTCCAAGGTGCCACCTCTGGGCAGGCTCCTCTGCCTGGGTCCTGCCACTTGCCATCCTAGCAGGAATTCTGGTGTTCCTCATTTGAAAACTGAAAAATCCTTGATAAAAAAATCCCAAAGTCATTCTGTAAAATACCCCAAAATCTATGTTTCTCCACAATTAAAACAAAAGACCACTATATATAGAGAGAGACAGAGACAGAGAGACAGCAATCAGGCAATGTTTTATTGATATATCTACAGTGTTAAAGCAATTTGGAAGCCTATCAGTGTCTCTATCATCATAACAAAATTAATTCTAAATACCTATATGTTTTGCTGTTTGCCTTTGGTTTTCTTACCATATAGCAATTAGAGCTCCCCCTGACCCCTTCACGAACCAGGATGTAGCCACAGCTCCTGCCAGCAGATCTCATCCTATCTGGCAGGTGGGTATGCAGGGTGTGTGCTGGGGGGATGTAGGGTTTGCAGAATCAGGGTGGAAAGAGGGGTGGGGGGATGTGGGTGGCTGTAGAGGGATGTGAGGGGCCATGGGGTGTGTGGGTAGGTGTGGGTGGATTGTGGGAGGACTGGGGGGGTGGCTGTTCAGGAGGGATGGGTCCCCTTCCCTCTGCAGGGTTCAGCCCCCCACACAGCTCACAACCTGCCCCCCACTGGGCTACAGCCCCCCCAACAGAGGCCACATGGCCCCTGCAGGGGTTAACACCCCTCCCTCTGCAGGGCCCACATACCCCACCCCCGCTTGCTCCCCCAACCCCCTTATTTTGCCTGGC
>NW_017729032.1:143793249-143793980 GCF_001723915.1 Gavialis gangeticus
CCCCACGCCGGGCGCTGTCACCACGGGCCCCCTCCCTACCTGCCTGCCTAGGGCTCGCTGCGTTTAGTGGCCCAGCTCTCCGCCCATCAGCTCCCTCCAGCACTAAAGGAAAAAAGAAAAAGCCCTGTACTCACCCGCACTAGCAGCAGCCATCGGGTTCACTGGGGCCTCCTGGCCAGTAAGTAGGGCGTGGAGCAGAAGCTGGAGGAGGGGGGAAGGGACCATGAAGGGACCCCCCTACCCGGCCCCATCCCCCGCCTGCCCCCCAATCACTGTCCTGCCCAACCCCTGCACTCACCAGCAGTAGCAGCTGCCATTGGGGTTGTTGGGGCCTCCTGGCAGAGGCCCCAACACAGCATGGGGCAGCAGGGACCAGCACTGGCCGCCTGGCACCCGTACTGCTGCTCCCCTATTGTGCAGGTGCAACCTGGATCAGCAGGGTGCCACATGGCTCCGCACGCTGTTAGGCAGCTCAAGCTGTCACCCAGGGCCTGGCACTGCTCAGCCTCAGCGGCACCAGCTGCCTGACAGTGCGCAGAGCCGTGCTGCACCTTGCCAACCCAGACTGCACCCATGTGATGGGGCAGCAGCAGTGTAGGGGCCAGGTGGCCGTGGTTGAGGCCGGTCCCCGCTGCCCCCTGCTGCACAGGGTGGGGGCTCTGCCAAGAGGCCCCAGTGACCCTGACAGCAGCTGCTACTACCAGTGAGTACAGGGCTTTTTTTTTTTTTTT
>NW_017729032.1:143794090-143797547 GCF_001723915.1 Gavialis gangeticus
AGGGCTTTTTTTTTTTTTTTAGTGCTAGGATGCTGGGACCAGGCAGGGTAGCAACTGGAGGGTTCAGGGGGCAGGCGGGGGATGTGGCCAGTAGGGTTCCCTCCATGGTTCCCTCCCCACTCCTCCAGCCCCTCATCCCAAACTTACCAGCACAGAGCCCAGGTCCAGCTCAGCACAGGGGCGAGGGCCAGCTATAGACACACTCTGGCTGGCTAGCAGAGCATCTCTGTGAAGAACTGAACATCCAGCTGTCTCAGGACATGGTCCTAGACTGTGCCCTGCCCCACTTTTTTTGCCCAGGGTATTTTTTGACCCCTATATATCCAGGGTTCTAATTCTGCCCCTGCGCTGCAAATCTGCAGTGTGGGGAACTTTTTTATGTTCCCGCACGTGCCTCTTGCAGCCTTTCAACGGGCATGCCCTATGGGGTTAAATCTTCAAAATTATCTAAATAGAACTAATTTTTTGGCTGACTGTAAAAAGGAGAAAAGTTTTATTTTGAAACTGTTAATCATTGTTTCATTTTATCTCAAAACATTCATTTTTTACCTTTTTTTTATTCAAGTGAATATTTAGTTTTGATCAACTATCAAAATTATCATTTTCAAAATGTAGAAACAAATCAATAAACTTGATACAAATCTGGAAATCCGAATTGACTGAAAATTGTCCAGTTCTGAGCTCTGGATAATTGATAGCAATTAATGACTTACGCACATTTGAAAAATCTTAGTCATTATATACAATCTGGCTGATTCCTTCCCTGGGGATTATCTTTAATGGTTACAGAAACAGCAAGTCAACCTAACCAACCTAAACAACTGTTTTTCCTAAAGGATCTTAGTTACATTTTCCTGCAGAGATAATCCAACTCCTGCTATATCCTAGCTGGAGGTAACAAGATCTATCTGATGATATGACTCAGGAATAATTGTATGCTACCTACATGCAGAGTTCAAGCACCTTACATCAATATGACTCAGCATCCAATAATGTACTTGTGTAGTTCTACATAAGACAGTGGAGAAAATCGTACACTGTGTTTTCAACACACGTACCCATAAAACTAGGATTCCTACATCAGAATACATCAATTACAGGATAAGTACATGGAAAAATAGCAGTCTTCAGAAATCTGGGTAAGAAAATAACCTACCAAATCCTTATCCTTTTAACACTTAATTACAGTACATCGTAAATCAAAACACCCTCCTGTAAGAAGTTGCACCAAAATCTTATCTTCTACTGCTTATAATAAATACACAGAAAAAGCAGTATCTTTATGCTAGACATTAGCTAGTAGGTCAGCTAGTTAGTACATTACCACTTGATCCAAGTTTGTTCCTGCAGGCACATGTTCAATTGTGCCAGGTATACCGTTTGCCAAGTCTTTAAAATCCTTTCTAGGACAGCAGTATACCTGTAATGGAGACATGATTCATGCAATATAAGTATAATAATTCTGCTCTTAACCTTTTAATATAATGATCAACGCAAAGATATTACTGAGCCCAGAGCAAATACAAAAACAAACATGAAACAAGTCCTGAAATTTAGCTATCAGGAGTCAAATCTATGAGACAGAGAAACTGGCAATGGCCCACTTGTAAAAACTGAAATACAGAAAAGGTATAAAGCAAAAACCAAAAAAATAATGGTCCTATTGACTGGAAAAAGTGGTTTTAATGCACAGAAAAATTGTAAAAGCCTATTACTGCAATTCAAGTTAAATGAGACATGGTTTAAAATATTAAATTATTTTTCCTTACACCTCAACTTTGTGACCTGTAGAAGTTAAAGATAAACAGAAATATATTTTAGGCAAAACAGATTAATTATGCCTCACTGTACTTGGAGATAGCTCATTTCACTCTTTTTGCATAATTATACTGCACTGCTTCCCACACCCATTTTTCCCCCATGGCAACAGAAGAAATTTAGGTTGGCGATTAAGAAGAGCTTCATTTAGAGAGGTTGTGGAATCTCCATCCAATTTTCAGGAGCAGGTCAAACAGACACTTGATTAGGATGGCTTAGTCAGGGATGATCCTGGTCTAGATGACCTCATGTGGTCCCTTCAAGCCCTATGATGATTCTACATTAAAATTAAAATAGGTCTAACATGAATCCTCACAGAATTCCAAGACACCTCTTTCTTGTTCAATATATTGCCATTTTATTCAGTTTCTGGTTTTTAAGCCAGTCCTCTAGCTATGCAATATTGCTGACATCCACCAAATTTAATTAATTTTTGTGTGGTTTTATAAGGCAACATATCAAATTTTTTATCAAAATATGGCCACTTAACCAACTGAAAATTGCATAAAGGATCATTTAACAACAATATAAAAAAATAAGTGAATTTTTAAAAATATCTTTAGTTCAGTAGCTGCTGGGGAAACACAGGATTACCTTGATTAAAAATAAGTACAGTGATACCATCAGGCGGAAAATGCTCGTTCTTGAAAAGTTGATATTTTGTTGCATTTCTTTACATTATTCTCAAATTTGGTGATTATGAGGTTCAGGTTTAAAATAAATAAAATTATTTTAATTTTATATAAACTGTAAATGAGAAATATCCCATTCTCACTTGGGAACCAGCCATTTCATTCTGTCTTCTCCTACCAAAATACCGTGAGACCAATGTTTTAAGAAAATAGATATTCTGCCCAATGAAATCATGCTCGCAAACCTTTCCACTCTCACTTCATGCCCTCCCTTTGGTTGCTGCTCAGAAAAACCTTAAAAGCCATTGAGGTCAAGCGGTTTAAACCATAATTCACATAAATTACCTGTACAAAAAACTTTACCTTCTGGACATGGTTATGAGAAGGCAAAAGTTATCATGGTTAAAGCAGCCATAGATCTAGCACACCAAGTGTTTTTTAAACTGCTGTCCACAGACCACTGAAGGTCTACAGGGGGCTGGCTTCATTTCTTGGTTGCAGTTACTAAACTGCATGAAAAGCAGATTAAAATGCATTATTTTCTTAATACTACTTTTCTTTTAAATCAATCACTGCAGCTGCTTCAAGAAAATAATGCAATTGGGAATGAGAGGGAATGCTGTCCACAAGTCTGTTAATGTGATAAGTGGAATAAACATTTACAATTACTGAAGCATTCTCCTGTCATTTCTAGTTCCTACTAACCTTAAGTTCTCACACTTGGTTTCCAAGTAAAAGCTCATCAATGCTCTTCTTATTCCCAAGCTTACTTTTAAGAAACTAAGAATATACAAAGATTAGTGCAAAGTCAGTCACTGGATGAACATAGGCAGAAGTTCCTTCTTGTATCAAACATACTGGGGCAGATTCTCTGGCCCTTTCAGGCCATGATAGATGTTACACTTTACAACCTGTAACATGATATATGTGCATGGGGCCTAATCTTGTTTAGGGGCCTGATCATCCCATGACGTCTAAAGCTTGATGGATGTAGTTTACCTGAACCA
>NW_017729032.1:143802547-143810559 GCF_001723915.1 Gavialis gangeticus
TTAAGAAACTAAGAATATACAAAGATTAGTGCAAAGTCAGTCACTGGATGAACATAGGCAGAAGTTCCTTCTTGTATCAAACATACTGGGGCAGATTCTCTGGCCCTTTCAGGCCATGATAGATGTTACACTTTACAACCTGTAACATGATATATGTGCATGGGGCCTAATCTTGTTTAGGGGCCTGATCATCCCATGACGTCTAAAGCTTGATGGATGTAGTTTATCTGAACCATATGTAGTTGAACCAGGCTCTGCGACTGGTTTTGTAACGTCTATCATGCAAATGTGATTTAGGGTCTGTCCGTGTTGAGAGTCATGTAGTCTGTTCACCAGGTGTAGCTCCAGAGCCTATAATTTCTTATCTTCATGCTTCCTTGGTGCAGGTGGGTGAGAGTGAGGTTAGATATATAACGCAGGTCTTGTTGTTAGAAGTGCAAAGTACTCAATTACCTTGATATTTGCCAACTTGAAAATTCAAGTAGCTACTTGAGCTAGGAGGTTTTAGAAGTGGGATCCTAGACTGTCCTGCAGCTATAATGGCTCATACATAGGTGTGAGAGGGTGCTAAGACAGAGCACATACTTGGTGCAGGGCTCAGGCACGGGCGTAAGATGGAGCTGAGACCAGGCACGCTCAGTGTAGGGCACAGACACAGGTGTGAGATGGAGCTGGTATTTGCCAACATGAAAAGTGGCTGCTTGACATACACAATAGTGGACAGGGTAATGCATTGTTCTTGGAGGTTTTCCTCTCTTCCTCCAAACAATCACCCTTGGTGCGGGGGTGGGGTTGTATGCTTAAAGGCCAAAAAAGCTGGAGTGTGACATGTACTGAAACTCCGGGTTCTTTCAAACTCAAATCCTCCAAATAAAGACAGTTCTGTTGCCACCAACACTGTGCCAACACTGAAAATTCAAGTATGAGTACAGATACAATTCAAGACTGTCATGGTCTCAGCAATGGGAGGGGCAAAACTTCCATTTATTATACTAATACAAAAGTCAGACTCCATGTTAGGTGCAGTGAAGGAAGTGTTAAGGTAAGAAAAAGCGAAAGTCTTTAGCTCTGTAAAGAAACAATCATAGTATGATCTCCCTTTATGTTGTAGCAAAAGAATTTTTTTTTTGGAGGGGTAAAAATGATGTAGGTTGCTGGAAGCATTAGCACTCTTAATAAAGGAATGCTGTCTTAATACCTCTTGCGTAGTGTGTAGTGTGAGGAATTAATATTTTGAAAGGAAGAAAAATATACAGACTGTCTGTATAATTCATCTGTATTGTTTTCTAGTCTGACTCCATGAACAAAGGAGAGCAGCGACATACACTCCAGAAGACAGAAGTGCAAAACACAAGGGATTTCAAAGCATTTTGTAGACAGAATTAAGCCTTGAAAAGAGCTTCTGAGTAACACTGAGCTTTACTCAGTATAGTTGTATTTGAGGAATGTGGTGGGTGAGATGTGTGACTAACAGCCAGGGTGGGAGCCAGGCACGAAGCTGCTGAGGACCTGTGGGGGCAGCATGGGTATTGGGGCTTGAGAGGACTGCTGAGGGCTGGGAGCTTGCACTGGAGCACTGGGAGCCCCCAGCTTTGCTTGGGCCCTTCAGTCCTCACTGGCAGGCCCACAAGTTTCTGTGCAACCCTCTGAGACTCTGAAGCATTTTTTCATCTAAGCTACAGTGAAAAGGTGGCTGAGATTTTATGGTTCTATGTATTTTGCCCAGTTAAATTTACCCTTATGCTAATCTGCAATAATTTTACCCTTATGATATCTAGAAATACAGGCTGCTATAGCCAAATAAAAATGGCCACACAGCCTTAAAGCTTCTCAAGCAAATGGATAGAAACTGGAAGACTAGCGTGTAGGTGCAATTAGTGAGCAATCAATCTGGTAATTGCTACCATTGTGAAGTCAAGAAGCCCTTTGACCACAAACAATGGTTTAATGGCCATCTCCTCCCTCCCCCCACCCCCCAAAAAAAGTAAAAAAAGAAACCAGGCTCAGAATAGCAAGCAAATAAATGTTAGACTTTACAAAGAGGAAGGCTTTAATTTATATATATATACACACACACACACACACACACACGATTAATTACAGCTAAATTAAATCTCAGCTATTAAAGCTAACTATTAAAAGCTCACATATTTAAGATTTAAATAGCTTTAATAGCTGAGATTTAATTTAGCAGTAATTAATATGTATATATGTATGTATATACATTTATTTATTTAAGGTTAAATATTTAAACTTCTGGACTATTTAAATTAAAGCTAAGTAATTAAAGTTAAATTAAAATTAAATAGATATATTTTCCGTCTAGAACAGCACCACCCAGAGGATAAGAATTCAAAGTACAGTACATGAATTGACTCTTTAAAAAACATTATGGCATGTACGCGCCATCCAGTGGCGCTATGAGATACAGAACATAACACACATGACCAAATAAACATACATCACCCTAGTCTACATAGGCATGCATCTAAATTGGGTGCAGTTGAATCCACATCTAGATAAATCACTTGCACGTGTATCAAGGCCTATAGAGCTGCACTGTACTGCTTAAGTAAAATAAAGTGCTCGTTAAGCTCATTTAACTGAGGTCTGGAGAAGGATTCTCCTGTGCACTTCTCCCCCCTCCCCCCCTCCCCCAAAAAAAGGAATCTTCCAGAGGTGCATAACTGGCATAGCAATCCTATACTAATCCATTACTGGCCTCCTATATAGGAAGTGCAGCTGAAAGGAAGTGGCATGGCTGATGCATTTCCTGAATCCTACTACTCCTAATGTACAGCCTCTTGGGAGTATAGGATGCTGAGTGTAAAGCTAAGCAGCATCAACAGCTTACAAGTCTGCCACTAAAATCATTCAAATCTGTGGCATGAAATGGGACAGAGGAAGGATGGACATTATCAATTTCCCGATCTTAACCTAAGAAAATTAGTAGCATAAGAAATCATGGAAAAACTGAATGCTTGATATGAAATGAATGCTGCATTCTGAGATGCAGAAATATCCAGCCTAGGTAAATCTTTGTTCATGGGCTTGTTCTGACCAACTATCACATTTCTATTGCATGCTAGAGAAAAAAAAAAACAACTGGAAGTTATTTTTAGATCTTATTTTCATAGCAACTCTTTCTTACTGGCTTTCACAACTTGTTTCAAACTCTGTAGGCGCCAAATGGGGTGAAACCTCAAATTCAAGCAAATTTAATCTGAATATGCAACGTTATGGTTGCACAACTCAAATCATTTTACTGTCCAATGAATAATTCATACATAGCAACTAAAACTAAGATCTAATTATGGATTATTAAGTGTTAGAGCTTAATTTTTATTTTTTCAGTCTTCTAATTTAAAAAAAAAAAATTAGGGGGTAGACAGCACGGAGCAGAAAGCAAGGCAACAGATCCAGCAGGAGGTACAGTGTAGAAAGCAAAAAGCAGAGCAGCAGATCAGGCAGGGGAAGGGATCAAAGTTACCCCTCCCCCCCATGCGTGCACACACGTGTGCACGCGCACTCACACACACACACTCTGCCCTAGGCTGTATCATTTTTTAACAGAGTTTGTCTGGATGCAAGTTAAATGCTGTATTATCCTGCACCTCACTACTCTTCCCTGGAGAACGGGTCCAAGAGAGAACAGCATGCCGGCATTGAAACAGCTAAGTCTCTTTCCTCCAAGAGTGGAAAGAGCAATGGAGACTTTCTTGACATGACCATAACTGAGGTATAAATGGGCCCTGTATTCTTCTTTTAATAGCAAAATTCACTCTGGGTTTCAGCCAGCCACTGAGAATGCAGTTTTCTTGACAATGTGCACTTAGGTCTTTGAGCCAAATCCCACGGGTTTATTAAAAACTTTATTCTGTGAGTAAACAACTTTGCCAGCACAATAAAGTCATAATTATATACTGTACTGTTCACTGGAAACTTACCTAATTTCATCTGATTGTATTTTCTTAAAGGAGGCACATGCTGTAAGTGCTCCCTGTCACATACTTGCTGGCGTTATTTTTTCCAGTAATATTTTGCTTTCTTACAAAAATGTGAATTCTGTTTTGTCCCTGCCCCCCTAAAATATTAACATAATATCCCAGGACATACAATTTTCCTAACATAGACTGGTCTGCCACACGGGAAATAATTTCCTGGGTAAATACCTACATTTACTTTATACAGAGCTTCAACATTGAAAATATGATAAATCTCCTCCACTGTCACTCTCGTGCAGTTGCTGTAACAACCTGTCACTCCCATGCTCCTGCCTTCAGGGACAAAGAAAAACGTGGGCCATTTTTAACTGACCGTAAATTTAGAACAAATAGTTTTACAAATGTTATTAGTAGAATTGCAGATGCATTATTGTCCTATTTGTATGACAATAATGACCTCCTATAAACATAGTTTTCTGCTTTCCCCTGATGCAATACAGAGACAATGTTATTACAGGGCAAACCATACCATTTTCCTTCATTAGAGGCTCACTTTACCTGCTCAGTGAGTCAAACCAGCGTTTATTCCGAATGAATCTGATCATTTTATTCTATTTAACAAATTCTCTCACCACCTAAATATTTCACCTGCTCACATAGATAAATCAAAAACAGATCGGCTAAATCACTGTAACCACATTGCTAATCTACTAAATTATTCTGATGAGTAACTAGTGGAAAAAGAATAACAGCATACTAAAGACATTCCCTTCGTACACTAAACACCAGGAAAAGAGAGAATCAGACCCCAGTAGGAAAAGAAAGAATCACAAACTTCATGATAAATACAAGGATCAGTGGAAGTTACCATTCAGAAAAAGTCTTTCTTGGCTAAAATGCAAGGTTTGGAACAAGCCTTCTTAAAAATAAATTCTTAAAAGATGTGTTTTCTTACAGGTGACAGATAGCAATGCCTATCATTCAGGTTCCTAACGCTTTCCATTACAAAACCCTGTTTTTCAGTTGCTCATAAATGTAGGGCCACAACCTTGAACCTGGGGCCTTGGCCTAGCCAGTATGCAATGTATCTCAGTCTCCCACAAACAGCTGGTCCCCCAGACTGGTCATGGCTGAAGTCTCCAGCGGGGCTGAAACCTCTACCCACTCCCCGTTTCCAGACTGACTGGCTGGGGTTGGCTGACCCTCCACTTCCCACATATAAATCTCTGAACAGGAACAGGAACTGTTAACAGGATTCTTCCTAACCCATGACTGCTCTACTGCTCCCTCTGGCTTGTGCCTCGATTCTGTTCTCACCTTGATCTCCTGGTTTTCTAACTTGGCTTGCTGGTAACTTCGCTCGCTCACTCTGGTCCTCCTGTACCCTTGACCTTGCATGCTTTTGGACTCCACTCAGATAGACCCCCTGGCTCCTTGACCTCCTCTGCCCCCCTAGATTCTGCTTGCTCATCCTGACCTGGACCAGCACAGACCCCCAAAGAAACCTACCTGCAACCAGCCATATTAAAAGACCAGATGCAGCAGCAGCAGCAGCAGCAGCAGCACGTGGCTGCGGGGAGGAGTCTGAGAGAAGGCTTCCTGCAGGGTGCTGCACTCCTGCTTGGACAGCAGATGGTCCCTCTGTGCTCTGTCTGTCATTCAGTGAAGCTCCCGCTGTTCCCTTTTTTTCTGAGAGGGAGTTTCACAAAGCAGCCAGAGCTTAATTGTTTTTATGAACAGCTCTTTTTTTTAAACAGATTTTACAGACAGGCATTTTTAGCCTGATTTTTTTTTTAACTTCCTGTCCATAAATGTACAGACAATTGGCAACCTTGCTAGAATATGCCACAACTTGAGAGAAATGTTCCCCGCCCTTCCCCTGCTTCTCCTCTCCTGACTTTCAAATAACCTTCAAAACCTTGCCTAACTCCTCATCAGAAGCAAATTCCTCACTGATCAACAGACACCAAAGCGTCTACAGCCCTGCCTTAAAAATCAGTGCCACCACAATCAATACCCCCAACAAGACAACCATCAGAATCCAGGGATACTACACACATCTATCACAAAATGTGGTGCATCTGGTCCAATGCATGAAAAGCCCTCATGGAAATGATGTGGGTGAAACTAGACAAATTACAATGAGTTAAAATGGGGTGGGGCTAAATTGATTAATAGATTCATAGATGTTGGGGTCAGAAGGGACCTCAGTAGATCATAGAGTCTGACCCCCTGCCCTGGGCAGGAAAGAGCACTGGTGTTAGATGACCACAGTCAGGTGCCTGTCTAGCCTCCTCTTAAAGACCCCCAGGGTAGGGGAGAGCACCACCTCTCTTGGAAGCCCATTTCAGATTTAGGTAACCCTTACCATAAAGAAGTGCTTTCTGATGTCTAACCTAAATCCGCTCTCCATCAGTTTGTGGCCATTGTTCCTGGTGATTCCAAGGAGTGCCCTGGTAAACAGAGCATCACCTATTCCTTGCTACCCCTCTTGATGAATTTCTAGGTGGCCACAAGATCACCTCTCAACCTGCTCTTCTGTAGGCTGAAGAGATCCAGGGTCCTCAATCCCTCCTCATAGGGTTTTGCCTGCAGGCCCCTAACCATACAAGTGGCCCTCCTCTGAACCCTCTCGAGGTTGTCCACACCCTCTTGAAGTGCAGCTCCCAAAACTCGATGCAGTACTCCAACTGCAGCTGACCAGTGCCCCATGAAGGGGAAGTATCACCTCCCTGGACCTGTCTGTCACGCACCTGTTACTGCATGATAAAGTGCAGTTGGCTTTACTGATCACTTCGTCACATTGACAACTCATGTTCATCTTAGAGTCAATACTGACTCCAAGATCCCTTTCTGCTGCTGTACTGCTGAGAGGGTCATCCCCCAGCCTGTAAGCATGTTGGTGATTCCTTCTCCCAAGGTGCAGCACCTTGCATTTGTCCTTATTAAACTGCATCCTATTCTGTTCCACCCACTTTTCCAACCTGTCCAGATCTGCCTGGATTTGTTCCCTACCCTCTGGTGTCTTAACTGTACCCCATAATTTGGTATCATCAGCAAATTTGGACAGAGTGCTTTCTACACCCTCATCCAAGTCACTGAAGACACTGAACAGCACCCATCCAAGGACCCAGCCTTGTGTGCTCCAGCTGTTCTGTTGTAACTATGTGTGCCTCCTTGTATTCTTTACTATGTGAAAGCTCAACCCTGGTACCTCTTCCTTGTTTCACGAATAGTAAACTATAGTTGTTTAGCTTTCACTTAGCTCTAGGTAAGTGAACACTAGTTACTGATGACCTATGGGAAATCCCCACCTGACTTCAATTTGGTGTTATTTGTTCATAAGCCCAGTAGAGCATAAGACTTACTGAAAATCTCCCAAAACAAAGTCTACCCTTCGCAGCACCAGCGAAGATACTGTTTCTATTGCTGCATCAGACCTGTGTCCTACCTGAGGTCATGCTCAGATGCCTGTCATGCATTCAAATTTTGAATCTGTAGTAACAAAGAAATCCATTTTGTTGCTTGTCTCATTAGTACTTGTACCTGCTAATGTTTAATAATGACAGTTGAACTTCACCATACACTTAGCATACTATAAAAGCCTACTCAGAACATCACTGTAAAGAGTTCCGATTGCTTAACAAATCTTCTTGCAAATAGCTTTCTGGCACGTTTTATAAACACATACATTCTGAACCTTGAGTGTGATGTTGACAGTTCTCCAGAGCCCAGCTAAAGTAAAACTAATTAGTAGGCACTGTGGCAGAAACCCACCTTGGTTTCTCCCCAAAAATCTCTGCCCTGTGACACTGTGATTTAAATCTCTGTGCTGTGACCATTCAATTAGGGTGGGCCCAGCACACGGGACCACACCCTCAGCCGGTCTCTTTAGGGAACTTGAGCTGGCTGCATTCCTGAGGGAGGGGGAAACCTGCTCCCTCTGCTTACGTGACTTGCATCACTTACCTGGGTGAGGGGTTTCTACCTGGGGAGCTGGGATCTGCCCGGTAACAGGTGATGCATTTCAAATTGGTTGGCTGACAGCCAACTGGGGCTGACCTCCGC
>NW_017729032.1:143815559-143816059 GCF_001723915.1 Gavialis gangeticus
GGAAACAGCGGAGGGATACAAATACCCAGCTGTGTTCCTGAGGTGGGATCTCTGCACCCGCCACAGGCACCATATTTAGGAAATAAAGAGCCAGTGTTTCTATTAGATACATTCCTATCTCGCTTTTAATGACTAGAATAAGGATAAAAAAATAAGTAGGAGTATTATGCAGAATATATTCTTACACGTCTAAGATTTCTTAGACAAAAGCTTAATTAAGCTGAATTTCTGGTTGATAAATTCTACCATTTATTTTGGCAGGGGAGGAACTTACATAAACATGATAAAAGCCAAAATAAAGGGTCAACTCCAAAAAAAAAGTTCGCAAAGACTAAAATCACCCCAAAATTTTAACACTCTCCCTGTGATATTTTATTGTGATGAAAGCCTAAAATTATCTCAGGGCTTCCAGTTATTTCTGGGCTATTATTTGAAGCAGGGTTGAGGCATTTTGAATCATGATGCAGTACAGGAACAGGAAACAGCACAAGAAGGCTCTT
>NW_017729032.1:143821059-143823250 GCF_001723915.1 Gavialis gangeticus
CATAGGAAAGAAGTGGACAACAGCACAAGAAGGCTCTTTGTGTGGTTATAAGAATGGTAAATCTCTTATTAGAAATAACCTGGAACTTACAGAATCATCATGACTTCTGTGCATAGTAAAATACCCAGTATTGGCTTGATCGAGCTGCTTTCTAGCACAGTTTATTTAATGTTAACAGTACATTTACATATTCAAATACTTCAGATTTTTGAGAGGTGAAGCAGTAAAGTGAAATCCTACAGATACCAGCAAAGCTTGCAGAAACTTCAGCAGACTTCCAGAAGCCAGGAGTGAGTAGTACTTGCCCTTAATAATCATGAGGCCATACACACTTTACAAAACATGAATCAATTTAAAGTGTGTACCCCCTTTTTATATACATTTCCAGAGCCCCAAAGTCTACTAGATTCATTAAACAAGTTAAAGTTAAGACCACTATCCTAAATAACTTGTAGCCTAATGTTTAGCTGTTTCACAACCACTTAAAATAACAAACACAGACAAAAATGCAGTAAGACAGGGTTTATAATCAAATGATCTTAGAGTTACTTAACTACATCCTTAAACTAATTTGTGTATAAGACACATTTGAAAAGAAACATATGCATTATTTTGCAGATACATGTATATATAATATAGCCTCAAGACGGCTCCATATGATGGATACAAATATGTAGTTTGAAGTGAATGCAGTTTGCTTGTATGCAAATATAAAAATGTAGATGATATTATATTTACTTGAATCTGAGATGACCCCAAATTCAAGACAACCCTTCAACAGTTGGATTTTATAGTTGGAAAATTTATAAAATTTCCATGTATAGAATCTAATTATCCGAGATTGTTCTTTAAATCATCTTGCCCACTGTTACAGCGGAACAGGAAATGGTGAGGCAGGTGGACTGGGAAGCAGCTTACCCTCTGCCCCATGCAACCTTGGGTCCCACCTTCCCCTCAGCCTCTGCTCCCCCACTTCACCCTCCAGGCTCTGATCCACATTGGCAGGCTTTAATCCTCTTTCTAGTCTGAGGCAGTGAACAAACCCCAGCTTCGCCCCGTAACAGCCATGCAGGCTGCACACCGCTGCTATGCAGCAGTAAACATAACTCTGGCTCCAAGGTGCACAAAGCCTGCTGGTGCAGAGCAAAGGTAATATGGAGAGGAAGAGGGGCAGGCAGGGGGGCAAAGGCTGAGCTGGGGGGGGAATAGGGAGGAAGAGGCTGCAGGGGTAGATGAGGAATGCAGAGGTGGTTTGAAGGGGAGGAACAGGAGAAGGACAGGCAGCAGCTGCAGCAACTATACACCCTGGATAGGGGCTGAAGCCCAAGTTACAACAGCCACCTGCTCCCCAGCCCCAAGAGCCCTTATACATGATTCTAAGACAAGGGGTCCCCCCCTTGTTAACTGGGGGAAAAACACTTTGTCTTAGAATGGAGTAAATACCTTTAAACACCTCCCTACTTACCACCTGTACTTTCTTCAAGCTTATGAAAGGCATGCGGGCTCATCAGAAACTCTTGGACCACAGACGCTTGTATTTTCTACATGGAGGTGTATTTGAGATGCAATAGGGAAACCTCTGAAAGTAAAAACTTCCTAACTTTTATAAACTTCTCTGAAATGCCTTGCATAATTTGTCCATACCTTCCAGAGGAAAAAAAATTCTCTCTTGGGGTGAGATATGGCATATATGATTACAAGTGGATTCATTTATGTCAGTGCATTTCAGTGGAGGGATGAGATAGAGGAAAACAGGCTCAAAATAGGAAGCCAGATTCAAACTTCATTTTCTGGAGGAATGCTTATAAGACTATATTTCCATAGAATCATAGAAGTAGGGTCGGAAGGGACCTTGTAGATCTTCAAGTCTGACCTTCCGCCTGGGCGGGAGAAAAGACTGGACTCAAATGAGTCCAGCCAGGTAGTCATCAAGCCTCTTCTTAAAGACCCCCAGGGTAGGAGCCAGCAACACTTCCCTAGGAAGTTGGTTCCGGATCCTAGCTGCCCTAACTGTGAAGTAGTTCTTGCGGATGTCTAATCTAAATCTACTCTCTAATAATTTGTATCCATTGTTCCTTGTCATGCCAGGGGTCGCTAGGGGAAACAGTGTCTCCCCTAAACCCTTCTGGTCCCCCCTAGTGAGTTTATAGACAGTCACCAGGTCCCCCCTTAGCCTTCTCTTGTGAAGGCT
>NW_017729032.1:143823439-143836416 GCF_001723915.1 Gavialis gangeticus
TCTTGTTGCAGTCTTTTCCTCCCTACTAGCATGCTCACCTCACCCCAAATTTTGGTATCATCAGCGAATTTAAACAGGTTGCATTTCACCCCGTCGTGCAAATCACTGATGAAGAAATCAAACAGTGCAGGCCCCAGGACCGAGTCCTGGGGGCCTCCGCTGCCCACTTCCCCCCAGGTCGAATATGACCCATCCACCACCACCCTCTGAGTACGACCCTTGAGCCAATCTGCAATCCATCTGACTGTGTAGGCATCAATGCCACAGTCGCCTAGTTTTTTAATGAGGATGGGGTGGGAGATGGTGTCAAAGGCCTTGCTCTCCAAAAATGAGCAAAACTAGAGTTCAAATCTGAGGTAAAAAAAGGACTAGAAAACCAAGAAATTTCATATTTTTAGCATCTCAGTGATCTGTGAAGATGCAGTCACCTGCTACCTGTGAACATAGCCAGGCAAACAGGAGAATGAATGAGAGTCTTAGCAAATGAAAGAAAACCTTGAAAGGAGGCGCATTTCACTGAAGAATGATGTATCAAACCAGAGTAATAACATGCCCACCAATACTGAAGAGATCTTACTTCTGTAACAGTAAATTCTGCACCAAAATTTTCTTCTCTAAATCAGCGTAAAAGATAAAGAGCAAATACTGGATTTTAATCTATATCAATGTACCCAAAAATAAGTCTACAGAGAGAGTATGTTACATTACAGAATTGTTCTGTGCACTGACTGAGCGAAAGATCTATTAGATCTCCACCTCTAATTGTTATGATTATCTGATAACAACCTTTATATTTCTATTCACTTGCATGGTTTCTAATTGGTAAGATTTACAAGCGGTTTTTGTGAGACCCTGCTTTTGATGCTCTCATTCAAATGCAATTAATAAGTATGCATGGTACTTTTAAACTCAACAGGCATCAGACCCGCAAATGATAGAGCCTCTGATGTGATAAAATTTCACTAGAGATAAGTTATCTGTATAGCCCTTTGTCTGTTGCAAGCATATTTATAATAGCCATTTCGATTTTAACGGTATCTCCAGAATAACTCCTGCTCCACAGTATCAGGGAAGATGACCCTCACTTTTAGCAGCTCTCTGTCATTTTTCTCCTTTGTGAAGACAAAAGTCAATTAACTCATCAAGACATCTGTTATTTCCTTATCTCCTGTCTTCAATTAAGCACTATCATTCTGAGCGATGACAATAGTCTCTTACCTGCCCACTAGAAATCTGCTTTTAAGACCTTTATTGTCACTTTATGGAAATTAACATTTAATATTATTAAGTCCCAGGATAGGATTTCCCCCACTTTTTTTGCTGATTCTCAAAGCATCACAGGACATCACAGAAGTAAACTGTTCACTGAAAACAATACATACTCAGTAAAAGAACAGAATTTGGCCAAGGATAAGTTTCAAGCAAGTTCCTTCCAAGGGTTTATATACTTGGTTTCTGATGCACCCCCAAAACCACTCAACCAGTGTTGAATCAATGCTGAGAGGGCGGGGAGAAGCGGTGGTGCAGGCACAGCTGGAAGCTGCCAGGCCTCAGCAACACAACTCTTTGCTGTCCAGCCCCAGCATGGGCGCAGAGGGATGAGCACAAGCAAAGCCCTTCATCCCTGTGGGCCAGATTCAGTGGCTCTGTGGGCTGGATCCTGCCTGTGGGCTATATGTTGCCAACCCCTAGCCTAGAATAATATCGCCTAGCCCTCAAGTAGCTTTCATGTACAGTAGAAGATTTTCAGTGCTCCTTCTAGAGGTATGGAGGATGAAGTATCCTCCCTGTTCCTCCTTTGCATTCTTCAGTCTCAAAGCCCCTCTGCTGTAGCCACCATCCTCCTGGTAGGAAACTGGATAGGACTCTCTACCCACTAACAATGGTCATCAATGGTCAGCATAGTCTTCCATCTCATCATGGGCTTGCTTGCAAGACACTCTCTCATCATGCTTTCAGTTTCTGTTAGTCCAGGGACAAAGAAAACAGAGTCCAGGAATTAAAACCAAATCTCCTGCCTGGAACACCGCACATTTCAAAGTAAATAGTCCAAAAAAACCAAACTCTTAGAAACATCACCTTTGCCAATCATAATTTCTTGTAAGCATAGTTTTAAAATCAGAAATTTATTTTTATTTGATGTAATATAAAATATTCCAGACCAACTAATATCTAAATTTTAATTATATTGAGTCCACAAAGCTGCTTGAAAATGCTTTAACTCTGAAGTGGGGGCATGGTGGTTATATGCAGTGGACTGGCATTCATGAGATCTTGGAAAAGCATTTAGCTTTCTGTGAAAGTCTGTCTGTGCCTCAGCTTCATGTCTATAAGAAAAAAAACTAGTGATGCTAATACAGTACTTGAGTATTGGAGACTGGACAGTCACCTTGCTGGGGTCACTTGACCCCAGTTGTCTTTTCCTGACTAGTGCAGGAGAACTGGACGTGATGATATATAAGGTCCCTTCCAGCCCCTTACAATCTATAAATCTATTAATCTACTTCCCCTAACGCACAACGGGTGTTGGGATAAAATTTGTATCTGTCGCATGCCCATGTTTTGAGACAAGGAATAGTTCCTCATGAGTATAAAGACAGAACATGGATTTGGGGGTCAGGTTTCCTTGGCTCCATCCCCACTCCTGGCACTGGCTGTCTAAATGACCCTTGGGTCACTTCACCTTTTCGTTCTTCAGTTTCGCCAGTTACAAAATGAGTATGAAGTATGGATGTAAATAGCGTTGAAAAATATTCATTTAACCTGTTCTAATTATATTGGTTAAGCAGTTAATCGATAACACAGCAGCTCAGACAGCTGCTGCTGGGAGCTGCTCCCAGGGCCCTTTGAGGGGGGGAAGGGAGGAGGTGGTGGCAAGCCCAGCCAGACAACACAGCCCAGGTGAAGCACCTCCCCCTTCCCGCCCACCCCCCAGGGAGGGAGCACCTGTGAACAAGCAGCTATTTGCTTAATTGATGAGCCATTAGGCTGCCTGCTGTTTTCCTCTTAGGTTATGGGTATTAGGCTCCCTTGCACCTACATCCTGCCTGCCCTGCCACCTTCCCATTCCTGCTGGGGCACCATACAGCTTCCCTTCCCCACCAGACTGCCCTACAATAATCAGTAAGCTAACCGGTTATCACTGGACTTATTGGTTAAACAATTGTTTAATTAATTGTTTAACTAATAAGTCAATAAAATTAATTGTTTAATTAATTGTTTAACCATTCACATCCCAAGTATAAACTCTTCCATCCACAAAGGTGTTGGATGACTTAACGTATGTAAAATTAAACAGCCTTAAATGAAAGTTGGTATGTATCAGAATGGCAAAGCTATATTACATTCAAGGATGAGGTCCCCAATACTCTCCATATTTTGAATTAAAAAAAAAAAACTATGTAAATAAGAAATCCTGCATTGCCTCTAGAAACATAAATCCATTTTTCATTTTTGCTTAGTTGTTATTCCAATCAATACTGGAATAATTAAAACCCCTCATGATCAATGCTCATGTTTTCTTTTTTTCTTTTTTTTTAAAGGCTTTCCTTATATGTGAAAAGATTTTATGAACTAGTTTCTCAAACTGCCTCTTAGATTTCTATACCAGCAGCCAAGACTCTCTCAGCCTTGTTACAGTTCTTAATTTTTCATACCAGCTTACATTTAGTCTCCAACATTCTTGTATCTTTTTTTGTCTGTGGAGAGAATACCACTCCTTACCACTTCTCTTTGCTTTAACTTCTCTGCCCCTTCCCCCCCTCCATTACTTTCCAATATCCTGGTATTTTTAATTTTCATTCCCTTTTTCTTGTAAAAGCACCTGAAAGGACACAATACCCTGAAGATAGATGCTTCTTAATATATTATATTTCTGAAAAGAATGTTCTCTAATTTAGCAATATTATTTCAGACTCAGCACTTGGACCAACCTTAGTTTAATCTTTTACAACAGTCTCCATCAAAATGGTACTTACTACTGGTAAGTTAAAATTATTACCATGGCATTTCCATTATTCATAGCATAAGGAACATGGGAGGAAATTATTTCTGCTTACCCAAACACTTCCTTTCTTCAAATAAGAAGGTCCCTAGATCTGTTATACTGACTACTTCACCTACTTGGTGCTTAGAGGCAGAACCATACCTGACAGTCAATAGGAGCTGCAGTCTCAATTTGATAACACTCTCAATCAAGACAATTTCATTGTACTTGCCAAATTACCAGTCACACCAATGATACTTTGAAGAGAAACTCAATTCCTCTTATGGCAGGGCACAAGAAACTCCCACTAATGAAACAAGCCCAAATCATATCCATTCTATGCTATTCTAGGTGACCTTTTCACCAGAGGACACACTGATGGTAGCATTTACTACTTGAAGTAAAAGGAAATTCTCAGGTAAGCACAGTTACATTTTCCTATTTTTCATTTTTATTAGATGCATCAGAATCATCTCTCAAATACGGACTTCTTTAATGAGACATATTACCTATCCCATCATTTTTTCCTGGGCACTAGACAAGGAAGAAACCTCTGTCAGAATAATCACATTTGTCGAAGACTAGATGACCAAGACAAAGCAGTTTGATGAATTTATGTTTAGACATAAATACCTAGACATTGTAATTCTTTATTTCCATTCTGAAATTGTTCATGTGTAGTTTATACCCATTTGATTTTGTATCAATATTGCCCTTCCCTATAACATAAATACTTCCTATGCTTCTCTGAAAGACATTCTCATATGTATTTCTGAAGAGGACTTGTATCTTCTCCCAACCTTCATTTTACTAAGCTAAACAAGCCAAGGTCTATAGGACATGTCTACAACATGGAAGCATCCTGTTCTAGCCAGAACATCCCTGAGTACACCCTGCCCACTCACTTCCACTAACATGCTCCACATGCAGAAATACACCCGTGAGGGCCATTCTTGGGGTATCCTACTGTAGGCACTCATGCTGCATGCAGACTGAGGCCCCTAAAAGATGCTATACTTAAGATGTGACTAACTAGTTAATTGCATCTTAAGTAATGACCTGGTCACACAGTCAGTCAATGAATGGCATAATGAAAACAGGAATAAGCCATAAAGTTATTGCACAAACTGTGTGCAATAACATTGTGGCTGGCTCCTATCACGTCTATAATTGAATGCGTGGCCTGTACCCAGCCTCTGGAGCATACTGGAACTTTTCAAGATGTATGTTCCAGAGACTGGGAGTGCCCTTTGACTGGAGTCCCCAGATGGAAGAGTGTACCATACACTCCCGGGGCTCCCAGCTGCAGGAGCATGGGGTGCGCTCCCCCAGCTGGAAGCCAAGCTTGCTACTTGCTGATGGGGGGGGGGGGGGGGGGGGCAGGTGCGGGGCTGGGGCTGGGATTGGAAATGTCCTGTACCAGAAATATGGCACAATGCAATCTGTTGTAGGATCCGACAATCTTGCCTCCTCCCACGGACATGTAGCATGGCAGAAAGCGTGACTGTTAGGATGCCATATCAGAACCCATTGCACCTTTACTTAAAGGTCTGTCAGGTGCCTGAGTTTTCCAGAGCAGCCACTGAGGGACACCCCAGAGTGTGCTTGCTGGTGCATTTTCCAGAGCATGCTGCTGCTAATGCTGCTGAGGCCGTTGCTGCTGCAGTGTAGATATGTCTTTAACCTCCTCTCGTAAGAAAGGTTCTGTTTCCTAACCATCCGACTGTGTCCTCTCAGCACAACCCACTTAACATTAATTTTTTGAACAAAAGGTGATCAGAACTGTGTAACTGATATTACCAATACAACATATAATGGTACCAATATTCTCCTGTCTCCAAGAAATACACCCAATAATTGTATTGGCCTTTTTCAGAGCTGCATCACATTTGCAGATTAGTGGTCCTTCTCCTCTTTCATCACTCCCAATCTATAACCAGTTTATTAGTCCCTAAAGCATATGATTTTGCACTTTATACTATGACATTTCTGTTTCCTCTATGCAAGGTCTGTATGATCACCCAGTCCTACCTTGTATTAAAAATACCACCCAACTGTGGGTCAGTTCCAGTTTCATAAGCACACTTCCAGCTCTTGCACAAATATCACTAGTAAGAAATTCAAATGGGATGGATCCCAAGATTGATCCCTGAGGATCATCACTAGTAACTTCTCTTCAATCTGATAACTTCACTTTCTGTAAAACTTGTGTGGTCTCCCTTTTAGTCAGTTCTTTATGCACCTTACAGTTATGATATTATTTTCCCCTTCTTCATTTTCACTAATAATTCCCCATGAAACACAACATCAAACTGCTTTGCTTAAAACTGAATAGATTAGGTCTGCTGCATTGCTTTTATCCTGTTGTAAAAGGATATTAGATTAGACAGTGTTATGTTACTGTATTTACTCAAATACAAGATGACATTTCCCCCGCCCCCATTTAACATATGGGGGAAAGCCCCTGATCTTGGATTCAAGTATGGGGGGAGCGTTTATAGGAGACTGCTATGGGTCCATCTCTGGCCCTGACTCAAGGGTGGAGTCAGAGCTGCATGAGCCGCCTGCTGCCCCTCCCCCTGAAACTACTGCTTACCTACTGTAGCTCCAGCTCTGGCCCCATTCCAGCCTGAGACATGGAGCATATGGTTGCTCTGGCCCCCACCCAGTCGTGCTTCAGTGGCAGCAGTGATGGCAGCTCCGGCCCCAGCCCCAGAACACTGCTGCTGTAACCACTACTGTACTACAGGCAGGGGCAGCGGGGACAATGGGCGTTGTGCCCTGGGCCGGGGGAGAGGCTGGAGGAGGAGGACAGAGGTGGCAGGGAGAAGGGGGGCAGATGTGGCAACAGGGAGGTAATAGAGGTGGCAGGAAGGACAGAGGCAGCAGGAGGAAAGAGGTGGTAAGGGGCAAGGGTCATACCACATGAGTCCCTAGGTCGCTGCCCCTCCACTGCCTGCCCTCCTACCGCTGTTTGCCTCACTGCAGCAGGGGAAAGGGGAATAAATTTAACATAACCCTCCAATAGTTAGATTCTATTTATGGAAAATTATAACAAATTTTCCAGGTATTGAATTGTTGTGGGAGGGGGGCCTTAAATTCAAAGTCACCTTGGATTCAGGTAAATTGTTTGTTTGGTCCCATTTTCTGTTTACCTCCTTGTTCCTGATTAATCATTCCTTGGATATCTCCTCTAAAACCCTGAATAGTAATGAACTATTAATGGGCCTAGATTAACACTTTATCAAAAAAATGAAGAGGCACCACCTTGGCTGTTGTTGCTTTGCTATTCCCCCAAATTGACAGGCTCATTGAAGGTCCGTATTATAGGCATTGCTAGTTCATAGGCCCATTCTTTCAGTATTCTCACCCGGAGATTATCAGTGCTTCCCAAGCTCATCACAATAAACAATCCAATTTTGCTTCTACCTCAGAGTAGCAGCTTGCTTGAACCAACAATTCTAATCTTGGAATTTTTTTTTCCTTGACAGGGAAAGGGGCTGAAGTTACAGACTGAACTAAGGGTGGGAACTACACTGTTCCCATAGAACTGACATCGCTCCCTGGCAAAATATTCAGTAATGAGTGAAGCAGGAAACGGAGACCATTACTTTTACTTCTGGCTTTTCACAGCCTAGCACGCTCCCTTGAAGTCTTCAGGGACACCAGCAGCTGCAGAGACCCCAGTTTGTCTCCCAAAAATCAAATGCAACCTTAGGACATAGCTGGGAGTTAGAGAAACGTTTGAGCCAACTGTCAAAATCTTGAAGCCAAATTTGGTTTTTCTACTCAGAAAAGCTGTGCAGCAGGGGGACCTAGCTGAGCTGCTAGGGACTGAGAGAAAACTGGAGGGATCCTGGCTTCCCTGAAGAGGATCCTTCTGCTGTTAATGATTGACAAACCAGCTGCTGGTGCAGATCTGTGGCGTTTAAGGCTAGGGAAAGAAGTTACACATAAACTGGTTTAAGTGATCAGAAACTGGTTTAAATCTGTAACAGAACACAAGGTCAGTGAACATAAACCAGTTTCAAAATGACAAACTGGTTTAAGATAAACCTGGTTGAACATAGTATCACACTTAACTGATTTGGGTCAAAGCAGTTTATGAAACTTCTGTCCAAAACCCCTTCCTAGTTCAAGTTAAATCGGAGTCCCCCAGCATCCCAGCATGCTTTGTAGCCCTGGGCCGAACTGTGCTGTCTGCTCCATAAAACAAGACTGGGTCCACCCCTCTGCTCCCTAGCTGGAGCAGTGAGGGCTGGCTGACAAGGGGGGCGGGGGGGCAAGTCCAGCTGGGGATGCAGCCCAACTGCCCCTCCCCAGGCAAACCCTGGCTGGGGTCTGGGGCCAGAGAATGGGTTAAACACCCTTTTCCCCACTCAAACTTATTGCTGGCTGCAACTGTGGCCTACAAATCCTAAAGGCACTTGGAAATAAGTAATGAGCAACCCTGCAGAGTCCTGCTTCTGTAATTCTGGACTGCAAATTCCAGAGACCTTGGGGGCAGCAAGAAGTGAACACACAGCCAGAAAGCTGTGCTCTAGCATCCCCTAGCTTTGGGCCTGAGCCACTGCAGGCACGTGGCTGCATTTCCTAAGTCAAAGGTAAGTGTCTGTTCACTTCTGTTTCAATTTAATCTGGGCAGCTTAAACCAACCTGCAAAGACTCAATCAACTCACCCTCCGGCTTTTTGACTGTCTGTACCTAGCCTAATGCAACAAAACTGCAAATTCCACTGTAACATTTATTTCATGCATGATGTCATATTTAACAAGAGACCACCATCAGGTTTTTTATTTTTTATTTTAGATGCTCAACATTTACTTCATGACATTCTTCAGAGGTAGATACTTTACTGATACCTTAGCTGGGCAGGCTGCTATTCAGTACTCTAATTTTTACATTCCAAAATCCTTATGCTTGGAATTTCAAATACACAAATTCTAGGGAAAGATATTAACACTATTTCTAAGCAGAGTAGATATGCATGTGTATATATGTACACAAAGTGTGTTTCAGAAAGTAACAACAATTTTGAAATAAAACCATTTTCTGTGCAATGAGTGGGAAACTACACAACAGTAGGGAAACACTGTCAAACACACCAATTATTTCTGACCGTGCAGAGAAGTAACGTGGTCCAGTAATGATCATTGCATACAAAAGGTTTTATTTCAAAATTTCCAATATAAAACTTCCTGAAACACCCTCTATACACATGCACACCACACACCGAATATGTACTGCTCCATAAAAAGTTCATACTACAACCAATTCAAAGGTGTACATAACAGTGACATGATATGGTCCAGAAACTAAACTAAACAAATCTGGCTAAAACTTCTTAAGGGTATTCTTGTTACGTGTAGAAAAACCCAGACAAACAACATGAGGTACAGGCAGTCCTCAACTTACAATGTTTCGAGTTACAACATTTCACACTTAAAACGTTTATAAATTGATACCCTGTTTCAACTTTCTGATGTCAGTTTCGACTTTACAATGCTTGATCTGACGCGACGCCACAACAGCAAACATTACCTATCTCCCTGGAGAACAATTGTCCAAACTTCCTTGGACACTTTCTTTAAGAAAGCAGACAAGACACCAGAAAAACCTGCAGCCAAGACTCCTGAGAAGACTCCAGCCAAAGACCCTTCAAAAACTCCAACCAAGAGCCCTTCAAAAATTCCAGCAAGGTCACCTCAAAGAAGTCCTTCCAAATTAATATGATTGCTATTTACACTATAAATACATTAATGTAGCTATATTATTCATCTATAATTGATTGAGTACAAAATTCTGGGTTATTTTTGGTGAAAATAGGGTATCGGGCCTTGGTTCAAGAACCAACCCCCTTTTATAACATTGTTTCCTATGGAAAAATGGTTCCGACTGACAACGTTTTGACTTAAGAGACAGTTTTCAAGAACCAATTATGTTGCGAGTCTGAGGACTGCCTGTATAGGTTTCTCAGGCTTCTCTGCCCTTCTTCCCAAAATATACATTTTCAACTTCTCTTTAGTAATGTTGCTCAGGAAGAGTTTCTGAAATTGCATCCATGCCCTTTTCCTTGCTGCTGCTTCTGCTGTGAAAGATCTTACTCATTACCGCCCTTCTTATTTGCTTGTTAGCACCACTGTGCAGAGGACTGGCTCATTTAGCTCTATGGACAGAAACATCCTCTAAAGATCTTATCAAGCTCTCTTCACTCATTTTCTGTGGTTACCAATTCCATGAAGTCCCATGTGAACAAACTAACTCTCATGAACTAGGATGGATATTTCCTTTCTGACGCTCTAAATACTTTAATAAATAGAACCAAATGAACTCCTGATTATTAAATGGATTCTGAATTAGTTACTGGCAATTTGTAGCAAGACTTTTTTGTCTGAAGACCAGATTGTTTACACCTCAATACAGAAAAAGCTTTTTAGTCAGATACACAGTCCTTCCTCTCTAGTTGCAAATGTTTCTTTCATTAAGATCTTACAGAGCTTTTAGTCATGAAATCAGCAGAAAAATACTGATACAAATGGGAAACTCTTCTTATAAAACTGATGGCACAGTATAGCCCTCTGTCTTTGCTTTATTCAAAGGGACTCAGTTGCCTTTAAAAAAAGAAAAACAGATTAACCAGTTTTCCCTGTCCAGATTCCAGAAAGAGAAACTAATCACAACCTCAAATAATATCAATTAATTAACTATAAATCTCCAATTCTAGTCTTGTTGACTCTACAGTTTAGTGTAGGGTTGCCAACTCTGTTTGAATCTATTCCAGAATATTTCATCACATGATGCAATGACATTAGTTATTAAACTAAAGAGACGCCAACATGCCCATGAGACGATGACAACATGCCTGCATGTTCAGGTATATCAGTTACAGATTACAGTAAGTAGATTTTACGTCAGGAAAGCAAATGCACATTACTATTACATTTTAAAAACCCACTGGACCAATACATAAATTGGATTCAACATTTAATATTTATTTTAATGAATGCCCTATCATTTATCTGCCAGGTGACACTCAGCAGTTTCCTGGAGGTTTATATCCAATTCCTGGAAACTCCCGGGCAATCCTGGAGGATTGGCAACCCTAGTTTAGTGTATCATTCAGAGCAAATCAGGAAACTCCTGTAAGAGTCATATTAAGTACTGTTGAAGCAGAAGGCCAACTGGAGAGAGGATTAGATGCATTATGATTCCTCAGCCCCCTGTTCTACTTTTGGGCCCTCCCAAGGATCGCAACCTGATTAACTACCTCATAGTGTGTGGTAGGACCATTGCTCTGTGCTCCCAGCCCTTGGGATACAGTGGAACCCTGAGCGCCCCAGAAGCTGGTAGCACGGATCAGCCCCCACTCCCAGTCCTGGGGCAGCAGTGGAGTCAGGGGTCTGCTGTTCCCCCTGTGGCTGGGAGCAGCACCTGATTGGGGCTCCCACTCTCAGTAGTGCATGGGAGTCAAGCATTCCTGAGGCTGGGAGCCCCAATCAGCCTGACCACATGTATCATTTAAGGTCTGATAGGAACCAGCCACAAAGTTTTTACATATATTTTGTGTAATAACTTTGTGGCTTTTTCCTTGTTTTATAACACCATTAACTGCATTAATGTGTGACCAGGTTATGTCGTAAGTGTAACACCTGTAAGGGGTCACAAATACATTATCTAGCTATCAGATAACAAAAATGAGCATTTACTGTTTTTTTGTTTAAAGTTTACTTAGGCCCCTGCCACACGGTACACTTAGGATGTAGTTAACTAGTTAATCATGTCTTAAATTATAACCCAGCCTCACAAAGCAATTAATGACGTCAAAAAACAAGGAATAAGTCACAAAGTTATTCCATAAAAAACGTGTTAATTTTGGGGCTAGTTCCTATCATACCATTAACTGAATGTGTGACCAGGTTTGCCCCTGTGGGGGGAGTCCCATCAGCTGAGAGGGCTCCGAGATATGGGAGCTTGCTACTTGCTGGTGCAGGAGGAGCCCAGGATCATGATCCAGGGCTCACCCTGTACCAACAATATGGCGTGATGGGATCTGATGTTCAATCCCACAGTCACGCCTTCAGCCATGCACGTGGCATGGCAGGAAGCATGACTGTGGATCACACATCAGACCCCATCGTGTCTTTACCTGCATGTCTGGCAGGGGCCTAAATGTAATAATAATAAGAAAAAATCCAATTAATCTGCAATGATTTTTTTCCAGCTTTGTTTATTGCACTGGAGAAACAAAATATTTTTAATTCAGGTTGATCTAAAATATTTGTTGATTCATTGATTCAGACAGCAAACCAAAAGATCAGTTATTTATACAGCACTATTATGGACCTTCTGGAACGACTTCAAGTACAACACAGAACCTCCCATCATGATTCCACTTTATAATGTTATTAATATCAGCTTCAAATTACTTCAGTATAGCCTACTCTCTTACTGGAGACATGCTCTCACTGGACTCATGACTCCTTTTTATAATTTTGAGGTAATTATTCTAGAGTTTCATATCTCAGCAAGCTAGAAGCTTGTTTGCTCTTGTTGCTTTACTTGGCCATCCTGTCATTTGTTTTTGCAGATATTAATTACCACCTTTTTTAACCCTTTTATGGCCATATTGCATACTTCTAGGCCCTACTGCCCATGCAGTCTTCAATGAGAGTTTTTGTTTTAGACATTAGAAGATTTAAACAGCTGAGAACATATTTTCCCTTATATTTGGAGGCACTCTAGTAAATACTTATTACAAGGTAATAAGGTAATATACAAGGTAAATACATAAATGTCATATTGCAAACTATGCTAGATCAAGAAAACATTCCAAGAAATGCATGCAATAGAAACAGAACAATGACAGTTACTAACAAAGAGTGAGGAGATTTTTAAGTGCACAAGATATAGTGCTTCCTATTTGACAGTCTCTGTGAACACTGGGTGTTATGCATGTGCCTATGAGCAAAAAAAAAAAAAAAAAAAAAATTTT
>NW_017729032.1:143836494-143840578 GCF_001723915.1 Gavialis gangeticus
AACAAAAAAAAAAAAAAAAAAAAAAGAATCTTTTACCAATTGTGTACTTTCCAACACTCCAGCTTTAGCTGGTGAAAGCAGGATTTCATTTATAGCTGTACAGTCAAGTGAAATGGGAGATTTGAGTCATAGTTAAAAACTATTTTCTATAAAGGTTTAAAATAACTATTTTTGACAGTTACTCTATTGAGCTAGAAGGTATTAAACTTTTTTTTTTTTTGGTTTTGCAGACTTCCTCAGTAACAAGCTATTACCAGCTTCTTTAAGTAAACATTAGGTGACTATTTCAGTAAAGGGCCATTTAAGCCTAACATAAAAGCATTCTGTACATTTATTATAAGGGGTGGGCATGATATCAATCTTCATGCCTACTCCTAAGAGAGTTTAGGCCTCCATAGGATGCTTTGGGAAGCATGGTGTATTATAAAGAATGTGCTTATAGTCAGAGAAACGACTGCTAATTAAGGACAATTCATTAAACTATTACAAAAGAGCTAGAAACTCAAGAACAATAACATGGCAGGACAAAAATAAAAATCCCTTTATTAACTGTGTTACTTTATTAGTATTCTGACATACTATTATACGATGAAAAGACCAAGTGTTTATAACACAGGCAACCCTAATGAAGGAGCTGCCCTATCTCAGAAGGAGAGAAAAAAAGATGGGGGAGGAACAGCATGAACTTTTCCACCTCCAATTAGTCTTGCTTTTTCCTTTGTGTTAGGGGTAGCTAGTACCCAAATGGCTTGGAAGCAGTCCCTGAACTCAAAGGAGCATATGTTACCGTGCCTAGCCAAGGTGTGGGTGCCTCAAGGTTCCTCTGCGTTCTGGTAGAGCAGCTGGGCAGTCTTAGCACTAGGTTTATTTTCAACGATTCCCTTCATTAATAAGAGGCAGATATTATCATCATGCATGGAATAAGGCAGTGGTGATAAAGATTTCTGGCATGTGAACTAGATGAGTGGGGCACGGACAGACCTCAAGCGCTGGGGCCAGGGCCAGGGCCATGGCCACAGCTAGGGTTGCACTCTGGGTCCAGCCACAGAGTGATCCCATGCCCCGAGTCTGGGAGCACACACCAGGCCCAGCCAGAGACCAGTTCCACAAACCATATTCAGTATTGCATACCACACTCTGTGTCCAAGACTGTGCACTGTGTCTGGCCATTGACCAGCCCCATGCACTTGCCCGATCCATCTCACAGGGCCATGTCACACAGCCCATGGGGCTCCCAACCGGTCAAAAAATGTAGCAGCAGGAGAGCAGTGACTCTCAGACCTGTGGCAATTAATACTGCCACTGCTTCCCCACCACCAAATTTCCTGGACTATGGGACTTGGCTCTGTGGACCAGATCCAGCCTGCAGACTGTACTTTAAGCACCACTGAAATAAGGGAAGGCCACTTAAGGTAATGTATATTTCACTATATTCATTTTTGTCAAGGACTGTAAAAGCACCTTTCTTCTCCTTACTTTCTTCAGAAACCTAATCAATTAAGTTTAAAAAAAATTGTAACTGATTTGCACTGTCATTTAAATGTTCGCACAATGTAGTGTAATTCAAGAATCACTGCTTAAACATTATTTTACAAATCAGAGTCAGATCCACTGATTACAACTGACCTGTTTAATCTCAGTATCTGGACAGAAAATACCAAATCCACCTAATCTGGACTGCCAAGAAAATCCCAAACACATCTATCCAGTACAGTTTCCATGCTGGCAGCACCCTTAAACACACCATATTTCTACGCAGACTGCCTCATAAACCAGAAGCAGCAGTCAAATCCATGCAGGCTGGCAAATTTGCACTGCTGATTGACAATAACAATTAGTTTGCCCCCATACTAATTAGCTAGCCCACAGCATGGCACAAACCTGGCTATACTTTTTCCAATTTAGGAGGCTGCCAGGCTGGAGGCTCACAGCTTTTGAGGAGTTTCCTGCCTGACACAGATCTACTGGTAAGCTGCAGAAAATAGCATACCAAGTAATTTACACTTACTCCCAAGCAAGCCAGACATCTTGCAGGCATGTCTACCCTATCAAAAAAGGGACATCCCTAACTGAAATACCTACACCTATGCTACTCAAAAAATTAATGTGGATGCAATTTATATTAAACGAGGCATTTTGCTGGTCTAAATTGTAACACTGGGGGAGGATATGGCTGGGATGATGTAGTTAGGGATGGTCCTGCTTTGGGGAGAGGATTGGATCAGTGGTTCCCAAACTTTGACAGATTGCTCACCATCAATTTAAAACAATACAACCTTAAGTACCACCAGCAATTTTTTTATCATATAATGTAATTATAATAAATCTGTTAACACATACCATTGACAGGTTGTCTGTGTACCACTGGTAGTACCCATGCCACAGATTGGCAACTGCTGGACTAAATGACCTCCTGTGGTCCCTTCCAACCCAAATTTTCTGTTTCTGTTATATTTAACTACAACAGCAGAAGGATTTGCTTATTCTAAGGGGCTTTGCTTAATGAAGCGAAATAACAGAGCCATGCCAGCAAAGCCTTTGTAGTATAGGCTAGTTCTCAAAGTAGCAGCCTATCTAATGCAGTATCTTGTATCTAACAATGGCTTACAGCCAATGTTTCAGAGGAAGCTGCAGAGCCTCACAGCAGAGATATGATAATTCATGAGGGCCTCATCCTCACCCCTAATTGCTGCCGAGTGGCTTGAACTCTGAAGTATGAAGTTTATGTCTCTGCAAAATTGTGGCATTAACAGTTATGACTTCAGATATTTTTTTTGTCCATAGAAAAGCCAATCTCTGTTTCTACATTGTTTAGGCAGATTGAAACTACAAGACCAGGCCCTAACTCAGCAATAAAACAATGCCCCAGGCTTTAAAGGCATAAATTATGCAGTCTTTCAAATGAGACATGAGTCCAAGGTTCTAAGCAACTGTGATTTCACCAGAGAGAAAGTGTTACACATGTTGTATTAGACAGTCTAGTCTAATATAGGTAATTACGTTCTGCCTACCTAAACTCTCCTGACATTTTAGTTGGATACACCATTCTTCATTTCCTTTTTGTGCTATGTGTAGTGCTGGTATTGAACAGGGTGCTGTTTCACATTAAAAGCAGTTGCAATGATTCCTGTATATATGTGCTCACTCTAATCATGCTGCAGTTTTTAGGGTTCATAAAGATGAAATCTATTCTAGGAATATAACAGCATCATTAAGGATGATGAAAACTAAAAAAGGCATCAGATGTCTCATATACAGGATTTTTATTAATTTGGGGTTATTAATAAATTATTATAATTGTAATAGAGTGCTTTGTTATTAAAAATGGAATGAAGGTTATATTTTTTATATTAAAATTTGTATTTGTATAGCACTTCACATCTTTAAACCACTGAAGAAACATCTACTTTTCATTAATCATCCACTGATAAATGAACTAGAATAAGATTCAACTCTGGCTCCAGACTTGCACTAAAGGAACCAGAACCTGTCCAGAAGAATTGTAAACAGGTTTAGTTTATTCTTTGGTTTACTTCAGGTATTTTGGTTTTGTTTTTTTTAAAGTGATCATATGCCACTCCAGACAATAACCTGTGGTTATAATCTAGTTAGGCTGGGTAAAAGAGTTGTGTGGGTCAGGGTGAAGGGGAGGGGCATTTAAATTCTCCATTAAACACACCAGTTTTGTAGTTACTGATAATTCTCTGTTAAAGGAATTTGAATGCATATGGATCAATGTGCTTATTAGCAAAACTCAGGAGGGTTGGTACAGGTTCAACTCTGTTATGAGCCAGGGAGCAGGATCCTTAGCCAGGTATCTCTAAAGAGGGTGGAAAGGAAACTGGCATTAGTGTCAGGGACATGCATTTTAGAAACATGTGCAAAAGATGTTACAGAGCCAGCAGTAGTCAGCATTACACTTTCTGAAAACCATGAGCCGGTGGCGCTTAAACTGTCCAGCCCCGTGGGACAGACAAGTAGCCTCTGGCCAGCCATGAGCCAAACTAGAACCGCTTCCCCACTCCCACAGGTGGGAACTTGCCAGTGCTCCCCTACTACCAAATGGCCACACGTGTGGGAGATC
>NW_017729032.1:143845578-143850343 GCF_001723915.1 Gavialis gangeticus
CAGCATTACACTTTCTGAAAACCATGAGCCGGTGGCGCTTAAACTGTCCAGCCCCGTGGGACAGACAAGTAGCCTCTGGCCAGCCATGAGCCAAACTAGAACCGCTTCCCCACTCCCACAGGTGGGAACTTGCCAGTGCTCCCCTACTACCAAATGGCCACACGTGTGGGAAATCCACAGGCTGGATGGCATGGCTCCATAGGCTACATCTGGCATGCAGGCAGGAGGTTGAACACCACTGCTATAAGCTAATTCTAAATGTACCCCACACACATCTAGTGCACTCCACACAAAACAACTCTGTACTGGACCTAATGACAGGAAAGCCAAATCATCTTGTTTCAGTTGTGAACTAAAGACAGTCACTAAAAATGAAAGAACAAATTGTGCATGGATGGGGAGGAATGGAAATATAATGATCAATATAAATTAGACATTTTAAAATATAGAAAATTTATAAGGGAAGCTCAAGACATCACTGAAAAATAAATGACTTCCAGGACTAAAGGCAATAAAGAGTTTTACAACTCTGTTCTTCAAAGACAAAAGAAACCTTAGCAATGGTAAAGGCTTATTAGTAGATAGAGATAGTAAAATAGTTCATAACGATGTTTAAAGCAGCAGAGATGTTAAACCAATATTTCTCTTTATTTAAACAGAAGCAGGATAATGTATTTTCATTGTTTGCATATGATAAATTACTTTCCAATTTAGAAGTAAATAAGGAGGAAGTTAAACAAAATTTCCTAGAAATAAACATCTTCACATCAACAGGTTTTGAACACCTGAATAAAAGTGTCCTAAAGAAGTTGGCTGAGAAGATTTCTGGTCTCTCAATGTTAATTTTTAATAAAACTTCAAATATCAAGGAAATTCTGTAAGGTTAGAATTGTTCAAAAGCTGTGCCTAAATTCAGAAAAGGCAAGTGGAATAACACAGGTAAATACAGGCACATTTCCCTGATACCAGTCCTTGGCAAAATAATATAAAGTTGATAGAGGAATCAATTAATAAAGAATTAAAAGACAGGAATACAATTAATTCCATGCAAGGTGATTTTATGGAACAGTCCTGTCAAATAAATATTTAGACTCTTCAAGATTACAATTTTGTGATGTCTGCAGAAAAGGTCATGTATAATAATTACAATTTACACCAACTGTTGTAGTCTGTTTTACTTAACACATTCTGCTTTTAAAAATGTAGTAGTATTCAATATCAACAGAGTACACAGCATATGGGATGCTTATAGAAGTTGCATTTTTCGCACAATGAGGCACCTGAAAGCACTCTATAGCTGTAATACAACAAAATGTTCACAGCTGCAGAGCACTTTTAAAATGGCCTATCACATGGAAATTTAAACTTTGACTGATGACATTACAGACAGGTGCACTCTAGGTTCTCTGTGAGGGTTAATTTTGGGCAATTCTGCCCATATCCCAGGCAGCAGTGTGGGGCTTAGCTGGTGCTCAAGAGGAGACAGAGTCCCCACAAGGCCCCCGCTGCAATAGCCAGGCCAGGATCACACAGTGGTGGGGGCGGGCTTCATTCCTTCTGCCACCTGAGTCTCTTGAGAGCAGCAGCCATGGCTGCCATGCCTGGAGGTGGGGTGGGGCACTTGTATACTTGTAGACTAAGTACAGGCAGTCAAAAAGCCCAAGGCTGAATTCATTCAGTCTTTGCAGGTTAGTCTAAGCTGCAATGATTGAACTGATAAGCAAATGAACAGACATTCACTTGTGATTCAGGAAATGCACATGTCTGCATTGGCTCAAGGCAGAAGCCGGGGGACATTAGAGCATGGCTATGGACTGTATATTTGCTTTCATTTACTGCTGGCCCCAAGGGCTCTGGGATTGGCAGTCCAGCATCACAGCAGAAGGACTCTTCAGGGTTGCTCATCACTTCCTCTTCCTGTTTCCAGGTACCTCTGGGATCTGTAGTCCACAGTCGCAGCCAGCACTAAGCCAGCAGGGCAAGGCAGCTCTGTACTTGGGGGAAGGTGAGTTTAACCCCTCTCCCTGACCCCAGACCCTAGCCGCAGTTTGCCTGGGGGTGGGCAGTAAGCCAGTCTTCACTGCTCCAGCTAGGAAGCAGAGGGGTGGGGCCAGCCCTGCTCTCTGGAGTAGACAGCACACCAGCCCAGGGCTGCAGACCTTGCTGGGATGCTGGAGGACTCTGATTTAATTTGAACTAGGAAGGGTTCTAGTTGGGAACAGATGGTAAACCTGACACACATTTTCATCACTGATACAAAAGGAAATTTTAAAAATATGTATCACTGATGATAAAGTTTTCAGATGACACAAAAATCAACAGAAAATAAAACCACCCACAGGGTGCAAACTGTACTATTGAACTAAGTAGGTTTTGAAGTAACTTTTGTAGAAGTAACTTTTGAAACATTTCCAAGTGTACCAGGCCTGAAAACATTTAGAAAAAGGTATAATTTCAGCAGTGGAATGTACAGCTTCTGTGACACTCCCTTTCACCCTCCTCCTCCAACTGGAATGTTTCAAAATTGCCATGGCTGCATGTAGTCATAGCTCTCCAGCCCAGCCTTAGGAAACCTAGCCCCTCCAGCTAGAGAAGACTGCAGCAAACTACACTTCCACACTCCTCTCCTGCCATAGAGGATGAAACTCTTCTCTACCGCACCCTCCCCTCCGGCCCCAAATCCCCCAAACTTCTCTTCTCCTCCTGTCCAAATTCCCCTGAACCTCTCTTGTCCCCATGTCACAGTAGCAGAGGTAGAGAGGACTGGGGCTGGTAAATCCAGCATCATCAGTGGTACGGGACCCATGAGTGCTGGAGTAGCCATAGGGCTATGCAAAGCTTTGGTCTCTGAATTGATTCAGCAGAGATTCGGCCCGATTTGGTAGCCAAATCTCCAAACCTGAAGAGAATCAGAAGACCCTTTAATCTCTCCGAATTGAATCGGAACGCTCTGAATTGATTCGGAGAGATTCGGAAAGATTTGGCGATTCAGACATAGACACAGCTTTAAATGTTTTTTCTACATACCACTAGGTAGCAGGGGCTCATTAAGTGCTGTAATGCTGGGGCACATGTAGTGTCCCACGGAAGCACAGGGGGCTCCCCAGTGTGCTCAGCAGCAGACCCAGAAGTGGACCAGAAGCACTTCTGGTCCGCTTCTAGGTCTGCCAGGGAGTGTGTTGAGGGGCCACCCCACACTCGACTGGTGCCTCCTGGGGCTGGGGGGCACCCAGGGTCCCCCTGTGGCCAATTACCAAGCTGTGGAGGATGCAGGGGGTCCCCCCCAACATGCTCCTCAGCGGACCCGGAAGCAGACCAGAAGTACATCAGTGTTCACAAGCCGCGCCTGCTACCTCAAGGTATGTAGAAAAAACTTTTGAAGCTGTGTCTATAGCCAAATTGTTGATTCTCCAAATCAGCATCGAATCAGGGACAATGATCCGAATCAACAAATCGAATTGCTGTCCCTGATTTGGGACGAATCCGAATCCAAATCGAATAGGGCCCATTTCACACACCCCTAGTAGCCAGGACCAGTGAGTGGAACCCAGGGTCTGGACAGTCTGGCAGGCTAAATTAGAGCATTTCCTCCCTCGCCCATAGGCGAGTTACAGCAGGGAGCAGAGCACTATGGAATTCCGAAGGAATGGGTTTGAAAAATTTCAATTGTTACTTCTGACTGAGCCCTATACACACTCATCTGAGTCACTTACGTATGCTGGTCCCATTCAAATAAAAAAAATATTTTAAAATAGTGAAATGCAGATATCCAAAAAAAGAAATGTGGGCCATCCCTACAGAATGGTGGACTATGAAAAGCTATTGTATAATAGGGGTCACAAAAAAGGATTAACAAACATACAAACAGAGGAGTAACTGGTAGGAAAAGGGAGGTGGCACTGGTGAAACCAATATTGGAATACAGCATCCAGGTTTGGTATTCATATTTTAAATGGTAGGTTGAAAAATTGGAGATAGTGCATTAAAGAGCCACAAGTCTGAAGGCTGCAAAAATGCCTTAAAGCAAAATCTGTTCATATTATAAAAATAATGATTGAGAAGTGACTTGACTACTTTCACTTGGAGAAGTACTGGGTGATTCAGGGTTCTTTAATCCAGCAGAGAAAAAAGCATAATAGGAAACAATGGCTGGAAGTTGAAGCCAGACAAATTCATATTAACAAGGAGGTTGATTAATCATTAAAATAAACTACCAAAGGAAGCATTGGATTCTACAGGTAAGCCCAACTATCAGCACTTTGGCACACACATCCTTACCAAAGTTTTCCCTCCCCTTTGGATGTCTGGTATAGTAGTCGGCTGTGTCAAATTAAAGATCTTATGGAGAAGCAGATAAAAGTAATAGGAATTCATGAGGAAATTTTCTTTCAGTACAGAACTGTCTTTTAATATACACCTTTACCATTTTGTAAGGGTGACTAGAGATTAGCAGCAACTCCTGCCACAACAACTGCTCAATTACTTAAAATAAGTTTATTACAATAAATGTTACCCTAACTGGTAACTTCCTTACTCATTTTCTATCAGAATCAAAATAAGTGTCATGGATTACATCAATTGAATAAATGACATTTCAATAATGAACCATTAATCTTACTCATAACACTTGCAGTTCTCTCTTCACAGAAAAATGCAAAAAAATCTTCAGAGGTTTCCGTGCATGTTAGCAAAGGAGTTTTAAAAAAAAAGATGCATTTTGATTGTTGTTTCAGCTGTACCTTTTCCAAAGGTACTATTTACTGAT
>NW_017729032.1:143855343-143865785 GCF_001723915.1 Gavialis gangeticus
CATGGATTACATCAATTGAATAAATGACATTTCAATAATGAACCATTAATCTTACTCATAACACTTGCAGTTCTCTCTTCACAGAAAAATGCAAAAAAATCTTCAGAGGTTTCCGTGCATGTTAGCAAAGGAGTTTTAAAAAAAAAGATGCATTTTGATTGTTGTTTCAGCTGTACCTTTTCCAAAGGTACTATTTTCTGATTATTCAGAGAATGGAATGACCATGCCCCAGAAAAAAACTGCATCTACTGCTCTCTCCATAATTCCTTTCAACATATTAACATTACATTCAAATTAGCATTTCAAATGCTGATTAAATGAAATGTTGAAAATATTTGCATACACAGCAATACACAGGTTTATTCAAGCAAAGGTATTTTTATTATGGGGACAAAGTTGTTGGTATAGCATACAACTGCCAGAAAACATTGTGTATGTTACCAAAAACTTATTCAAGCTAAGACCTGGTCTTTCTATGATGGAACTTTGAAATTAAAAAAAGCAGAGAAGTAGATCTATTCCAGTCAAATGAAGAGTTCTCCAAATTCCTACTAAAGGAAAGTGTACCAAGCTATTCACAACACTAATTATAGTGTATAGGAATGAGAAAATCATTTTAAATAGTTTTATGAGCCAACTAGTGCCATTCACTATTTTAGAAGGCATCAAAAACCAGTCAGAGAAAAAGCAAGCATTAAATTAGACTTCTAGGTTTGTACACAGCTAATAAGCATGGTCCTCAGAGTCAAATGTACCTGTGTAAATTCTTCATATTGTTTTTTTGTGTAGCAATCAGAAACTTACTCATTGTCACAAAGATTTTTATAACATAAGAAGTGTCAAGTATATCCATTTCCTGTTCTTAATTTGCATAAAAACAAAGAAGAGTTCCTACACCCTTGTTAACTTGTAACTTTCCATATGATTTTTGAATAAATATTTTAACTGGATTTGCAACAGATTGGCTGAACATTGGTTTTGTTTGTTTTTTTACATGCTTATTGTATATTTACTACCAAAGAAAATACCCAACAGAAATGAAGATGCAATATTGGGCAGTACTGCCAGAACATGAAGCCCTGATTGAGAGTATATCTTCATTTCTTTTTAGCAGTATATTGGTCAGAAGGACATATCACCTGGAGTAAGCTGATACATCAATATTTGCATAATGGAAAGTGTATTTGAGAGTGGGGTGGGAATCAAAAAGCAGCCTAATCTTGAGGAATAAAGCTTCAGGTCAGGGAAACGCATGCTGCAGCTACCTCAGAATATGCAACAGTCACAAGGATGTACTACTCGGGATAACATGAGAACTATTACAGCCTGTCAAGTCAGAGTTCCTTTTCAATCACCACGTGGAAAATGGAAGTGGAATGAGGATGTGACATATAATAATATTCTTCCAAAAAATGAAGCTTTGGTCAAGGAGTGACGTATCCCCACTACTGCCAAATAATCTATTTGTTCCTGTTATAAAATGTAATCACATTACATTATTTCACAGGTACAATATCTATGTATACACAGCTAAATACATACTTAGTACTCAAATGAAAATCTGAATAGCCATTTATTTGTTTATATCTTAGTTCAAACTTGTAAGAATGTCCATTCAATATGCATATTTTAATAGTCAAATATAACAACCACAGACAACTCAGGGAAAGATTTTTCAAAGGCATACAGAGAAGTTGAGTGCCTATATTCCATCACTGTCAAGGAAAATGAAGTGCCTTTAACAATCTTAAACCTAAATTGTGAAAGAAGCTGGGGGGGTTTTGCAGAAAACAAAATAACCCAACTTCAGAGTTTTGACTTGTGTATGAGAATAAAACAGAACCTGTTGCTGTAAGGAAGAACAGCAAAGCAATAAACTGTACTCGGTGAAAAGGAAAAACACATTCCTGACCTGACAAATACCTTTGGCTAATGTAAACTGTCTTTTAAAAAGTTTCTATAATGAGAGCAAACATTACATCCTGCGGATGTGTTTTTTATTTGTCTATTGAGGTTAAGGATTTAAAGATGACAAATCAAGTTTACTTTAGACTCCCTGAGGAAAAACAAACCCATCTGTCCTCACTCCTTCCCTGCTGTTTTACAATGTTCAGTATTAGTTCTTTTCATAGTGCACCTACATTTATCTTTTTTTGCACTAAGAACATTATCTCACAAATATTCTGGTCAGCTTTACAATGCTATACAATATATAGCAGTTTGTGTGTGTTTGTGTGTGCATGCACACATGCACACACACATGTGCATACATGCATACCCCATTGTAAAACATATATATCCTTACAGCATTGCAAAGCCATGCAACAGGAATGTTTGAGAGAGATGTACTTTATACAGAATTTATATATAAATTCAATCCCCATGGAAATGAAAAGTAACATAACTAAGGAGTCATGATGAGATCTAACTTGTCTACATATTGACAAGATTACAGCTGATCACTTCGCACAATCTCATGTAGCATTACTTAGCCTAAGGGAAGTGGGTGGGGAGAAGAAATACTAGTACAAGGACAACAGATGAGCATCCAGCACGATTTAATAAATAATGTAAAGGGGTAATGATGACATCTCCACAAGAGCTCATCCTTTACAGACATCAAAATTTTCACTGTCACAGGCAGAATGAATAAAATTGTAACATTTTCAATCCACACAGTTCCCCTATCTCTTTATATAAACACTAAAAGATACAGCTTCAGTACCAACAATACTGAAATGCGTGAGCTGATTCTTTATAGTTTTAAGTTTCAGAGCTTTTTAACCACACTACCATTCACTTCAATTCCTTCCTCTAAAACTGACCACAGATAAAAACTACATCCTCTCAACAGTCTTACAAGCAGCTATCTAAAGATAATAAAAAAATAAAATGGTCAAAGGAGAGGGAAAATTAAATACTGCTCTGTTTTTACCCCTAAAATATGGATTTACAAATAGTGGAACAAATTCAACACTATAATCTAAGCAGCCTCTTCATCACCTAATAGGCATGATGGTAGCATGGTTAAGATATTTCACTGTGGCTTCAAAGACACAGACCAAGCCTTACTCTGGATTTATGACAAAGGCCACCCTCAGTTGACCTAGCTGTAAATGGACATCTGCTTGTTCAGGCTGTGGAGTCAAAGGCAGCTGGGTGTAATGTTCACACCACACTGTGCCCTTGCATGCTTTCGGTGGCAAAAAATTATCATGCCTTAACTAAACCAAGGCCAATGGGCTACTAGGCTCAATGGACCTTTTATCTAAACCTTTCTAACATTCAGATTCTATTAGATCTACTCCCATCCATTTTCCATTGCAACAGGAAGTCTGCTCAGAGGGTGGAACTTGCAAATTTATGGAGTTAGAAGGAAGACACTAGTAAGCATGTTTTGAAACTTACTTTCACTTAACATGTTCTTCCAGCTACTTTGTTTGTAAACTGGATAACCACCTTTTCAAAATGGAAAGGTGGGACATATGCCTGCCTCCTCTCACCCTCACAGTGGCACAGCCAGAGCAGAACTGAGTGGAGCAGGAAGCGGAGGTGGATGCAAGCTGCCCAGAGGGCAATTAGGGATCCCTGCCCTGCTACCATCCCCCTAGGAGCCCTGCACTGGCCATCTTGCCATGGCAAGGCATCCGCTGCCCACCCAACAGCAATGGGAGGCACAACACTGCACTGCTGCCCCTGCTGCTGCCAGGTGTACAGGGGGCACTTCACCATGGCGCTGCAGCCAGCATGGAGCTCCTGGGAGGAGGGCAGCAGGGCAGAGCTCCCCAAACCTGCAGGGGGCATCCTGCATCTGCCCCCCACCCCCATACACAAATATGGGGAGCACATGACCCCTGATGTCCCCCTCCCCTGGATTGCACAGAGCAGCATGGAGCACCCCCTGCTCCACTCCCTGGATGAGTCTCCCCCATGGCTCTGTCCTGCTCCCTGCCCCAGCCCCCATGCACCACCCACACTGGGCAGCACCCCCAGGCCCAGGCCCAGCCCCTGCCCCACTTCCTCCCTCACCGTGGGGGCCTCAATTTGCATCCAACCCCTATAGATTTCTCTGCAGACATCTGAGGGCAGCTGCTCTTCACTGCTGTCTAGAGCTGTATTCCTGGCAACATGCATTTGGTACCCCCTGCATCCTGTTCCCCACAACCCTTTGCAGGCTGGAACTCTGCCAGCCTGCCAAAGGAAACCTGCCGTTTCCCATGGTGAATGGAAAACTTGGATCCCTGCATGACACTGGGAATCTGGGACAAATGCTGCCCTGGAATCATGCAGCCTGGGACCAGGACTTGATGTTTCTGTTTTGGGACTGTTCCACCCAATTAGGGATGGATGGTCACCCTATTTGTAAGTTATACTCAACTGGGTTCCCTCCTTCAAAATTGAGTAACTAAACTGAAGAGTTTGGCTGAGCATATAAAATGGTAACAAAGTCTGTTATGAATTCTGAACTTGGCCCCCACTGTCTGTATTCTCCCTCTTTTTTTCATTTGCTTCCCAAGGTGGGGGGAAAGAGAAGAAAGAGGGAGAGGACGAACAGTTCCATTGAAGGAGCTCACAAAAACAGGCTAAGTAAGCCAATTCTGTATCATGCTAGGAAAACCTATCAACTAGCCATCTTGTAGTGGGCCTCACTGTACAGTTTTACTGAACTGTAAATATTCAGGCTGCTGTCTTAGGGAGGTTAAGTGCTCCTACAAGTAAACATGACTGCAACTGAAATCTGGGGCAGTGAATGTAAATTGTATATTAAACATTAAAGTCCCTTGCAGTCCAAGATGAACTCATTTATTAATATAAATATTAATTTATAAATTACCTTTGCATTCATAGAAATATATATGGAATATATTCATGCCTATATTAGTTATAATGCACTAAGGTGAAACGTGGCTATCAGCATTAGATATGGATAATGCTTAGGACAACAGTAATTTACTTTTTTTCTGAAGCAAGTATATCTTGCATAGTAAGTAGGGATTTCACCCACATTTCTGTAAGCAACAAGGAAAGGCGATGACATCTCCCCCAGCAGCAACAAACTTCCAGCTCCTGCCCCTCTTCCATACACCACTGCTTCTCTGCCTTTCCCACTGCTGGAGCTGCTGAGGGAAGGTGCAGGGTACTGGGAGAGAAGGGGAAGGCACCTCCATCCAACTCCATTCCATCAGGTCCACCTCAGGCAGCACCATACCCTGCTTACCCATCCATCCTCGTGCAACAAGTTCATGCTATATATCAATATTCTGGATAGTAATATAATACAGCAAAATACCAAAAAAATAGATTCTGGGCAGCACCTACAGATTTTGAGCATATATATATATATGTGGTACACTGCTACTGCCTACTTTCTCTTTGTGGCATGCAAGCACTACCTCTTAACCCATAATTTTTGTGTCTTTAGCGCTGGTGAAAACCTCAGCAGTTTTATGGCACTTGCTTCACTGGCCCCACTGATCGCATCTATTCCTCTAATCTAATTCTGGAAGCCTCTTCCGAAAGATGTTTCAGTATGAAGTGGGACTGGATTTTGCAAATGAAAATCTGACTCAGGAGGGCATGAGGGTTAGAAACAACAGATGATTTAAGTAAGAGGCAACAAAACCAGCAAATAATAAAAATGACAAAAAATAGTACCACAATTTTAAATAACCCACAATGAAATGAAGTTGAGTAAAGAATCTGTGAAAAAAGCAAAGTTTTTGTTCAAAGATTTAATACAAATACCTGGGGAGTTGAGAAAATTGAAACTGTGGAGATGAGCCTATGTGAAGAAAAGTGCAGCACAAATAGCTGCACAGCCAGCAATGAAAGAACCTTTTTTTGCTGATAAAATGCATTACATGTGTTTGCTAAAAAGAATAGATAAATAAAAGCTGTATGAGAGGTACATTTATATCTTTTCTCCTTCAACTTTTCCCCTTTCATTTTCTGAATGTCTGAAGGGGGAAAAAAACATCTCGGGAGAAAAATAGGAATACATCATAATTTGTGTGACATATACTGCTATTTCTAAAACATTGCCCACTCTAGTTAGAAAAAATAGCTATGTTTTGCTAAGATGTGACAGGAGATAAGATTTTTTTCATTGTTTTTGTATTCACAGTAGGTACTACAAGTGCTGAACGAAGACTTTAAATAAATATATTGTTTAAAGCAGTGATGGCCAAACTGAGGCACATGAGCCACAAGAGGCAAGAGTAGACTCCTTGTATGGTACGTGACAGACTGGAACATACATACGCAGCATAGTGGTAGACAGAGCAGAAAGCAGAGAAGCAGATCAGGCAGGGGAAGGGGACCAGAATTGCACTCAGGGGGCTTGTCCAGATCAGCGCGCATGTGCCTCTTGCCCCATCTCAAGCCCCTTTGAGGTGGGGCAAGAAGCACATGCAGGAACAAAAAAATGTTCAGCGCGGGGAGAAAATTAGACCCCTGCATATCCAGGGGTCTAAAAAAATCCGCTGCACGCCACACCCCTGCAGGCACAGCCAGGCAGAGGCAGGACCCAGCATGGCACACGGGGACCGCATGCCACGCCCAAACGGGTCCTGCTGGCCCTGGGGCTGCTCCTGCCAGGTGGCCAGCTGGGCCCAGCGCGCAGTCCCCACTTGCCGCACTGGGTCCTGCCACCATGGGAATGGCCTGGCCAGGCGGCAGAGGGGCCCCAAGGCTGGCAGGACATGGCCAGGCCCAGCACGTGGTTCCCACATGCAGTGCCGGGTCCTGTCACCAAGGGCCTGACCCAGCTGGGCCCAGCATGTGGTCCTGGCGTCCTGCTCTGGGTCCTGTCACCATGGCCCGGGTGGACAGCGGAGAGGCCCCAGAGCTGGCAGGACCCAACTGGGCCTGGCACGTGGTCCCCATGTGCCATGGCTTACAGCACCCCACTCCCACCGCTGCTGCAAAAGGTAAGTTATGGGCCCTGGGCAGGGGGGCTGGGGCCCTCCAGAGTGCCTGGGATCCTGGGGGGGGCTGTGGCTCTCCAGAGGGGGAGCTAGGACCCTGGGGGGGGGCTGTGGCCCTCCAGAAGGAGCTGGGACCCTGGGGGGGGCTGTGGCATTCCATGTGTTCTGTGGGGGGGCTGCACCCTGTGGGGGCCAGGTGACCCACCCCTCCTGAGAACCCCCCACAAGGTCCCCCACACTCACCGCCCCCCCCTCCGTCACCCCACACACCAACCCACATCCGTCCACACACACACCCCCACCTTCCCCTATACCCCTTCCTACCCCCTTCCTGCAAATTCCACATCCCCCCATCACACATCCATCATGTGTGAAGAAAACCAAAAGTACACATCAACACATATAGGTATTTAGAATTTATTTTATCATGATGATAGAGACACTGATAGGCTTCAACACTACTTTAACATTGTAAATATACCAATAAAGCATTGCCCAATTGATCGCTGTCTCTCTCTCTCGAGGTGTGCATGCATGCGTGCAGAGTGGTCTTTTGTTTTAACTGTGGAAAAACATGGATTTTGGGGTATTTTTAAAAATGGATTTGGGATGCTGCTGCAGCAGTCCAGCTGGCACAAGGGATAGTGTCCCCAGGTACCAAGTGGCCGGGCCCCAGAAGCTGTTGAGACCAAGTAGCCCTGAGCTGCTTGCCAGGGCAGCTTTTTGTACTGCTGGGAACAGCACAGGTGCCGGCCATGGGCTCTAGCTCCCCCTGACTGCAGATCCGGAAGAAACCAGGCAGGGTTATTTTGCTCCAAGTGGCACAATTTGCTCCACAACAAAGTGCGTGTCTGAGCACGTGCGCCTAGGCAAAAAGCCCTGGCTCAAATTTGCACCACTTTTATTTGAGCTGCTGCAAGCGCATGTGCTTGCATGTATGGACGCACCTAGGGAGGGTACAGGAGTAATTTGTGGATGCCTGCCAAAAAGATTTGTTCTCACTGGTTTGGGGGAAAGCCTGCTTTTATTTATTTTATTTCAATGTATTTTAAAAATAAACAAGAAGTATACAAAACTTAAAAAATATTTACCACAAGCAAAACACAGACAAACAGCTTCCTTCAACCTGGAATTAAACCTTCTATTTACCTATTTAAAGTACACCATAAGGCTAATTAATAGAGTCCACACCACAGTGGCATTTGTAGCCGTGGTTCTACAGAGAATGCATCATTGTGTTGGAGGAAAAGTCACAGTACTAGTTGCGCAAAGAGGCGCACACTTGTGAGGGGGCATGAGTACACTATTCAATAGCCATAACCTTCAGCTAGTATCAACACATGGATCTTTGCATAAAATTTATACATCAAAATAAACTTTTTTTCTGCATGGAAAAAAAAGAAACTTTCCTACAGTTTTTTAGTTAGTTCCCTAGAAGATTCTTCAATGCTTCACTTTGCCACACTAACTCTTTTCTACATTACATAAAAACAATCATAACAGATTTTGTGTTCCTTTGTTATTTTGTAATAATTTCTAACACTAGTTTGCTCAAGTGAGGTAAGATCTTATCCTTGTTTATTCTTGGTAATATAACAGCCCCTAAGGTGCCCAGCTCTTAAATGTATGACTGCCAAGTGGTTCAAGTTTGCCTTTCATGAAGGACTTACTAAGTTATTCTTTCAGGTTTCTGTGGTATAGCTGGAAATGGTGGGTGCTCCAATGCATGCTAAAACACACCTTTAATCTTTGCAAAGGTCCGCATCAACAACAGACCAGATGGCCAATACAATAATATACAACCAGTTCACAGTAGCAAGAGTTATCATTCACAGATGGTGTCACAATAACTAAAATTTACACTGACACCAAAAGAAAAGAAAAAAAAAGATATCCCTTGCATGTTGGACCTTGAATTGAAGTAATGGGTTCATTAATTTGATTAGGATAACAAATGGCTACATATTTTTGCTAACCAAATTTGAAGTTTTAAGTCTACTAGAATCAGGAACACGGTGTACCCTTGTCTTCTTGGTAGAGCTATAAAGAATATTAATAAACCTGAGACCAACCACACCAGCCCACATTGGTTTCCTCTTCTATTTTCAGCTGAAAAAATATCACAAAAACTGCCAATTAAAGATCTCAGGAGTAAATCCTGTGCTGCTGCAATTCTCCACATTCACTCAGTGAAGCTAGAGTCCCAGTGAGCATAACCCATAATACAGAATGTACAACTCAGTACTTGAAAACCTGACAAAAGAGGACCGAATCTCTCCCTCCAATCATAAACTCTATGCTTAATTAAAGCAGTGGTATTAATGGACTCCAAAGTAAACCCTTCCTATTCCTCCTTGTCCGTCGGCACAGGGGCTGTACCTCCAGTTGAAGAAGATGAGGGGTATAAAACAAACGGACAATAGTGTCTGTGCTACAACAAGAATTCCTAAGAAAGCAAAACAAAACCAGATGTTTTGACAGTACTTCTCCACTGTTTTTATGCCATTCTTCCTCAAACAGAGATACAGCAAGAGCCTGTCTTCATTAAACTGTTAGCTGGAAATACAACTTGAGTACTGTCCTCATACCACTCTCTATCCATGCACAAAAATCTCTAGCATGAGTTAAGTGGCACTTTAAACAGTGAGCAAGCTGGTTGGTCTAGGGCAGTGGTTTTCAACCTTTTCTCATTTGCAGAGCCCTAGAAAATTTCAAATAGAGGTGCAGACCCCTTTGAAAATTCTGAGTGGAGGTGTGGATCCCACTGAATTCTAAGTGTGGGTGTACACATATGTTTAAACATAGTCGTCTTTCATGGACCCCTTAAACATAGTCTGTGGACCCCCCAAGTTCCAGCTGGTCCAGAGCTGGTCTGCTCTGCTGAGCCAAATCCAGAGAAGGCATGTGGCAGGTTGCAGTTTGCCCACCCCAGGTCAAAGCAGATGTGTGCAATTAAAGCTCATTACAAAAATTAATGCATTAATTGCATATGTTAACTGCAATTAACTGACAGCTCTAATAGAAACACACCATGCTGCCTGATCAGGGTGAAGCTACACGTTACGCTTAAACCATGGTATGTTTGTGGCATGTTAAGTGGTACCAAAGTTAGAAAGTGCTATGAGCAGTCGCCACTGCTCACAGCCACTAGAAGGCTGTACAGCTAGGTGCCAGGATACCTGGGTTTTATCCCTGGTCTGGTTCAGAGGTGGGAGAGGGGGGTTGCAGCAGTGAGAACACAGAGCTGGGAGGCAAAAAGGCTTGTGGGCTGTGGCTTCCCTCTAGCCCCCCATGTTCCTATTCTGGGGTGGGGGAAGGGGATGGTGGGAGAGGGCTGTGCTATTGGTAGCCCTCCATTAACCCCTGCCAACCTGATCCAAGCCCCCCAACCTAATCTCAGCCTCCCCCAGAGATGACAGAGCTGGACAAAAGCTGAAGAAGAGTTCAATTAACCTTGGTTAATTGAGGTTAATTGAAATGTTCCCAGGCCACTTGGCCCATTTCTCGCAAGCATCG
>NW_017729032.1:143870785-143880034 GCF_001723915.1 Gavialis gangeticus
CGCTTAAACCATGGTATGTTTGTGGCATGTTAAGTGGTACCAAAGTTAGAAAGTGCTATGAGCAGTCGCCACTGCTCACAGCCACTAGAAGGCTGTACAGCTAGGTGCCAGGATACCTGGGTTTTATCCCTGGTCTGGTTCAGAGGTGGGAGAGGGGGGTTGCAGCAGTGAGAACACAGAGCTGGGAGGCAAAAAGGCTTGTGGGCTGTGGCTTCCCTCTAGCCCCCCATGTTCCTATTCTGGGGTGGGGGAAGGGGATGGTGGGAGAGGGCTGTGCTATTGGTAGCCCTCCATTAACCCCTGCCAACCTGATCCAAGCCCCCCAACCTAATCTCAGCCTCCCCCAGAGATGACAGAGCTGGACAAAAGCTGAAGAAGAGTTCAATTAACCTTGGTTAATTGAGGTTAATTGAAATGTTCCCAGGCCACTTGGCCCATTTCTTGCAAGCATCGCTGGTTCTCCCATGGCCAAGTGGCTTACTGGGGCCTGTGGCTTTCCTCTGCACTGGAGGCTATGGCTTCCCTCTGCACCCCCTCTCCCCCCACTCCCCATTTAGCAGCAGCACTAAATCCTGGGGGCTCTGTGCTAGTAGTACAGCCCTCTCCACCTCCACCCCAAACCCCAGAAGGGAACTTCATGCTGAGTGTTTTACAGCACAAGCCCCTCAACATGTACTAGGAAGGACTTAAAATTCAAGTATAAGGGTGAAGTTACACCATAGATTTAGATTCGTAGTCCTCCAGCATCCCAGGATGCACCTCTTCCAGCCCCATCCCACCCAAAGCAGGGATAGAACCCAGGTGTGCTGGCTCCTAGCCATGCCCCTACTTGCTAGCCCTCTAGCAGATCTGTTCAGGCAAAAAATGGTATTAACTCTTACGTTAGGAACATAGTCAAAAAGCCCAAGGCTGAGTTGATTCAATCTTTGCAGGTTTCTGTAAATTGCTTAGATTGACCCAATAAGAAAGTGAACTCATGTTCACTTTTCAAAAGTGAAAGGGAGCCAGACCCCTGCAGTGACCCATGCCAGGCACCAGGGGGTGCTAGAACTCACCTCCCAGCCAGCCAGCCAGTGCAGAGAGCCAGGAGATGGTCAATTTCCCCAGCCACACCCCCTCTTTAGCCTCCAGTCAGCTGAGGAGCAGGCGTGGGGGGAACCCCCCACCAGTCCGCCAGCCAGGGTCTCCTTAGCGCTGGGGATGCACCCTCAACAGTCTGGACCAGCTGAGGAGTGGGCCTGGGAGGAAAACTGCCCCTCCCCCCAGACCTCAGCCAGGGTCTCCCCAATGAAGTGGGGAGGGGGGAATCCCCCAGCAGGGTACCTCTTCCCCTCGCTCCCCATGCCCAGAGCTGGTCCCCCTAGTCACACTCCCTCCTCAGTCTGGCCTGGCTAAGGATAAGGTGTGGGGGAAGCCCTCCCCTCTGCCTGGCACTGAACCCCCAGCTGGGGTCTCCCAGGTGTTGAGGAAGGGGGGCAGTTCTCCTCCCCCCAACACCCAGAGCCAGAAGCAGGGATAATCACCTGGCCATGCCCCCTCCTCAGCCAGCAGCCGGCTAAGGAGGGAGTGGGGAGAGGGGGAATGGCCTCCCGTTCAACTCTGGAGCCTCCAGCTGGGATGTGCCAGGTCCAGGGGTGGAGAAGCCCTCCATGGCAGCTGTTTCCCCCCCACTCCCTCCTCAGCTGGGCTGCCAGCCAAGCAGAGGGTGTGGCCATGTGATCAGCCCGGCTCCCAGCTGTGGGAAAGCCCACAATGGGAGATTTACTCCCCTGCCCAAGCTGGGACCTGGCCCGATCTGCCACATCCTTTGCTTAGCTGACAGGCCATGTGAGGAGGGAGTGGGGGGGAACAGCCTCTCCCCAGTTTTGGACCCTCAGCCAGGCTGTGCCCAGCACAGCAGGTGGGAAGCCCATAATAGGGGTCATCCCACTGCACCCTCCTCAGCTGGCCCACTGCCTGGGGAGGCATGATCAGGTGATCGCCCTGGCTTCCAGCTCAGGTGGGACTGCGGGCTTCCCTGCAGCCGGGAGCCAGGCCGATCACCCAGTGACATTTGCTCCCCAGCCAGCAGGTCAGCTGAGAAGGGAGTGAGAAGGTAAAACAGCAGCCTCCTCTCTCCCCCTCTCCCACCCCCATTCCCAACCCCTGCTGCCATTCCAGGAGCTGCTGAGTGAGCACGGCCCCTTGTGCTGTCACTTCATTGGAACCAGCTCAGGGGGGTCAGAGCATCTGCTGCCCAGTGCCTCCTGAGATCTGCAGGCCAGGGCCTCATCCCAGCTGGAAGCTGGGTCAGTTCCCCAGCTGAGAAGGGGCTGAGGCGGGAAAGTCCACCCTGCTTCTGGCTGCTGGGGATGGAAAAGTCCCTGCTGGCAGCTGGGGGCCTGCTCCATTGAAGCACAGAGCACAACCCAAGGGTGCAGAGCATGCTGGGATGCTGGGGGATTCTGATCCAACTTAAACCAGGAATGGGTCTGGAACAGAAGTTCCATAAATGAATTTGACCCAGATCAGTTAAGTCTGATGCTACATTCAATCAAGTTTATCTTAAACCAGTGTCGGACATTTTGAAACTGGTTTATGTGCACTGAACTTCTGTTCCATTACAAGTTTAAACCAGTTTCTGATCATTTAAACCAGTTTGTGTGTAACTTCTGTCCCTAGCCTTAGCGTGCAACTGCTCAGAGCATGTTCTGACTTTAACAGTACTTAACATTCAGCAGATTTAACATAGACTAAATGTAAAATGTAACTTCACCCTAAGTAACAGTTGACTAATGCTACAGAAGACGCAAGTTTGACACGAGCAATTTCTGTCTCTAAATAGGAAAAAAAGGTTCTACAGAAGCAGTACAGGGCAGTAAATGACTTTGACTTAATACGCTGTTGCCACTAGACTTTCATGAGTTAGCAGCCACAGCAGAGTGCTGATTGTTTTAGGGAGTAAAAATAATTGAAAATGACCCATGTCTCCTTTTCAGTGATAACAAATTTCTCACTGTAATTAAAGACTTTTGCCATTCCTCTGATGCCTTGCTTCTTCCTCAAGCCCCAATTCAAGTCTTTCAATGGTCAAAGGAAGCTCATGACTAATTGCATCAATTAAAGATTTATACTAGGGCTGTCCAACTTCTGGTTATCCAAGGGCTAGACACTGTAAGAGCCACAGACCAGGGGGCCACATGTTGCATACGATGCTCACAGCACAAAGGGGCTCTCTAGGGATCTCCCTGTCATGTGGACCATCCCCTCCCTCCCAGCCACACAAAGTATGGGCATCCCAGCTCCTCCCTTCTCCCTCCTCTATGCAGGCAGCCCAGATCCATCCTGATCTGTCACCCTGCTACCAGGACTGGGGGCATGAAGCAGAAGCAAGGTGGGAGGGGGAACCCAGAGACTCCAGCCGTCACAGCAACACAGGAGGAGAAATGGGGTGAGTGGCAGCTGGGTGGGGGCCAGTTGGACAGCCCTGATTTATAGTAACATCATGTTGCAAAGGTGACAGTTGGCAACCTGCAGTAAAGGACCCAACTGTTCCCCTTTCTAGGCCTAAGAGCTTTGATACCAGCAATCAGTAGCTACATTAGACATCAGTGAAATGGAAAAGGGCTAGGGAAACAAGCTGCTAAACCAGTGAGAAATTTCAATAAAGCTCTTGTGCCTTGCAAGATTAGAAGGATCTTGCCATATATGACAACTAGAAGAGTGAAAAATCCACCTCAGAAACCTAAGGACAAGGGTTACTTACAGCCTGAAAAATCTTTTTTATACGTAATTAGCTCATCATTATCTTGTTGGTATAAGCTCACAAAAACGTGCCTGTCTTAAACCACTCCAAACCAAGAATACAGGCTTTTTGCTCATAAAATAACAACCCTATTAACCTCACTCACTGTGCCATCACCTTGTTACAAATTCTAGGCTGGCAAAAGAGAAGTGAAAATTGAAAACATCTCAAGTTTATCTTTTCCTATAGGAATGCAGACACACATTTATGTTTTCAGCTACATATCTAACTTCGCAATTGAAATGCACACACATTCTCAAGGTACCAAGTAAATCCCTAAGATTGTACACTTCAATAAAAGAGGTGAAGCAGTGAAGAGCCACCTCACTTCTTCAAAAATCTGTCAGAAAAAAACCTGGCAAAGAGAAAGCAGATCTTCCGGTTGTGCTTTTCCTCAAAGGCCACTTCTGAAAAGCAAACCAACACAAAAAAGAAAATACACTGCAGATAAAGCCTATCTTGACAACTGTAGCACCTACTTTTTCAGCTTCTTTGCATTTCATTGTACTTTGGTCTAATCTCCAAGAAACACAACTATTTACATTATAATATGAACATTAGCTATTTAGAAAAGTAAACGTCATTGCTAACCAAGAAAGAAGAATTTTTCACCTGTCTGCCTCTGATGTCGAGCGCCTGCAGGGAAGCAGACAGCCTAATCTACACATCACAGAGGAACACTCTCACAAAAGGACTCTGAGATACCAGGAGGAATAAACTTCACCCTCTATCTCCCCTGTGCAAAATGGAGTTTCTTTTCTACCTAGAACTACAATCTTTGAATTCTCCTAAGCCTGAAGAAGGGTGTATGCGCCAGAAAGCTTGCAAAGAAAGGAATTTGTTTGTTATTTAGTTGGTCTAATAAAAGATATCACCTCTGACCCAAGAGCTTTGTGTATCTAACATGAACGTACTGCATTTTAGCCTCAGTAAGCCAGCCAACATATGCTTCCTGTTTAACATATTCTTGTTCAATACATAAAAGAGTGTTTTAAACTTTGCTTAGAAATAGAAACTATGGAACTGTAAAAAATGTTTCTTTGATGGATTGTCTTTGAAAGATGTCATGGAACAAAAAGGTTTAACTAATCATGAAGGATGTAGTGACCAAGCAAATACAAAGAATTCTGCAGTCTTCAGGGAATATGCATGTTCATGAATAGTAGAAGATGATGGCAAGGAGATGGTAGAAATCATCTGGGAGAGAAGCAGTTGACATAGACTGTTCATGAAAAACTCCCCCAGGGAAGATGGCAGTGATGATGATGACGAGAAAGAAGATGGAGACAGCGAAGAAGAAGAGACAAGTGATGACAACAGAGGAGAAGACGACAGCAATGATGACAAGGCTAGACTAACAAGGTTTGACCCCAGTACTTTTTCCTGCCAAGGCAGGGGGTCGGACTTGATGATCTGCTCAGGTCCCTTCTGACCCTACAAACTATGAAGAGTATGCAAAGCTACTAAGGAAGAGCAAGAGCTATTCTCTGCTACAGCCTCACCTCTAATATGTTAGAGCTATTCAACTAGATGTTGTCTTTAATTTGAAGCAATATTCTATTGTTTTAGAACCCCTGTCCTGGTACATAATCTAGGCCTGATAACTCTGGAAGTGAATTATGGTCATTGAAGTGGGCAGGGCAACAGCTCTTGAATGTCGCGTTTGCTTCTTGCTTAAATAACTTGCTGTCTGAGGACCCCATTGCATCTGACTTTTTCCAGGCCTTTCAAGCTAGCAGCACTGGCCAGAAAATTTTATGATTTTGGGATAGGCTAAGAGGTTACAATCTACCAAATCTGACAACAATCACCTAAGTATTTGTCATCTCCAAGCTTGTTACATATGACAAAACAGTGCAGATGGGTACAGAACGTAGCACCAATTGCAAGATCTCTGTGCTGGCTTCCTATACACCAGGCACAATTCAAGATGAACACAATGTGAAAAACATTTTTTAAAGTGTTCTTGTCCAGGACTAGGCTGTGATGGTACTGGAGATTCAGTTCCTAAAAGTAAATTCTCCAGCACCCAGAATAGGACTATATAGATTGGAGGCCTTACTTTTGGAATTTGTGACCCTGAAAGGATCATTTATTTGGTTCAGGGTTTGAGCTCATTTCTTTAGTTTGGTTTTCCTTTGATTTTATTGAGATTTAACATGTATTATTTTAAGTTTCACTTCCAAAGACATTTTCTGCTGGTGACAGAAAAGGCAGCAACCATTCCATTACAACTGCTTGTTGAGAGTAGCTTACAGATTTCATTTAGCTCTCAGGTCTGACATTAATGCAGCTAGCTGCTACATGGACAATGTATATTTATAATGAATAAGATGGAATGATTCTGGCTAATCAAGGCCATAACTGAACAACTGATTTTTAGTTTGGCAGATAAACAGAAAAAGAGTAAAATGGCTTGAATCAAACGGAATTTCTTTATTAGTTTTTTCCTCACCAAAGGAACAAAACCACACATCACCCGCTCCCTCACCAACCAAGAAACACTGTTCAATACAAAGCTAAACCTTATAGCTACCTGTAGGAAAAGTGCATCTTGATTCACAAAACTGATGGTGCTGGTAATTACATTGTTTTCCTCTAACCTACAGTGGACCAGATGAGTGGCACAGGGCCAGTGCAGGATGAGCTCCACATGCCACATTTAGTCCCTAGTGCCTGGTACTGCCCTCTCAGGGGCCCAGCGCCATCCCCTCTCACCCCTGCATGCTGAGATTGGGCCCTGGGGCCATCCTCTCCCAACCCTGCACACCCAATCCAGTGTATAAGAGCTCAGGGCTCCTCATGGGTCTGGAAGTTTGCTAGAAGGAGAGTTCCTCTCCCATCACCAAATTTCCAGACCCATGAAGAGCCCTGGAGGCCAGGGCTTGAAAACCTTACTTTAGACCTACAAAACTGAACACCCTTGAAGAGGGAAACTATAACTAGAGTTAAACACATTTGATCACTATAGAATAGCAAAAGCTGGTACATAATCTTACCTTTTCCTACCACCCAATTTGCACCATGCATCAAGCCCATAAGAAAGTACTGTTGTGCCTGTATATTATGGATGATCTTCAGATTAACCAAATGTATCCTGTAAACATCACGATCAGTTTTTAGGATCAGCAAAACCAAACATTATTTAACTTTCATTTCTAGTTTACCTACAATATTTTAATATTGTATAAAATAAAACCAAGCAACACTTTCCTCTTAAAAACTGGCACCATCAATATGTGTTTTGTAAAATGAAATCAATCAATTGGTTACTGCTTCACTCTAACCTAAGGTGACCATCATGGAGGTCAGTCTAGTTGTCCTCTGTCCTCTACTGATACGAAACTCAGCGCCTTTATGTCCTCTATTTTTCTCTTCAGGAGGACATAGAGGACATAAAAGCATCAGCTTTCGTATCAATAGACGACAGAGGACAGAGTAGCAGAAAACCGGAATGTCCTCTGTGATGGCCACCCTATTCTAGCCATCAAGCCAAGACCTAGCAGAGCATCATCTTAATATCAGACACTTCTCTAAAGAATTATCACCTTCACTTACTTCTCCGGATTAGAGGTTCTCAAATTCTACCATGATCCTGAAATTGCATATGCAGCACTCATCCTTTAAAAAATAATAAATCACCCAAAATATTTACTAATATGTTAGAGTTTTAAATATTATATTTTATCATATTGGGCATTTCAAAGGGTCTAATAAAAACAACAAACACTTAAGGAGAACAGAAATGAATGAAGTGTTCATACACCGACAAACAGAACAGACTTTGGTGCAATTCTGTGGCTCCTTATAAAATAAATAATTATAGATTTATATTCTAAAAGTTAATACAACACATATCAGATCTACAGTGCAATAACACCTTTCCCTTTAACATATTCTAAACCAAAGACAAAGTTAAACCCTTGGCTTTACAAAAATAAATAATCAATCTGAAACCTAAGAACAAAAATATCTTCAGTTTTCCATAACTGTGCTTCTATTTAATATTAAAAAAAAAAAAACCTTTGAAAAATGCCTTTAGGAACCTGAGATAATTTACCTTCTGCACAGTAACCAGAATGTAGTTTAATCCTAACTAAGTGAAGTGCAAGCCCGTTAAGTGGTTACTTTTTTCATCAATAAGATCAACTCTGGGGAGACCACAAGAGACAGGAGAAATGCCACACAAAGCAGAAAAATTAATCTTTTGTAAAATATTCCCTTTTATGTCATACCGTGCTCACTGAATAATTAATTACAAACATATCAGTAGCTGTAAAAAGGGGGGGAAATAGGAGGGGGTGGAAATCAATGAAAGTTTACAGATGAGGTTAATAAAGAAAGGTATACGGCAGACCACTATTCAAAAATGTGCAGGTTAAATGCTGAAGAAAGCACTGCCAGCAGCAATTGCCTAAAGGCACAGCACACGATTAGTAACTCAATGCCACAAAAAGATGACATTGAGGAAAACACGCATCCAAAGAACCCTGACAGAAATAACTGCAACCTGTGTAATCACCCCATTCCAGAAGGCTCTGTAGCATAAAGCTATATCACTCTTGTCCAATTTCTCAGAGCACTGCACTGCACAGGTCAACTGGAGTTTATGTTAATTACTTCCTCTTGTCAGCATTGCATAAAATTGTTAGTACTTATTGGCTTTTATTTGTAAATAAAAATTTCAATTAAAATGCCTTGCTGAGAGAGAACACCCTCACCCTAACTAAAGATGTGAATTACAGATCTGCACACTGGACATTAATGTAGCTTTATGGGAACAGAAATTAGATTTCTGAAAACTAGCACACACAAACTATGAACTCTTTATTCTGGGAAAGAAAATCATTACTATGGAAGAGTCAGAGTCACTCTCTTTTATTACCTTCCAGGTTATAGCAGAGACAGGAAATATATGTTTTGGAAATTTCACATTGCCACAGATGGATCTCCTTCACATTATGCAGAAGAGGACTGTGGCCTTGTTACCTGGAAGGGAATTGTATGGGTTGCAACCCATCTAAAAAAGGGAAATGGCTCACACAAGAGGGTTCACCTTCTGGAACACATTAGCTACACCAGCTCCCAATTGCCCAGACTAAACAACTCTACAAACCTTCTGATTTTACTCGGTAACAGGAAATGACTCAGATACAGCTCTGCAAAGATATTCAATAATGAAAAGTAAATTACACACACTTATTTTACTGTACTTTTCTGTAAAACAACCAAGAAAAAAAATTCTACAGCCCTGAAGTAATTTTGCTTCCCCGCCCCTCTCCTCTCCTGTCCCCCACCCTCCCTGTGGTCTTTTATATAATTTATTTTTTTCTCTGGTCCAGAGACATCACTTACATGTTTTTTTCCAAATGCATACATTCTATCAAAAGTCCGACATACAGTAATGAAATCCATGAAAAGAAGCAGCAGTCTGGGTTCTTTTACTGAGATGTTGCCTGAAAATA
>NW_017729032.1:143885034-143891095 GCF_001723915.1 Gavialis gangeticus
TGAAAAGAAGCAGCAGTCTGGGTTCTTTTACTGAGATGTTGCCTGAAAGTAATACGGAATAAACAGTAAAAGGATGCAGAATATGGTACTAGTCAGAGAGAAATCTTCCACTATGCAATTGCTTTTTGATAAAAGCTATTTATTTACTAAGCATTCCACACACAAAATAAAGACAGTACCAAATAGACCAAAATCTGTTCGGACTCCACTACTTATTCCAATTGCTTTATTAAGTATAGTTGTGATCAGAAAATGGACATCTCAGTCTTTCCTGTTTATCTTCTGTCAAATTTCATAGTACCAGCACTATAAGAATACTCCTATTATCTGAAAATGAAGCTGGCTTCTTTGTGCAAATGATATAGGCCCTGGAAACAGACTTCATCTAGCAGGTTATATAATGATACATAAGGAGTATTGACTACAACCTGCAATTATGTAGGTATATTGGCTCTGCAACACTCCCAGCAGCATGAAGACTGTGAGAGGGATGATATCCAGAATAAGAAATCAATGTCCCCACTCCCATTTTCTGGTCACAGAGGTGGACCTCAGTCACCGCAGACATCCATGAGATTTTTGCCAGGGATTAAGGGCACTAGACAGACATAATGACTTGCATCTTCCACCAACTCTGCATGCTGGGCTGATATATATTGATCATTATTTTCCATTATGCATTTTAAAAAATCCCAGTATTGCAAAGTAACTTTATTCAGCAAGCAGCTACACTGAAATTTCTAAAAACAAGGCTGGTGGAATTAAGCCTTAAAGAACATAGCTGCAGCTATTCAGTGTCCATGTAACAACTATTTTAAAAAACTGCTCTAAACAGTATGGTTTTGACAGGACACTTTTCTTATGAACCCAACTATGAATATGGCTTGCCCTAGGATTTGGGATAGCTTATAAGGAGTTACCTAAAAAAAAAAAGTCTATAGGAGGCAAATAAGGAGAAGGATTTCACAAGAAAGAATCACTAACAGAACTGTTAGAGTTATCATGACACTTTAACCTGTGACAAATCTGCTAGTTTCTTCTCTGAGCTGGTTCCTATAAAGGTACGCTGGGAATACTGCTTGATCCACCATCTCCTATACCCAAGCCAGTTTAGTGAAGGTTTCAATACAGCCAAATAAAGTTAAACACCTTTTCTTCATTTGGTTTTGTTTTAAACACATGAACACATGCTGTTTTAAACAGATGACCATGCTAATGGTTTGTGGCCCAGTGATACTGTTAGGAAAAGTGACAGTCAGCTTTTCCACTGCTATTTTTATACATAGCATTCTGGCATCTCACCTCACAAAATAAAATGCTTATTTTAGATGTATAAAGTTTGGGTCCCCTGCTAGCGAATTTTAGTCCCACTCATTCACAACTGGGGCAGCAGAGACATAGCTGAGCAGTTGTGCTCCCTGGTCAGCTGTAGCACAAAGCAGTGGCAGCAGCTGCTTATATATGCACCCCCATCCCTTATAGGGGGCAGTGAAACCCCCTATAATGTGGAAGTGGGACGGTGGGCACCCCACCCCCTAAGGGGGCAGTGGGACCATGGGCCAGTACCAGATCACCTGAAGGCTCAAAGCTGGACCTGAAAAGGTGAGGTGATTCAAAGTTGGCAAGAAGGGGCAGCTGACACCACTCTGGAATTCATTGGCAGTCAGATACAATTATTGTCCATCAGGGCAAAGAGAGATTTAGAAGATTCAGAACTTCTTCCCAGGGGATGATCAGAAGAAGTCTGAAATGCCACAATGGAAACAATGCTAGGAAACCAAAAAGCTTACACAGGCTGAGAAGGCCAAAAGACACATCCACCAGGAGTGGCTAAATTTGTATGTGAATAAGAAGAATAAGTAATTACCCATGAAAAACAACCTATTGCTGGGAACATGGCGTATGCTTCTCTAACCCAGGGGCAAATATATTTTTGGCTGACAACAGGAACTGTGAACTACCTGGGAAGCCAGCTGCAGAGAGGGGGCAGAGGGAGAACCAGCCAAGCTACCTGCTAGCACCTTTTAGCAAGGCAGCCAAGCACCTGTTAGCAAGGCAAGAGTTTAGCGCTCTGTGTCTAATACAAATTGTTAAGCTCTCTCACTCACAAAATGTAAGACCTCTGTTTCACACATACACACATGCACACTGTATAATATACTATACCATGCAGCACCAGTTTTTTCTACTTGCATATTTTCTTTACCCTGGAATTCATGATTTGCTAACTGCATGCTTCTCAGGACAAACCAGTCATGCTGTGCTTCATCAAAAACTAAAAAGCATTAAAAACATACTTTCTTGTGACATTTATCCATAGAACTTTTCCTGTAAGTCACCGTCTCCACTCCCCAACAGCTAAGTAACAGTCAGGATTCTTTAAAATTGTATGACTGTGTGTATCTCTTTAAGATGCAACTCCAATGGTTGGTTTAGTGCAGTCTACTGAAAAAGAAAAGCATGAATGAGACACAGCTGTGAACATTTTTTTTCCATAAACTCTTCATTGCAATAGCTTTGTGGAATAAAGGACCTGGTTAACATATAATTTTGTTGGCATGAAAAAATAACCTTTATTCTCCCCAAGAAGAATTTTCATAATCTGTATTGATTTCTCATGAATATTTTAATAAATGGATGGTATATAATTAAACAAGGCAGTTGTGACATTTGTTGCTATGCTCCTCTTCACTTCTATTCTTTCCTAATTGACAATGAACCATTAACCCTGAAATTAGATTTTTAGTTCTACTTCACCAAAACTTCTTATCTCTTAGGCTAGGGCCAGAAATTACACATAAACCAGTTTAAATGGTTACGAACTGGTTTAAACCTGTAACAAAACATAAGCTCAGTGCACATAAACCAGTTTCAAAATGCCTGAAACTGGTTTAAGATAAACCTGGTTGAATATAGCATCAGACTGAACTGATTTGGGTCAAACCACTTTATGAAACTTCTGTCCCAGACCCCTTCCTGGTTCAAGTTAAATCAGAGTCCCTCAACGTGATCCGCAGCCCTGGGCCATGCTCTCTGCTCCAACAGAGCAGGGTTGCCCGCATCCCCAGCAGGATTCTCCTGCCTCACCACTCCTCTCCCGAGGAATCAAACCAGCTCCCAGCTGGGGCAGGGGAATAAAGCCCCCACTGCCAGCTTCCCCCCTCCACCAGGCACGGGGTGGGCATTTTGCCCCACCCCCCCAGCTATCCACAGGACCTGCCCAACTGCAGGCACACCCACTGGGGAGCCCCGCACTGCAGGACAGTCTGGGGCATAGAAGCTGCAGCCTGGGATGCAAGCCCCCTCCCTCCTCCAGTGTCACCCGCACTGCAGCCCTGCCACAGCCCAGAAGGCAGAGTGGGCTGGGAGCCACAGAGGCTGTGCCAGGCATGGCTGACAGGCTGCAGGGCCTAGCTCTGGCCATACAGGTGGTGAGGACTTGCCTGACACCCACAGGGAGCTTGAGGCAGACCTGGCTGCCCAGCAGGAGCAAGAACGAGGCACTGGGCAGCCACTCTGCCCAGTAGGCACCAGGCAGTCCTAATGCTCTGACCCCCCCCAGGCCAGCTTCAGTAAAATAGCGGTGCCAGAGGCTGTGCTCGCTCCACCACTCCTGGGATGCAGCAGGGGTCTGCAGTGGGGATGGGAGACAGTGAGGCAAGCGGAGAAGGCTGCTGTTTGTCCTTCCCACTCCCTTCTCAGCCTGCCAAATGGGGAAAACATGTCACAGGGTGATCCTCCCAGCTGCACGAAAGCCCACAGTCCCCATCTGAGCTGAGAGACGAGCTGATCACCTGGTCCTCCCCAGCTGGCAAGAGGGAGTGGGAAGGAAAAACAGCCCCTGCTGTGGCCTTCCCACCCTCTGTGCCAGGGAGAGCCTGGCTGGGGTCCAAAGCTGGGGGGCATTTTCCCCCCCACTCCCTCATCAGCTGGCCTGCCAGCTGAGCAGGGGGCATGGCCAGGTGATTGGCCTGGGTCAGGCAGGGGAGTAAAGTCCCCACTGCAGGCTTCCTTGCAACAGGCAGCTGGGCTGATCACCCAGCCACACTCCCTGCTTGGCTGGCAGGCCAGCTGAGAAGGGAGTGGGAGGAAAAACAGCCGCCATCTGCCTGGCTTTGGACCCCAGCCAGGCTGTGCCTGGTACAGAGGGTGGAAAGCCCACAGTGGGGGCCATTTCCCCTCCCCACACTCTCTCCTCAGCTAGCCTACCAGCTGGGAGGTGAGCAGAAGTCAGGCACCTGTCACCCACTGCCTGCTTGCAACAGCACTGGGTGCGTGGGGTGGGCTGCTGCAGGCCATGGGTGTGGGCAGTGGTGAGGGAAGACAATGGACCGCCACATCCTGGTCCATCCCAGCCCCATGGACCAGGGGCATAGGCAGTGATTGGCCCACAGCAGTCTACCCTGAGCACCCAGCTCCACTGAGCAGGCAGAGGATGGCAGGTGCCTCACCTCTGCCCACCATCATAGTTTGCTCTGCTGTTGCTGCCAGGAGAGGCAGGGGGCAGGAAGCTGTGCTCCAACCTTCCTGCAATGCGGGGATTAAACCCCATTTCCCCTCTGCCCCCCACCCATGCTCCTGCCACCAGCCAGTGAGTGAGCAGGGTTGGGGGCCTGGGGACTCCTGACAGGGGCTGCTTCCCCCTTGCCCCTCCAGGCACACCTGGGCTGGGGTCCCTGCAGGCCAGGGTTGGGGTTTAAACCCCTCGCCGATCACACACAGGCTTTCCCAGGCCTGGCCATGCCCCTTCCCTCAACTTAGATTCCCTTTAGCCCAGGGCTCGATCTAGCACCCCCCGGCTTCTGATCTGAGCCACCTCAGGCATGTGTCTGCATTTCCGGCAGCAAAAGCGGATGTCTGTCTACTTGCAAATAGTTCAATCTACACAAGTTAGAGTAACATGAAAAGATTGAATCAATTCAGGCTTCAGCTTTTTGAGACTCTGGTTTCTTATTTTACATGTTCTGTCTGTCCCTAGGCTTAGAATTAGTAAATGAAAGGCTTTCACCATGTGCTTAAACTACTCCTGAGGTGAAGACTCATACTTCATCTTGTTCTAGCTAGGTACAACTCAGAGCCATTCAAGTGTACTTTCTGTGGCTGTAATCCAGCAAGCTGGTCCTATTTCAGGAAAAGTGTTAAACAAAAGTCCAATTCTGAAACATGCAGTCACATGCCCTGTTGAACCAGGGCCTTGACAATTGCTTTCAATGGAGGAAGAACTCATGTTTACAAGAGACTGCTACTTTTTTCTCCCTCTCCTGAATAATCCTTGAAACAGTCTGTTTCTAAATGCACCATAACTTTAAAAACATGTACATTGATTTTTTGCAATTAAATGACATGCAGCATTTAATTTAACAACCCATCTTCTGCCTGGATTTAAGAAATCCATAGATATAAGAGAGCAATGTCATGAGATCTGTATACACTGAATACCTAGAACAATTGTTCTGAGCCTACCTAAACTGTTCTGAAAGCTCCTCTTATTTCTGTTTCCAGGGTAAGGTCAGCTTTCCGGCTTTCTGACCTCTTTGTTTATCGTATTCATCCAGGCAACACCACTGACTAAGGGATTGTCTTCTTTGATGGGTTGTGATGAGCTCTGCCAAGTTAAATAAAGGGCTCCCTGCTATTAATCTACTCTACTGTGGTCTCTTCTTTGGCTGAACCTGTTTGTCAAACCACTACAATAGCTATAAATACTCCAGTTGTAAGTCACAGTAGCCACAAACCAAGGACATGCTATAAATTTTCAGGACAGGTGATAATTTCTGATATCTAAGGGTCAGGAGAAGCTCCTTCAACTAAGCTGTGTTAATGAAGGTTGCTCTACAGCCATTGTCCACAACCTCTGATACGACAGAAGGAAGATTAAAACCAAACCAAATTAGAAAATTGGTCAGCACCCTCTTAAGAAGCTTTCAAAAAGGAAGCTACAGTTCATGCTGACAAAGCAAAAACTGAAGGTCATTGAGGTCGAGCTTTTTATTTTAAGTAATAAGCCACAGCTTCAACTGCTGTATATTGGCATTCTTTCACTGTCACTGATTCATATAAA
>NW_017729032.1:143896095-143902965 GCF_001723915.1 Gavialis gangeticus
GGCTCCCTGCTATTAATCTACTCTACTGTGGTCTCTTCTTTGGCTGAACCTGTTTGTCAAACCACTACAATAGCTATAAATACTCCAGTTGTAAGTCACAGTAGCCACAAACCAAGGACATGCTATAAATTTTCAGGACAGGTGATAATTTCTGATATCTAAGGGTCAGGAGAAGCTCCTTCAACTAAGCTGTGTTAATGAAGGTTGCTCTACAGCCATTGTCCACAACCTCTGATACGACAGAAGGAAGATTAAAACCAAACCAAATTAGAAAATTGGTCAGCACCCTCTTAAGAAGCTTTCAAAAAGGAAGCTACAGTTCATGCTGACAAAGCAAAAACTGAAGGTCATTGAGGTCGAGCTTTTTATTTTAAGTAATAAGCCACAGCTTCAACTGCTGTATATTGGCATTCTTTCACTGTCACTGATTCAAATAAACTGACTATCTGGGCCTAATATTTAATAGCATTATATTGTGGATTCAGTATTCATGCTCCGTCGTGGCTCTTCCTACACAGAAAGGAGGCAGAAAAACTTAATTTTTGGCCCTTCTCCATGCTCCTTCCCTGACCCCAGCAGAAAACCCTTCATGAAGTACTGTATGCACATGTGAGAGGGGGACCAAAAATGTGGAACTGAGGGAGAAAGATGTGGATGTCTACAAAGCTCCCTCCCAAGTTCTGTGATGTCTGCTCAAAAGATAGTGCAGGTCAAATTATATATTACCTCTCATGTAGACCACCTTCTGTGCCCATGAATCCCTTGTGACAAGTTCTGTGGCCTGCCACCAGTACAACATCTCCCAGCTGCAGAGCTTCATTGGAATATTTGTTCGTAGGTTTCTGTGTTTAAAGGGCATAATGATACTTTCCAAAGAATTTCCTCCTCAGTAGCCCCTAGCATTATGTTTGTCTTTGATGACAGCTGAGCACTGAGTTGTTTTTAGCAAACTGTCTACAATGACTCCCAGATTGCTTGCCTGTGTGATAGCAGCTAATGTAGAGCCCAGAATAGGTATAGTTTGGATTATTTTTGCTTAGGTACATCATTTTACACTTATCTACTCTGAATTTCATCTGCCATTTACTTCCCTATTTGCTCAATTGCTGGGATTCTTCTATTGTCTCAGCTTCCCCCAGGTATGAAAATGCTTTTTAAAGACCAGTTATATGCAACAAAAGAATAGTCACATAGCAAGAGAAGTAAATCAAGGCTATGCCTCCTCCTTTCCTTTCACCAAAAAAATATAACTGACAAGAGTATGACATGCTAACACCACATTAATGGTATTTACCCTCTCAACCCCAAAATGTATGTGTTCTTATTCCCTTCAGGGTGAAAGTATAGATGCAAAAGTTTTGCATCAGTGAAAAACAGCAACTTTTATTAAAGGACATTCCCACACAACAAAACCCAGCACTTCAGTGCCAGTTACTGTGACTAACCATCCCTAACAAGAGGAGCATTTCTTAGGGTTGTGCAAAATGGCTGTGTTTTGATTCAGTTTTGGATTCGGCCATTTCAGAGGACAGTGATTCATTTCGGTACACTGGATCACCGTCCTGTTTCATTTTGGCCAAATCTGTTTGGGAGAATTGGCTTTGCTGAATCTCCTCCGAATCTGTATGGGACGGGCTGCAAGCTTCACACCACCCTACTACCCAACCAGGCAGGGCTGCAGGGCCGGGGGATGCAGGGCCCCAGTGGGGAGCAGGACGGGACCGTGGGTGGCTTGTTGAGGGGTGGGGGAGGGCTGCTCCCTCCGTGTAGGCTCCGTCTCCGTGTAGACCCCCCACACAGATCTCTGCTCCCTGTTACGCTGGGTTGTGGAGCAGGGAAGCAGCACAGAGCAGCGAGTAAGCCTGCTGGTCCCTGCCGCACGACCTGGCTCTGCAGGGAGCAGAGATCTGCACTGGGGTCTCCTCACCACCACTGCACGCCTCATGCAGCCCCACATTGCTGAGGCAGCAGGGGGCAGGCAGTAGGGTCAAGGAGACCTCTAGTACAGATGTCTGCTTCCTGCGGAGCCAAGTTGCATAGCAGGGCAGCAGCATACAGCTGTTTCCCTGCAAGCCTCGCTCTGAAACACTGACATTTTCCAAAACATTTCCGAAACATTTTGGATGCCTCATTTCATTTTGAAGATGTTTTGGAACCTTGTTTCAATCCAGTTTCTGTATTTCGGGCCCTGAAACACCTCTGAAAAGAAATGGCTGCTGAAATTTCGCACAGCCCTACATTTCAGTTCTCAGAAAAATCTTGAATGCCAGAATCTTAACCAAATAATGATCATATTACCTATGCTGTTCTTTATAGTTTGACATACAATAATTTTACCTATTTCTGAATAGCATGATGCAGGCAATCAATGCCCAGTGTTTACTCTGGCTCAATACCGCCATATACTGGGACCATACATCCATGAGAGCATCTCCTAAGAGAAGCTGAATATGTTATGGCATTGAGTTTTGTGACTGTGTGGACACCCATGGTCCAGGTGTCAATAGACATGTGGGTATCTACACATACAACCTTCATGTGTCCTGATCATGAAGTTAGAGTACATAAAAAAAGAAACAATTAAGATGGTGACCAAACAGCACATGGGCATGGGCAACTGGTGCCATTTTAGTCGGGGGGGGGGGTACATGTCCCCTCAGCGACCAGTCAGCAACCGGGGGTCCCCCCACAGCCAATCATGCTGACCAGGAAGCAGCCTCGGAGCTCCTGGAAGTGGCCACGGCACTCCCAGAAGTGGCCACAGCACTTCATCCAGCGCTCCTACTCCCTGGCCAGTGCTCCCATCTGCTCCCCCTGCCCATTGCCTAAGCAGGGAGCGCAGCCTGTCAGGGGGTACACCGGTGCTCTCAGGAGGTGCACATGCACTCCCTATGCACCTCCACTGCACATGGCAATAGATACGTACTGACCTGAGACAGAAGCTGTAAAACCACCGTATAGTGTTTGTGATTCTCTCCAGGCAAAGAGGTGGCTTTGGTAGTTTGTTGAGACATGCAGCCTTAACTATTTCCTGGGTTCCTGACAATTTTACTTCAAAGTAACAATTTTGTGTAGGGAGAGAGAAGAAGGGGGGGGAACAGTAATTTTATATGGAATAACAGAAAATGTTAGGCACCATCCTTATACCTTTTAGAGTCATTTTAAAATCAGATCCATATAGTGCAGAAGTCTCTCAAACAGTCTATCTACCTGAAAAGTAAACAGTGAGATTTAGGTTATCACTGGTGGGTTTTTTTTCCCTGTGCCTGTCAAAGGGATATAAATTCCACTTCAGCTGAAAAAGTGACCACAGCATTAATAATGGAGTTGCTACTCAATAAAGAAAAACAAAACAATGTTTATTATAAATACCAGGTACCTTGCAAGTACTGAGTATGTAACAGTCATATTTACAAGCAGTCACTACTGTTCAGAGAAAACAAATTAATAATTTAGAGATATTTATGAGATTTACAGGGCAAATGAAGCCAAAGCTAGTTAATTGAATTCAGGATAATGCACTGAAGTCCATACCAGATTCCATGCTGTGAAATGCTAACTCTTTATCAAATAAGGCCATTTAAGAAGGATGATAATCCGTGTGGCCATAAATACGAATAAGGCGCATTGCAAATAAAAAAAGGCAAAAAACCAATTTTCATGAAGTGAACTTTCAAATAGTCGGCTGTCTCCATTATTCCACATATCATAGTGGTACTGAGGGCACATCAGACTTGTAATACAATCACTGTTCTGCATTAAAGCTGGTGCTTCACATAGGACAGAATTATGGAATTTTGTATTTAGTTGCTTTTCATGTCAGTGCCATCACAGATAAAGAATAAAACCTTAGTAGGTATATGATATGTAAATGCACCAACCACAAAAAAGTGAGAACAAGAAAAGGAAATGGGATAACAGTGGCATTCCAGTTAGGTTTCTGACCATTTAATATTAGGAAACCAAACAACAAACAAAAATTAATTTAAAAAACCTGAATCCTGAGAGGCAGGATCTCTTACATTAGACCTCCTTCAAACTCTAATGTAAGAGAGGTCCTGAAACATACAAGATGGAGCATGTTGCACTTTGCCTAGTCTCGGCTATACATGAGCAACATAGGGCTGCAGTAAAGGTGCTTTCCCTTCCACTAGGGGCTGGTCAAGTCCCAGACAATCCAAGTACACAGGTAGCCCAGAGGTGGAGATTCAGGGTTTCTACATTACCTCTTACTGTGATAGTTAACTCACAAGTGAAATGGTTCCTTTTAGTTCTGTAAGCATGAAGACGATAAACATGTAAAAGAAAAGCAAATCCCTTCGCAGAAAGCAGAGCAAAAAGACCACCATCCAGCAGAGCTGAAGGGAAGAAACACAGCAATCCCATCAATACAAGCCATTATTCTGGGTAATACTTGTGCCAGGTCACTGAAGCAAAACTATTCAAATTCCTTTCCTGGAGTTTTATTTCTTATGAAGGGCATTCTTCTCTGCAGTAGGACTCCTAAAACTGGTTTGCTGAGTCCTGTTGTACTACTGCTTAATACAACTGCTAATACCTACCTACCTTCCTCACAGCGCCAGAAATGGAGCCATAATCTTAAAGAGTAATAGGTTCCTTAGGCTCTCTAACATGACCCCTATGGACAGCTTTGACAATATATCTGTTTCATTCTTATCTTTATGATTCCCCACTCTCCAAGGTGAAGGAGGAGGAGGGAAAGGAACAGAAAAATAACTTATTCATCCTTTCAACAGGGAGACTTCTACTCTTCTTAGCCCACATGTCTAGTCAGTACTACCAAGGACCAATACCTCTTTTATCCTTTGCTAATCACAAAGAAAAGAATAATCACAGCAGTTCAATATCACAGCAACTACAGAAAATAATTTTACTCTGCTCAGCAGATGTTCTTCAGAAAAGACAATACATATATATTTTTACTGTCCTAAGTCAGATGCTACCAACTTGTCTGAGTTTAAACATTGACATGTCAATGCTCGTCAGTGTCATCACCTGCAGGTGTCATCAGCCTTCACTGTGTGCCAACGAGCATCTATTTTGCCTTAGACAGAAAGGAAACATGGATTCAGGTAGGTCAGGGGCAGGCAATTATTTCAGGCTGAGGGCCGCTTATTGAGTTTTGGCAAGCCACCAAGGGCCACATGACAGGCAACCGGGGCAGATAAATATTAATTTTCTAAATTTTTAGGGGCCTTGTGGGCCAGATACAATGGCCTGGCAGGCCGCATGTGGCCCCCAGGCCGCATTTTGCCCGCCCCTGAGATAGGTGATAATGAAATGTGGGAGCTTTCATCTTTAAGCCATTAGTTTACATAGAGATAAAACCTATGATTTTCCAAAACTTTTCAGCATTTTGAAAACTTAAATTGCATTCTCATTCTAGTGTGTCTCCTTTTTAAAATTTGATTTGGGCTCTTTAAAAATGTCACCCTTAGTCAATAATGATGAAGAGGGCTGGGGGGGTGTGGGTGTTAAGGTACACAGTTGACAGCACAAAGATGGTAAGTTCAAAGCACTCATGGCATGGCCCTCTCAGATTCCAACAAATCTGTGAATTCTGCTAAATACTTTGTCACAAGGACATGAAAAAGGAAAGGAATAATGATGAAAAACCTCTACCTGACTACACAAAAATGTATAGCTGCAAAAAGACAGGCCCACTTAATCTGGCCCCCCTGCTACAGACTTCCAAAATACCTAAGAATTGCACAGTTAGTCTAAACTGATCTCTTGGAATTGTGCTTTGTGAAGCTGCCTTCTGCACCTCTGACTCTTATTATCAGTTGTTACCACCAAGAATCCCAATCCAGAAGGCAGTCCACAAAGAGCTGATGAATACTCCTTTTCTACCACCTGGAGAAGCCCATGCAAAAGTCACTACAAACAGAGAACCTAAATCTCCAACTTCGCAATTCCCAGACTTCTCCACTGCTCCACACTCCCTTTCCCAGAGAACAAATGGGTTAGGGTTATCTTCTCACTGATCACTAAAAACCATACTCATCTCCTAAAGCCAGGGACAGAATCCAAGATGATCATCAGTAGTCTACTGCCCACTAGTAAACCATGGGTGTGTTGTCTGTCCCTCTCCATACCCAATCCAAAGAAAAAACGGAAGTCTATGATAGCTCCCAGTTAGAAAGCACAAGCTGTAAACCTCCATGCTTATTGGAGGTCATCAGTTCAATCCCTGGACTTGCCCTAGATGTTTTTCAGTACACCTGCAGGTTTTCCACATTGGAATCCTGGAAGGTGGATGGATGGAGGCAGTGAAAGAAGACGACCAGACATTGGCAAATCAGATGGCCTTACAGGTATGTATGTGCACCCTACTTCTGCAGCTGTTTCTATCTGTATCCAATTTCTGGCAGTCCAGGTGAACTAAGGAACATTTTGGGAAGGGAGTGATGATACAGAGTCCTTCCCTTGGTTGAAGTTATGTTGTTGCTGCTGAAGTTTGTGCTTGTTCTTGGGGTACTTGATTTGAGTAACTACTTAAAATGAGAAAAAGAACTAGAGACGGTATTTTCTTAAGACTATCGCCAACTCTTACAGTTTTTGAGTAGAGGAGTTGGAATAGCAGAGTAGCCATGTTAGTTGAAGGCAGGCAAAGGCAGGAGCAGGACACAGTTAGTTTCTAAGGTGCTACCCTGCCCTGCCTTCTGCTAGTTTTCTATCTGAGGCCAGGTCAGGGACAAAGTCACCCCCAGCAGCCTCTGCCCCTCCCATCCCGATCATTTTTGTCACTCTCTGAAGGAGTCTTTCTAATTTGTCCACATCTTTCTTGAAGTGAGGGATCCAAAACTGGACACAATACTCCAGGTAAGGTCTAGCCAGGGCACAACA
>NW_017729032.1:143907965-143918834 GCF_001723915.1 Gavialis gangeticus
TGCAGAAAAGGATATGGGGTTTACAACGGACCATAAACTGAATATGAGCTAGTATTGTACTCTTGTTGCAAAAAAGGTCTAGAGCAGGAGAATCACTTCCCTTTATGTGAAGGTAACACTCCTATTAATACAGCTGTATTAATAGGAGTGTTACCTTCACATAAAGGGAAGTGATTCTCCTGCTCTAGACCTTTTTTGCAACAAGAGTACAATACTAGCTCATATTCAGTTTATGGTCCGTTGTAAACCCCATATCCTTTTCTGCAGTACTGCAACCTAGTTAGTCCTTCCCCAAGTCTGTGTCCATGGGTTCATTCTGTCAAGAGTGAAGGACTTGGCATTTGTTCTTGTTGAATTGCATCAGATTGATTTTGGACCATTTTTCTACTTTATCCAGGTCTGAATCCTACTTATATCCTCCCGAGTGTCTTCAGTTCCACCCAACTTGGTGTCATCTGCAGATTTCCTAAGCATGCACTCAATCCCATCCTTCAAATCATTACAGAGGATATTAAACAATATTGGACCCAAGAGAGACCCCTGGATAATCCTACTCAATACCTTCTCCCAACTAGACATTGAGCCATTGATGATTCTTTTTTGAGTACAAGGAACCAACCAGTTATATATCCACTTCATAGTGCTTTCATCTAGTCTGTATTTCCTTAGTTTACTCATGAGACTGCCATGGGAGACGGTGTCAAAAGTCTTGCTAAATCAAAACATGTTGCATCCACTGCTCTTCCCCATCCAAAGAGCCTGTCACCTTTGTCATAGTAAGAAACAAAGAAACTCCTGGAAACTTTGCATGGTTGTACATTGTACATAGAACCAATACAAAACATGATACAGATAACAGAAGTGATCCACTATTTATGGTAAAGAAAATGAAAAAGAAAAAATCACCTGAAATAAAGAATGAAAAGACTAAAATTCTATACGTATTATGTTCAAATAATCAATGTAAAAAGAAAATACATTGGTGTGGTTAAGCAGATAAAAATGTGGCAATAAGTTACAATAATAAGCCTTTCATACTGTATAAGCAGTTAGGTAGCCTAAAAAGGCAGGTGATTACAAATAAAAAATATATAAAACTGTCTTCACTACATTAACTCAAAAAAAGGGTTTTTAGGCTAAATTAGTTGAAACCAAATCTAAAATAAACACGCATTAAATAATATTATCCCACATACTTAACAGAAGTTTAATTATCTGTTTAGAAAAAAAATTACAGAACACACACATTGGCTTCTTTATAAAAAGAACAAAATGAAGTATCCCAAGCTCAGCCCCATTTCTTGTTTTGGTAGGGTTACAATATCTTTGGCTACAAAAGGGATATAATATCTACCTCCTTCAACCTCCACTTCAAATAAAGCATCAAACTTCCACCCACCAGGCAAAAGATCCTTAAATCTCATTGAAATATTAATAATATTAAAATCAATATTATTCATAGGCGGTGTTTATTCTAGCTCTCTCTCAGACAAGAGTTGAAGAGGTGGTGCTAGTCATTAGCATTTTGATAGCAATCTAGCTAGCACTCTATTCAGTATGAACATTTTCTTAAACTGAAAACCAGGTTTATCCTCTCATGCAAGCAGGTCATTTTACAATTCACAAAAGAAAATTATGCATGATTTTGTACCCAGTTTTGGAAAGGCTTGAAAAGAAATATTAATGCTAACTTGATCAAGTCGGTGTCTTTTGCATGTTGTTCTAATAATGGAGAGACATTCTAAGCACAAATCTCTTCCCATAATTACTGACTATACACATGGAAATACACTCACGCTAAACCACAAACAGCATTTATTTCACTTGTACGGTAAATCAAACCCCAGCTGACAGCAGACAGAGGAGCAAGTGCTTCACTAACCTGATGCCATCAAGGCATCTCCAAAATGAGATGCTATTCGTGTGCATCAAAAACAGGAAATAGTTTTACATCTAAAAGAACACTTCCATTCCTGATAATCATCTCACGCATATGTGAGAATTCCAATTTAAAGTCTCATTTCATCAAACAACACCAAGTTATTAACAGAATAGAAGAAAACAGCACTCCATTTATTTCTTTAAAAATTAATATGTACCATAATGTTCTCTCTTGATCCATCTTCACATAGGCTTACTTAACTCTGTCATCTTCAAAGCAGGACAAGATAGTGATCTACTGTGGAAATTTTAGTATTATTTTCACAGGTGAACAGACTTTTCAAAGAATGTTGCCATTCCATAGCCAGAAACAAAAACAAAAAACAGGGCAATGGAAATTACATTAAAATCAAAACTATGCTGATAAAACAGGAAGATGAAAATCCAGACTGGAATCTAAAGATTTACAAGGAACAGAACAAAGGTATTAAAACCCAAATCTACTAGGTTTAACCTAAGTACTTCAATATTTATATGCAATTTTATTTTTAAACTAGTCTTTTAAAAAGAATTAAAACCATCAAGCCTGCGATAGACTACTCTATGATTTCATCCAACCAGTGAGTGATTGCACATCAAGTGTGCAGTTACACACACAGTTAAAGTTTCTTAATGTATTTAAATATATTTAAAGAAAATTTTCATTATTTTCTTGGAGCAATAAAAAAGGATACTTTCTGCAAAGAGGAACAAACAGGAGTGCAAGTGTTACTGTTGTATGACAGTGTCAATTGATTATAAGGATCAAGGGATCAGTAACACCAAGAAAAGACATGATTTGTAAAAGCCAAAAGTGAAAAATACTGAAAATAGACCAGCCAGGATAGGAGAAAAGCATCCTGCTCCTACACTGCACACTAGTACCTCTTGTTTTCTTCCTGGAAGCAGCAAGAATTGAGGTAGATCCAAGGTCATGCAGCTTTCTCCATTTACCACTTGCTAGGCTATTTCGTTAAGACTCTTTTTCACTACTTAAATTAATCATAGACCCCTCCTGAGTCAGCCTGCCTCCCAAATGAGAAAAACCACCAATAATGTTATTGGAGTTAGCTTATAAGGGTATGCACAGCCATTACATCTAGAACGCCTATCTGTGCAGTAGGTACGCTAACTTAGATTGAGCAAGTAGCTGTTTACTGAGCAACATTAACTAAATGCTGATACACCTAAACTTGAAGTATTGAGAAGAATGTACTATAGTCCTAGTAGTACTGATACTATTCATCACACTTTAAAGATTTTGTTTACATGGCCAAACAAGTTGGCAACCGTTGTTTCCAGTACCATCACTTACAGTTTCTGTTAGCGTGGTCACCAGTGATTCACAGACAAATATAGCAACTATATACACTGGTTAAGTATAGCCAGTGTTCCAAGTCCTTCTACGGCTCTCTCTATTCTACGTTCACTTTGACCCGGACTACTGTTAGTGATTGTAATCCGAAGTAAACTCCAAGGAAAGTGTCAGCAATATTCCATGTCTAATTCATCAAACATATCAAAATTAATCTAATATCAAAGTCACCTGAAGAACAGCACTTGATGTCCAAAACCTTGTCTAGCAACTCTCCCAACTGTACAGATGGTCCAGTAAAAGATATCACAAAAATCTTCACCTCATATATACTTCTAGGACAATCACCGCTACAAAAACACTTCAAACCTCAAACATTTCCCTATTACTCAACAGTAATATCAATACCTGAAAACTATTTGGTTGGCTTTTTGTTTTGTCTTGGGGTTGGTTTTTTGGGGGGAGGGGGGGAAGGGAGCGTTGCAAAAAAAAAAGGATTTAAAGTTGGTATCTGTAACAACAACATTCTTGAATATATAATGGTTTGGGTATTGTGAATTCATCTGATTCATCTCCTCAGCATTCCCCCTTGTCCTTCAACACACATGCTTATGCTGCCACACCTTTCGCTCTTTAATGGGATTGGGACATAAAAATGCAACTGAAATCCCCAGAGTTTCTTGTTGTATTTTTTTAAAACATGCTTTAAGATACAGGTTAGCTTTCGTGGTCTGAAGAATGCCCTTTAGGGAGAACTCAAAACATCAGCAGAGTCACCCTTGCCTGAAGAAGGGTGTTTGTGCCCGAAAGCTTGTAAAGAATCTTTTTCCAATTATTTAGTTGGTCTAATAAAAGATATCACATTTACCCAAAGAACCTTGCCTGCCTTAAGTATCTCAGGAAGACAGTAAGGTACAAGGTGTGAGATCTGGATATATAAAATGTTAAGCCAAGCTTTGAGAGTCCTTTTAAAAAAACCCTTTGTCGTCCAAGAATAACTAGCCCTCCAAGAGCCGGAAATGCAAATATTTGCTTCCTCAAGCCAAGCAACCCTCACAGAAAAATATCCATACAGATGGAAGGAAAGCAAAGTACTGCAGCATTACTTCAACTTTCACTCTACAGGAGGCTCAAGTTTGACCACACAAACAGAAAGTATTTGGATGTGCACCTGACATCCAAATAAAATGCTGCTTCAATAAATCATCTATAAAGTTTCACCCATGGAGCCATGGCCACAATTTAAAGCTACTCCTTTCACTAGCAGAAATTCAAAAAAATCCCAGGGTACTGAGCTTTCTTATAGGAGAAGAGGCTTGTCAACTACAGATGTTCGCCCTACAACTCTGACACATTAAAAAACCATGCAGTGAAAAAACAGGTAAGTGTCAGTTATTCCACAACTCAGCAAGCATCAGTGTTCTGCCCCATTTATGCATTCTCGTCTATATCTGTTCATATATCACACTCATCTCCTTAGAATCCGAGTGCCTTCCAGTAGTGCACTAAATGATGTGTCTAACATCTGTCAACTGCGCTTGTTCTCTCTCTCACACTGTCTTAACAGGAAGAACTACCCAAAAGGTTTTGTTGTTGTAGGTATTGTTCCAAATGCTGTCTATTGTTTACATCCGCTGCTCTACCACTGACCTTGAACAAGCAGCATGAATATTTGGAACACTGAATTCCCCTTCTGCAAACCTCAGTTAATAACACTTTTTCTTCTTAGACGCTTTGCGCTCTTCAGACAAAAGGTGAGTTATAAAGGACAAAGTTGTTATTCAACAGCCTTGGAATCATATGAGGTGAAAAAGTATTACATATGTTGAAGATGTTACTAATTTGATAAAATCTAGTACATCTTTTTTGCTTGCTAGACATATTGGCAATGTATATGTTAGAAAAGACAAGTCAAAGATGTGTAGAACAAAAGGCATTGAGGTGTGTGGTGGTACTCTGGTCTTGCAGAATTTGATACCGAGTCATGTGCACGTAGCTGCTTGGTAGTTGGCTGTTACCTGACTGATGCCCCCATATAATTTCTTAAAATTTTAAGAAAAAAATCAAAATCTCAGGAATAAGGGAGTCACTTTTGAAAAATTCTGAATTTCCTACTCAGTTCTATATGCAACTGCAAGCAGAAGAGCCAATATAGTATAACCTTGTATGTAATAGGGCTGCCATTATAAACCACTCTCCCCTTGGGCATCCTTTCTACCCATGTCTGAGCTTCCTTCTCCTTTATTCTTCTTGTGCACTCTGTCCGCTCCAAGCCCTTTTATAATAAAGTACCTATGATACTTGGCATTTACGTAGCATCTTTAATCAGATTACTCCAGAACACTTTACAAAGGTGGGAAATACACTATCATCTTTTTTATAGACTGAAACTCAAGCAAAGAGAGGGTAAATGACTTGTCCAAGGTCACACAATTAAATGTGAACAGAATCCAATGTGTCTCATTAAGATATACTCTACAGGTAAAAGTCATTTCCAAAGCTCTAAAGCAGCAAATTCCACCATATACCCTAGGATATCTTGAATATTTCTAGAGTTTGGCCAATCCTAGAAATAAATCTGCAATTCCAAGTCATGACAACTCCCTTTTGGGCTAGGCTTCAGCACTCTCAGTAGAATGTTATTAACTATTTATAAGGCTGTTGAAAAATAGCTGCTAAAGACAAGATAAAGCAGTACAAAAAACCCGGAGTTCTGCCCCAGATTTATTCACTTTATAGTAACCATTGTGAGTTTGAAAAACACAATTTGAAATCTGGGGAGATGCAAGGAAGAAAATATTAAAAAAAAAAATTAAAAACCTTGCCCTAAGTGTATGAATACTATAGTAAAGCATGAGTTTCTCTACCAAGGCTTTAACTGACTTTTCTCTTTCTTTTAAGATTAATTAAAATTTTGACAGAACACACCTCTGCATCCAACTTTTCAGTCTGGGGATCTTCTTAGCCATAATAAATTTTGATAGAGCTTGATAGAGCTTTGACTGTAGCCCTTCCAAGTTCAATCAACTATACCTATAAACTGCGTTCATTCCTAACTAAAAGTAATCATGCCTCATTTTTGATACTGCACCTGCCAAAATAAAAGTGACTGAAATCTGTACAAGGACAGGAATATATGTATCACATAGAGCAAGGGAAACCTGTAGTGTAATTTGCACTTAATCTACACTTCAACTCTGAGAAAATTAAGTCTAGAGTAAGTGGTGAAGTAAGAAACCACTTGACAATGTTAAAGACAGGCAAGGTGTCAAAGACATACTTAACATAAAGAACAGACATAACTGTGTTTTACAGTCAGGCTGCTAAAAGCCTAATTTGAAGCACTTCTATACCATCCATTGTTTAATGCAGATAGAGGTGCTGTATTTGGTTTTCAGGAAAGCTTGGCAGTCAGCTGTCTCAGCAGCTCTAAGGAGGATTACTCTCCCCTGCTGTTTTTTTAAAAGCAGATTAGTTCAGACTTTCTTTCACTGTAATAAACCTTGTAAGGATCAGGAACATTGCATTGATTTCCAAGATAAAACTGTGAGGTCATTCAAAAGGCTAAACAAACAGTTTCATGGAAGCACTCAGCTCAGGCACTCATTAGCTGAAGCAAGGGAAAAGACTGTAGTCGTTAATCATAAAAGCCAGAATGTGACTCTAAGGGTGAGCCATATTATTATCTTCTATCAAATTGAGATAGATAAAGAGGGTTGAGGAAAAATACCAGCATGAAAGTGTTGGTCAGTCAAAGTAAGCACCCTTGTAAAACAGCTGTATAATGTGCTTCTACATTAACACGTGCTTTACTGTGCAACACATTTTGGTTATAGCTACAATAGGGACTTGATAATCTTAAAAAAATAATCTTTGATAGTAATAGAACTAAAAATCCAAGCCTGCAAATAATGCATGCAGTCTACATAATCATGTGTTCCTATCATAATTAGTTATTTTAGTCTCCCTGTCACAAACTTGTGTACCACACTCACCTACTGCATCTTGTTTCACTTAGGCAAGTTAGCCCAAGGCAGAATCAAACTAAAGTTACATGGTTTTCTGTAATCAATGTAGTTTAGATCACAGCAAACAGAATACACGTTTGTCCTTGGGGAGGGGGGCAAATCCTAGACCAGTCTGTGTGTGCTGTCTATGTGTGCTTAGCCCAGCCATTTTTAAACCAGTCTACGTGTGCTGAACTTCTGTTCTGTTATGGGTGTAGATCAGTTTCCGATCACTTGTACTGGTAAAAGTGAAATGTCTATACCTGGCCTTAGATTATGAATTCTTCATGGTAGAGATGCCGGTTTATTACATATTCGTATAACCTTGTTCAGGGCCCACAGTGGTTCCCAGTTTCCATAAGAACAGAGTATTCCCAATCAAAACATATTCACATGATCAAAGGAGTTTCACATTCAGTGTGTACAGTATTTTTAGCTATATAATTCATAAAGTCTGGTCACAAGAGTTACTCTGAAATCATGAAGTAACGTGCCTATCCTTAAGTAACTGAATAGTTCCTAAAGATGGAGGGCTATTTTTTTAAGTGAATTAGTGGGGATCATTAAAATACTAGATCATCAAGGTAGCATATGTTACCTAATATATAAAGACCTATCCTCTCCCCATCCCTCCTAAAAAAATTAGAAAAAAAAACAACCAAAAACATACTTCACAGTCAAATTTCAAAATGGCAATTATTACAAATAAAAATCAAAAATTAAGGATTTCTTAGGATGATATCTATCCCAACTACACAATTGGTCCAATTAAAGAGGTGGGACAAGCTTTCAAATGCAGGTCTTGCACTCAAAAGCTTGTCTAATGCTATCCCAACTACACATTTGATTCCAATAGAAGATATCATCCTAAGAAATTCTTGTCTTTCTGGACCATCACAGCTACCACACCACTCTTACACTACCACTTATCAAAAAAGAACCTACCAAAAACCACACATATTTACAAAATTCCCCATCATTTCCTGCAGGCACAACTACAAAACCCTGGAATGAGTCCCAAGGAAATCCTCATTCACTTTTGTCAAAAAAAAAAAAGTTAACTAACTGAAATGTCTATTAGGGCTACAAAACTCCACAGGAAACCTCAGCCCTGACCTTCTGTCTGCCTCCATGCTAAAATATGGTAAAACAGAATCTACGTAGCTTTAAAAAGTAATTGCATGCATCTTTAAATATATGACATTAGAGGTAGGAAACAACTCGAATTCGTCAGCTGCTTCTTTTCCAAGACCTTCTAGTAAAGATTCAAATGACATTTTTTATATCAAATTACATAATATTGAACAACAGGGAGGAATAAATCCCATTCTCATGTAAGTCACTAAAACCCCTGCCACTGATTTCAAAAGGAGTGAGATTGGACAGCTGATTGCAAGTTCCTTCTAACATGCACTGCAATATTGTACAAAAAGTGCAATTTTATTTTTATGTAGTAAATGAGTTATACTCTACTGGGGATCATGGTTCTGAAGAGGAGGTTGATTTTGAATGTGTGTGCAGTTGGATTTATCCCACCCCACAAACTGAAGAAAAAACTAATAAGATTACCCTTAACTGCAGGATTAATGGACTAAGTAAATGTTTCCTAAGTATTTACCCTATATAACAGGGAGACTCAGAGCTAGGTCCTCAACTGCACCTGACACATACATCATGGAGCTGGAGGGATTGGTGAGAAGTGGTTTTAATTCACTTTTGTATTCCTTCAGTCTGGGAGCCATGTCAAACTCTGTCATAATTGAGAGCTGCTTGATTTCCAATCTAAAGATATGTTTTAAAGCCTACAGCTCCACTGGGATAGTCAAGCAACTAAATATCAACAAGACCTGTTATGCCTCCCTCTGTCACGGCCTGGCAGTGGATAGCACAGAGTATCTATGCCACTTTAGCGCCGCTCAGGGATCCTCTTTACACAAGGAAATTCTTTCAGTAGTCAGGGAGCCAGGAGAGCAACTTAAAGCATTCAGAAGCCAAATCTCCATCCCTCCTGGCTCATGCATTCAATTACACAAACAGCAAAGGTAGGTCTAACACCAGCAAATCAGACACTTTCCCTCACAGCAGCCAAGCATCAATCCTGAGTGATGCTCCTATTACATTATACTGCATGGAAGAACTCCCTACTTTTACTTCAAATGACAGCAAGACTGGTCTCATACATTTCATCTAGGAACAACTTAGAAAATAATATTCTCACACATCTTCTAAGCCACGGCCCAAAGCACAAAGAAACTTACAAGAGGTCCCCAAATTGACTCCCGATTGTGGCAAGACAGATTTGTATACAGGGTTTACAAATCATGCTGGGAAATCACAGTTTCTTTTAAAAATCCTGTTTAAACAATGAAGTGATACAGAAATGGTAATAGTCTAGAACAGCTATTCTGGTACCAAATGACACTTCCATAGGCTAGGGTACAGAATGACACATCCATACAGCTACATGTACCTTCAAATCTAACAGCAGAGACAAGCCAACCCGACACGATTTGCAATGAGATGCCAAAGCACGTTCCTTGTTGGTTTTTCTTTTCCTAAGCGAGCTCATTATGCAGCACGGTATTATAACAGTTTGGGAGCATGCAGTACCCACGGCTGTGTTTCAAACGCTTCACATTAGCCACTATTGTCTATGCCTGCCTCAAGCACGCTGCCCTCAGAGACCAGTCACTTTAGACGCCCTGGCAAGCTGACACCAAAAAGGCTCTAGTTTTCCACAAAGCCTAAAGCCAAGGGGGTCCTTAGAGGCTGAGGAAGGCCAAGAGCAACAGCAAACAACCTCTGCAATCTGCATGAGGCAGCATCCGCAGGGAGAGAAATGAATTGTGCCACCCCATGCTGAAATGCGAGTGCTGCCCAGGCAAGGGACAGCCAGGCTCAGGCAGGCACTGCCTGAGTGTTGCTAGCAGCCCCCCATCCCCATCCTGCCAGGTCTTCTTTCCCTTCTCAGACAACTTTGGCGCAAGTTGCTCACTCCTGTCCCATGCAGTGATTCTAAGGCCTCCCTTGGCTGTGGGCAAGCAAAGGGGTTGCAAAGCAAGGATGGGCAAGGGAAGGATGGGCCCTGATGGGGAGAAGAATTCACTTCTGAGAGGGGAGGAGTATATGGTGTGTGTGCATGTGCATGGACATGTGTGTTTGTGTGTGTGTGTGTGTGTGCATGCAGAGTACGTGTAAGCGGGTGTAGGATGCACATACGTGTAGGATGCATGTACACATGCATACAGGATGCATGAATGTGCATATGTAGGATGCATGTAGTGGGCGTAGGTGGATGTAGCACATGTGCATATAGGGTGCGTGTGTGCATCAGGTGCACGTGCAGGGCGTGTGTGCAGAGTGCATTTGTATGTGTACAAGGCGCATGCACAACCTGCACGCGTGAGTATCAGGTGCATATGTGTGTATGTGGGGGGGTGTGCGCGTGCGCTAGGTGCACGTGCGTGTAAGTTGTGTGTGCAGGTGGAGTGCACGTGTGTGTGTGTGTGTGTGTAGGGCGCACATGTGTGTGTGGGTGGGGGGGCACATGTGCAGAGTGCATGTGTCCCTGCGTGTGCCGGGGCAGGGACAAGGGACAAGGGGCAGGGCAGGGGGTCCCGGCGGGCT
>NW_017729032.1:143919618-143922842 GCF_001723915.1 Gavialis gangeticus
CCGCTCGGCGCCACCCCTCCCCGCGCGCGGGGCGGCCGCAGCCCGCACTGCACTGCCCCCGACCCCGCCGCAGGAGCGGGGGAAGTTTGCCGAAGTTTACGGAGGGGGAAGATTCCTTGCAGAAGGTCGCCCCCAAGCGGCCCTTTCCGCCGCGCAGTGCCGCTTCCACCGGCGCGGCTGCCCCTGCATGAGACCGCTCCCTGCTTTACTTCAAGCCTTTTTTTTTTGTACCGGGCCCTAGTTGTAAATACCCATGGGCGACCTTGACCCACTGCCACCAGTGTGAACTGGCCACAGGCGGTGGCGGTAGTGAGGGGGGTGGCAAGCACTGACCCGCAATTGGCGACCGCCTGCAGACAGCTTCTCTCAGGGGGTGCACCACCACGTGCACCCATGCCCCCCTTCTGTGTCCCCGATGGCCCCCAACCCCCCACTGTGTGGCACAGGTGTGTGGGGCCTGGCCCGTCCCAAGCAGCCCCCTTGCAGGCCGCGAGGGAAAAGCCACGGGGGTCCCATGTTTCTCTCCTTTAAAGGACAATCCATTTTTAAAGTTTGTTTGTGACCCTTTCGGATGTTCTTGCCACCACTCCCCATGAATCCCAGGTTGAGAACCGCTGCTTTAGCTGCCTGGTCGCTGGGCATTTAGCACCAACCAGAGCCTGAAAGGGAACGTCTGCGTCTGACGGAGGCTAAGGCGGCCCCATGAAGGACTGCCCTTTGAAGCCGGCCTTGAAAGGACCCCGCCATTGAATGTGCTGAGTTGTTCCACATTCATACATTTTGGGAGACGTTTAATGCTGGAGTTTAACCTGAAATGCAACTTTAATGTTAAGAGAGGCTAGGGCAGTCACGCAGAAAGCTGAAGGGCTGGCTTTTGAAACCCACCACCGTCGAGTTGGGTCACTTGTTGCACATAAGAACAACTGCAGTCTTGCACTTAGGGCAGAACAATCCCATGGATCGGTACAGGCCAGGGACTGATGAGCTAAGCAGCAGCTCTGCAGAAAAGGACATGGGAGTTACAGGGGACAAGAAGCTGAATAGGAGCTACCGGTGTGCCTTTGTGAAGAAGGCTAACAGCATACTGGGCTGCATTGGTAGGGAAGTGATTATTCCCCTCTATTAAGCACTGGCAAGGCCACATTTGGAGTACTGTGCCCAGTTTTGGGCCCCCACTACAGAAAGGATGTGAACAAGTTGGAGAGAGTCAGGCAGAGGGCAACAAAAATGGTGAGGAGGCTGGGGCACATGACTTCTGAGGAGAGGCTGAGGGAACTGGGCTTATTTAGTCTGCAAATAGAAGGCTGAGGAGGGATTTGATAGCAGCTTTCAACTACCTGAAGGGGGGTTTGAAAGAGGATGGAGGTAGGCTGTTTTTAGTGGGGGTAGGTGACAGAACATAAAGCAGTGGTCTCACGTTGCAGCAAGGGAAGTTTAGCTTAGATATTAGGAAAATCTTTATCTAACCTAACCTTTACTAAGAGGATAATAAAGCACTAGAACAGCGGACCTGAGAGGTGGTGGAATCTCTACCCCTGGAGGATTTTAAGACCCAGCTAGACAAAACCTTGGCTGGGATGATCTAGTTGGGAATTGTCTTGCTTTGAGCAGGGGGGTGGACTTGGTGACATTCTGAGATTCCCTCCAACCCTAATTTCCTACGATTCTATGATTATACATTTAACTCTAACTTTACCCTGAAATATAACATCTAAATCTAACACTAAGGGAATCTAAGGCAGCCAAACAGGCTGTTGAATGACTGGCCTTTGAAACTTGCTTTGAAAGGACAGCACAGTTCAATTTGGCTCCTAAATATTTAACACAACCTAGGTTCTTTTTTTTTATTAAAACAATAAAATAAAGACAAGTACTTATTTCCTCTCCTCCACTGGTTCTCAACCTCTTTAGACTCAGGGCACCCCCTTGGAAAATGACAGCTCTTAGCTTTCAGTCATTTTTTGATAATGGAAAAATACTAGAGCAATTCTCCCATTGGAAGGAACTTAGAAAGATCACAACAGGTCAGAATGTTTTTGACACTAGGGATTCCTATTTGAAATCTCTGGGCTTAGTGTTTGCAAACCTAATATTGCATAATACACTTAAAAGGATCTCACAGCACCTGGCTGAGAATCACTGCTCTGCACACTCTGTGGGTTTGGGGGGTTTTTAGTTTAAAGCATGCAGTTTAATTTTTTTATTATGACAGACTCTAATTTAACCACATGCCAAAGCAAGCAGTGGTGGAAAACAGCTGGACCACAGACACTTTTATCTATGCATTGCTAAAAGAAGCCAGACCCTAAGTTTACTGCATTCTCCATGAGTTACTGTTCTGCTGCCCCTATTAGATGCAGAAAGAAAGGAAACTGATGTGGCCAAAAGCTTCCCTGGAATAATGCATTCAGAAATCTACTTAGCTAGCTTGAAACAGCAGGAGGAGCCTCCTCTTTCCAGACAAGTGTTTCTTAAAAAAATACCTAGCTTGGCATCTGGATGGTAAGAGGATTAAGGGCCTGATCCAAAGCCTATTACTGAAATCAAAGACCAACCTTCTTCAAAGCTTCTCATTTTTGTATTACTAAGAGAGGAAATGTCTGAACCAAATCTCGCTCCCACTGATGTGAAAATGGGACTTCTCTCGTGCACTATATTATAATATGAATAGGACCAGACTCAGTCAGAATTTGATTTTCCTTGCCCAGTATCAACTCTGTGTGTTCTTCTGCACCAATCTTCATGCTTGGAAGAACTGCCCAATTTTCAAAACCCTTCTCATTCCTCTCTCAAATTATTCTCAAAAAAACCCCAAAAAACAAAACCCCCCCACTTTTTTCATGAAATCTATGTCAGTGAATATCAAGTACAACTCTGCTGTCTGCTTGTATAACTGTACACTTGACTTTGAGTGCATGCAGAATAAGAGAGACTCTTTCTTCTTTGACAACATGGAGAGGGTCCAGAGGAGGGCCACCTGCATGATCCGGGGACAACAGGGCACACCCTACAGTGAGAGACTGCAGGAACCTTTTCAGCCTCCACAAGAGAAGGCTGAGGGGGGACCTGGTGACCGTCTATAAACTCACTAGGGGGGACCAGAAGGGTTTGGGGGAGACGCTGTTTCCCCTAGCGCCCACTGGCATAACAAGGAGTAATGGGCACAAGTTGATGGAGAGGAGGTATAGATTGGACATCCGCAAAAACTACTTCACAGTTAGGGC
>NW_017729032.1:143923332-143938756 GCF_001723915.1 Gavialis gangeticus
CCTGCCACTGATGAACCCGTGTTGGTTGCCCCTAAGCATGCAGTCCCCTGCTAACCCCTCATGGATGTGTGCCAGAATAATTTTCTCAAACAGCTTGCCTAGGATTGAGGTAAGACTAACTGGCCTATGGTTTCCCGGGTCCTCCTTCCTCCCTGTTTTGAAGATGGGAACCACGCTGGCCCTCTTCCAGTCCTCCGGCACCACTCCAGAGCACCACAAGTGCTCGTAAAGCTGTGCCAGGGGTCCTGCAATGACCTTGGCCAATTCCTTTAGAACTCTAGGGTGAAGATCATCCGGACCGGCTGACTTGAATACGTCCAGCCCCTCCAGAAGCTCCCTAACTAATTCCTTGCTAACCCTTGGCCCAGGTGTGCCTCCCCCGGGGCCCGAGGGGGGCCCAGCAGGGAGGTGGCTGTTCAGGTCCCTACTTAGGAAGACGGAGGCAAAGAAATCATGAAACATGTTAGCTTTGTCGTCTGGTGTGACGACCAAATTTCCCAACGTGTCCTGCAAGGGCCCCACATTACCTGGGACCTTCTTTACTATTCATTCCATCTAAGAAAAGCACACACCAGCTGCAGATGTTTCCTCAGCCTGATAAAGGGTATTTGTGCCTGAAACCTTGTAAAGAAGAAAATTTTTTCCAACTATTTGAGTTGGTCTAATAAAATATATCAAATTTACCCAAAGAACCTTGTCTGCCTATGTCATTAGACCAACACGGCTACAACCTATACCCTTCTATGAGCTGACATTCATTGGATTCTTGGGCTCAGAGCAGCAGATATCCCTGCTGTACAGCCTCCTTGGTCTGGGGTGCCCTCAACAAGTACAAACAAGCCATGTACCAGTCCTTCTTCTGGGAAAGGAGGGACATTGACATGGATCCTACTTGAATGATCACTCACACTGAGCCTACAGCAGTGACAAAAGAATGGGGCTGTAACTGATGACTTCTATTCACCTGATCAGTCAGGGGGCGGATCTACGCAAGACATTTACTGCAGTTGGCTAATTAGCTGCTCAGTAAACATCGTGCATCTACATTTGTGCCCCTATTAGGCTGGAGTACACTAATTTTCTAATTTCTAATTCGCTGACTGGGGCATAAGGATACTTTCATGCAGGGGCTGCCTGCTGGCTAGCCCCACGCTTTAACACCCTCATGCCCCAGCCAGCCCCTCTGCAGCATGTTAAGTGGGAGGGAGCAGCCCCAGGCTGACAGGCTGACCCCCTGGTCTCCCTGCCAGCCAGGTCTGCTCCAACCCAGCTCAACGTGCTGCACATAAACAAACTCTGGTGCTTATTGTGCCAGAGTTTATTGCTCTAGAGTGCATGTTCAAGCAGCACACCAGGGAACAATAAACTCTGTAGGAATAAGCAATAAGGCCCAGAGTTTATTTAAGTCCATTAATTGCATGTGTAGATGTGCCCAGGCAGGACTGGTTTAAGTCCTCTGGATTCTGGCAAAGCTGGTTGCAGCTTTGTTGCTTCACTACCTATGACTCTCTGAAAGTAGCCGAAGGGCACAATAAGGGAGAGCTAGAGAGAGAGAGAGAGACTGTTTGAGGCAGGACTGAGAGGCATGCAAGGGAGCAAGACCTGAAAGTGGGATGAGGGGGAACTAGAAGAGGGAGAGAGAAAAGTGAGGGAAGAAGGACAGAACTAAAGGAACTAAAGAAAAGAAAATGACTGATAGAGAAATTGGAGGTGGAGTTCGGGTACCTGATAAAAAAGACAGGTTTTGAAGCAAAAGGGTTCAACTGCAGAAAAATAGTTAAGGATGCTTGTGGCCTTTGATTTCAGTGGGAGTTCTTTCCTACTTAAAATTATCTGTTTGTATGTCCTGAATTTGGGTGTGAAAGAGCTAAGGTAAGACCTAAAAAAAAGGACAAAAAGAAGCATTTAGGGACAAGGAAAAGTACGTGAAACAAATGACACAAATAATATCATGTTAGAAAGAGATTAAAATATAGTACTTTTTATTTTAAATGGAAGGAAAAAAAGAAACCCAAATTGCTAAGGGAAAAGCATCAAGAAAGAAATGGGAAGGGGAGCAGGAAACAAAACAGAAAGAAACAGCATTTTTATTTTTACTATAATGAACAAATGTGTGCTTATTTATGATTAATTCTTCTGTCTCAGCTGCCAAAACATCTGGCTGCAGACTGCAAGTGTCAAGTAATTATTTGTAAACTAATTAAGTAATGTGATTAACATAATTCTTGAAAATAGCTTTGATTTTACACACACTGACAAAGTAAAGTCACACATTTCCACAGTAGAACATTTTAGAAGTGATCTGTTAAACTATTATTGTGTATGAACTCTGGATGTGGCTCTATTTTAGTATTGGATGAAGGTATTCGGTTTTATAGTTTAAGTCTGAAAAGAAATTGTGGACCAAAATAACTTTACAAAAGCAAAATATTATTGTGTGGAGAATAAGTCAAAATTTTAGGAAGTAAGCTTTGTTTGCAACAGTACACAACCAACAGATGGGAGGGAATTGCAAGGGAATTGTTCAGTTCCTCACTTTAAAAGAAAATACTAGGGTTTGGGGGTTTTTTTTTAATTGGTCCCAGAGCAGGAAAAAGCAATGGCTTTCATTGTTTAGTAAGTTACTCTTTTTGGGTAAGAGTAGTTTTGGCATGGGAGACTTTATCGAGAGAGCACTGAAAGTGTTTAAGTTCTCAGCTTCACCCTTATACTCTTACATGATGTTACTAAATCTAGCCAGCTTATTTCCAGTCTTTTACCATACCAACTACATTTGATTAAGCATAACTTTCTCTCACATCTTGCCTAATATGTTCTTACTCTGCTCGTAGAGGCCAGTGATACAATATTCATATCACACAGCTAATAAACAGTTTTACTACCAAGAAATGAATAATGAGCAACTAATATTTGTACAGCACTTCAAAAACGTGAAGTACAACAAGAATGCTAAGCATTATTGCTAGTTTTGAAACTATCAATGTAATTAAACTTGCAGCATAGCAAACAACAGCCCATTAAAAACCTATTCTTATTCCAGCATTTCCTGTGTCTGTTTTAAATGATGCCTGCTCTACGTTTATGCCACTGGTGTTATTTACATTTAGATGTAAATATGTTTAAAAGTGCCATTTGACATCTGAGTTATGTAAATATTAAACAGGGAAATTCAAAGGCATGTCTTCCACTCTGTCTGATATATGGTAATCAGTGGCAGTGACAATCCCTTGATTCAAGGACGATCTTTACCATGGCTCATTGATAGTAATATCATATGGCAATATGGTAGTCCCCACTTTAAGGGAGGGGCACAGAAGACCATTATGGAAGCACTGACATAGCCTTTCAGCGTTTTAAGCTGTTCGTTGCAGTTATTGCATGGTAGAAAGGTGGGCATATATTTTGGCTCATAATAGACTGTCAGGTATGGGAGCATTTAGCTGGAATTATTAACTGGAACAACAGCTAACAATCCTTCTGCAGCAATGGAGGGGCAATAGCACCCATCAGCTATCCTAACTGAGACATTGGTACCTGAGCCTGATTCCAGACCTAATAATGCCTGTATGGACTTCCTGAATTTCACTTGAAGTAAAGGGTTAAAGCTGTGATTCTCAACCACAGTCTGAAGGGTACCAGGGGATGTGGGGAGATAAGCAAGTGTGAGGAGATAAGTGCAGGCTCAAGCTTTGCTGTCCTATCCCTGCTGCCCAGCCCCTCTGCAAGTAAGTGAGCACTGTGAATGTGTCTACATGTGCTATTACTGTGCATAAATAAACTTTGGAGCTTATTGCTTTGGACATAATTGCTCCTGGGCATGCCGTTTAAACATGCGCCCGGTCAGGGGCGATGCGTAGGTGGTGCATGTGCACCCCCTGAGAGCGCTGGTGCACCCCGTCAAGTTATAGAGGGGTGCCTTGAGTCAAACAAGGGGTGCCTCAAGTCGGAAAGGGGATAAAACCACGGGGTTAAAGGAAGATGTGTCACCCTTTTGATTTGATTTTAAAATTGAAAAACTGTTTACTTACCTTGTGTTAGACAAAGTTTGAAAAAAGGAAAGGGGAGAAAGCTCAAAACACACTCTGCCTTCTTTCCATTGACCTCACATAAGCCCTAGTTCTGCCAATATCTCCCCATGTATCTAACTTTAAGCATATAACTGGTCCCTTAAACCTACCACCTATGCATAAAAGTAGGCAGAGGACAACTACCTCGTTGAAATCAGAGCCACAAAACTTTAGATTCTTAAATAAATGGTGTTTACTTCAAGACTATACTGCTTCTATCTAAATATTTTGAAACTTACAATAACTACAAGTAAAAACTAAGATTCCAACAACTGAAAAATTAAAGGGGAAACATCTCTGGTTTTCAGTTTATTTTGTGCATCTGACAGCCCTGTGCATAAGCTTCACTGTTTCTCCAGTAGAGGCGGTTCTCCTTTTAATTCTGTGATTTTTTGGTACCTCAACCCAGGAAAGAAAAATGCTGGAAAAAAACAATAAAAAATATAACATGCAAACCAATGACAATGCATAGGGAGTGCACAGGGCTGTATATGTACCTCCTGAGAACGTTGGTGCCCCCCAAAAGGCTGCGCTTTCTGCTTAGGTGACAGGCAGAGGGAGCCGTCAGGAGCTCCAGTGCCACCCCTGGGAGCACCAGATGAAGTGCTGCAGCCACTTCCGGGAGCACCATGGCCACTTCCTGGTTGGCACAATTGGCAACGGGGTAACCGCCTCCCTCCCCCCTTCCCAGTTGCTGACTGGTTGCTGGGGGGGGCATGTGCCCCCCCTGACTAAGCTGCATTTTCAATGTGACAATTTCAATGTATTACTCTTAAATGGATTTTAGTATGGGTCCTGGCCTGTTTTAAATTTACAGATTTTAGCATTTACTATCAGGCTTTCCATTTTTGTTTGAAAAGACTGACAAATGGCTTCCAGACATTTATTAGGTTCTCTTCCCTTTTTTGTGATAAATTGTGCAACAATAATGAAAAGGTAGCTAGTGGCTTTTAATCTTGGACAGAAGTTATGTAGATGGCTTCAAAGAGGTCAAGTGAAAGCTAGTCTAGTCTTAGGGATCTTACTTAGATCATATCTGCAGTGATGACTGTTAAATCTGTGCCCTCCCTAGAAATTATTTAAAATCCTTTAAAATGACAAAAATACATTTTCTTCCTTACTTTCCTTCATAGAATTGCAAATTTGATTAAACTGTCTTCTCTTGCCTATACAGCTTTTTCTTACAAATCGAAAGAACAGTTTTTGCTTAATGGTGCAATCCACTTACACATTTATTGAAACACTTTTGTCAGCATATTGATTTGCTCATGTTATTCCCCCACAATAATCCTTCTTACTGAAGCACTTGTGAAATCTAAAGCTCTATGAGGGAATCTAAGGCTATGTCTGCTCTTGGAGTGTGTAACTACTACAAGAGCACCAAAGGAATACATGAGGGGTTTCTCTGCCATAGGTATAGCAACTGCAAATCATACCTCACCACACCTGCCACCACCATGGCAGCCTTCACAGAAGTCTGTACTACAAATCTAGCCTAGAAAAGTCTTTCTATTTATTTAACTGATAGGTGAGACATGTTTCCTTGCTGAAGCAAATTCCCCTTTTACAGTGATATCTGAATTACACTGATATTTGAATGGCCCTGTAAGTGGGTTGCTTAGCTCTGCAAGTGGATTCACTCCCAGAGGAGCTTCTCAGCCAGACTTCCCAAGTAAATCAGAGTCTTTTAAACAATCAAACAGAACCAAACCTTCTGCCATGTCCCAGGCCTGAGAAGGGGAACCCCTTTGGCTATGGTCCCAGCATATCAGCCTAGCCTTTCCTTGCAGCATACTGTTTCACCAGCAGCTGACTTCCTCCTCTCTCCTGGTTACTCTTCTTGGAACTTTTAAAGCTCCAGTGGGTCCATTCCTATTTATCCATATGCCCCATAGCTAGACTTATTCAACAAGGCTGACGGTCCTTCTTAAAGGGACAGCTCACCCTGTTACATGCCCTTTGAGGAACTATCTCCAAATTACTCACTTTTTACTCCCTTGTGGAATGGTTATGTTAAGAGGAGGAACTTTACAGGTCCACTTCATTTTGCTAGGCAATCCAGATTACTATCACAGGAATTTTTTTGTGGGGCAGAAGTAGTTTTCCATATAAAGAATTCCATGCTAGTCTGTGTCTATAGCAAACAAGCTTGGAACCACTGGACTTTACTAGGGTTAAAAACCAACATCCATGAAGAATGAAACTTTTCCAACTAGAGTTAAGACAACTTGCAAGAAAATGTTGACACTCTGCTGCTTTTCCTATCCTCCCTACAAAAGTCTTGATGTCACTGGTTCTGTCCAACAGAAGCAAGCATGGGAGGAAATATAGAGCCTATGATGCATAGCTTCTGTAAGAAAGGGTCTCACAGGTTGTGACACCTTCCTTTGTTTCAGATCTGACCTTGACTCCTGGACTCCATAGAGATCCGTCCATGATGAACTCCAGCAAAGAGTACATCAGCAAGTAAGGTAAAGCGGGAGATCCAACTCTCCCTTCTGCATAGATACGTTCTCTGTGGAGATGATATAGAGCCACTTCAGTGTTTTTAGAGCATCTTAGTGCAGGGAATAAGAGATTCCTAGCCTTTACTGCTTCCAGAGTTAATTTATTATTTATTATGTATCTGTATAATTATCTGCTTGCATTTTAGCCATTCTCCAAGGCCCCATCCTCTAATAGTTTAAGCTCAGCACATGGATTTCTCAGGAGCTTTACTAACCTTCATATACATAAGAAAAATTTCAATGGGAGATGCTTGGTACTTCTCTGTATCTTTCAGAATACAACTATAAGTGACCAGACAGTTAGCTGCTTTCTTCAATTTTTTATTAGTGAAATCAGCCAGTGGAAACTGCTACTATATTTATAATATCACTCACCAAGTGACCAACCATCTGTAGCTGAAGATTGAATTAGAAAAATTGTATTCCTCACTGTTAATTCTACAGAGTGCAGTTCTTTTCCAGCAACTATTTTTTCTTTAATATTTTATCACCAAAACAGAAAACAGAATGCTAATCTAAAACCATTGCTTAATATGATTTCCTGGGCATTCTAGATTTTTTTTCAGGATTGCAGTTTCAATGTTGGGGTCCAAAAAGTTGTTTATCATTTTACAAATATCAGAAGAAATATCTTTTGTTCTCAAATGATGCCCTCATATTGGTTCAGCATCAACTCTTAACTGACTTCTACTTCCTAAAGTCTTTGTATAAGAATTAGTTAATATCTACAAAGAGAAAAATACTCTGCATTTCCAGTCTAAATGAACTTATTTTAGACAAAGGAAAAGAGCAACCATCACCACTAAAAGACAAATCTGACAGACCACTGTGAAGCTGCCTTCTTTGTAAAAGGGTGCAGTAACTGTGAGAACAAAATGACCTCTGTCTCTTCAGACAGGCATAGAAAGCCAGATCCTAATCCATCTGTTAAGCACTCACCTAAAGTATCTGAGTGAAGCATGCCTGAAAAAATATGAATATAAAAAGGTGGGTAGGTCTTCCTCCTCCTCACCACTTCTAGTGATTTTTATCTTGAGCCTAAAATGAAAAAACAAGCAGATGGATCATCAGCTTTTGAGTATCAAGCACTAATGGATAGCACTAAGAATACAACTGCACTGCAGTATTATATCCTTAAGTTGAGGAGTTGGGAAGAGTCCAAAACTTGATGAAACCTGACATCATCCCAGAACCTTTTATAGTTTTTCACCACTTCTGAAAGAATTTGGCATTTAACATTTGGCAGTGTGTCCTGGCTAGGATGCCCTCACCCACTCCTTATCCATACACTACCAATGATGTCCTTCTAACCTGGAAATGTGCCAGGGAGGCTCCTCTGGGTCATGCTTCTGGGGTTTCTCTTGAGACCTTGCCCTCAGTATGCTTAAGAGCAGTCATGGGGGGATGCACATCATTTGGAGTGTGCATGTTGGAGTGGTGTGTGCTTCCAAAGCAGCCTAACTGAGCCATTCTACTGCTGCATTATAAACATATAGCCTACGTGTCACTACAATAATATGCATAATAAGTGGCATATGATCTGACCCATAATTCTTAGAAACTCAAAGATACAGAAATGGCTTAATAATGTCTGGCTACAAGGTATAATTTCAGTAATTTCATGACTATAGTCTAAAACTAAAATACAACTCAGTAGATATTATTATTCAAACAAGCAGCTGTCAATACTTCAGCTCAAAACTATCTAATATTGCTTAGACAGCTGTTACCACTACTGTAGCTTGGCTCAGGGATAGTGGACTGGAAAACACAGAATACAAATAAACCTCAGCTTCTCTTGGTCCATAGTTTAATTATTCATTAAAAAGAGGTTTTTACTACATACTGGGTGCATCTACATGAGATGATTTACTGCACAGTACATTAATCTACTTTGTAGTAAAGCATCACAGTCTACACATGCGCAGCATTTACTGTGCAGTAATTTAAGATACTCCACAGTTAACTAGTACCTGTAAATACAGGTACTGGATTAACTACACAGTAGCTACTGTACACTAGTACATACGTAGGCACTGACCAGGAAAAAAATTGCTCCTGGTCAGCCTAAGTAGCAGGAAGCCACAGGGGATGGGGAGGTCTCTGTCCCCTGTCTGGGCTTGCGACTCCCAGCATGGGGTTGGGAACTCCAGAGAGCAAGCATAGCACAGAGCTGCTCCAGGGGCAAGCGGAGGCTGGGAACCCAAGCAGGTCAACTGCCAGCAAGCCTCATGCCCCTGTGCTCAGCAGTGGGCTGGCTGGGAACTGTCACGCAAGTAGGGCAGGTGCTAGGGAGCCCCCTGCCAAGTGGGAGGGCACAGGGCTTGCCAGAAGCTGCCCTGCTTGCAGGACAGTTCCTGGGCAGCTCCCTGCTGAGCAGAGGGGCCTACCCAGCAGGAGGCTCACCAGCAGCTGCCCCATGCCTAGAAAAGCTCTTAGTGAACCCCCTGTAGAGTAGGGAAGCCCCACCTAGCAGCAGTGTGTCCCAATGTGCACGGGGCCAGGAGGCAGTTGCCACTGCAGCCAACAGAACTCTCTGGCCTTGTGCACATTGAGATCGGCCATGTGCCCCTTGCCAACCCCCGGGATAGCACCCGGGGTAGCCTGGACCTCCAGGGGGGCAGAGCAGGGGGGCAGAGCAGGGCAGGAACAGCCCTGTAGTGGGTTGCTCCCAACAGGGTGCACATGTAGACATGCTCCCAGGGAAGGATTACTGTGCAGTATTTTATTGCATAGTAAGCCTAAAGCATATTAAAAGCACGTGTAGATGTGCACACAGGGTGCAATCTACATATGCCATTAAGGTCACAGGATAAACCACAGGGAAGTTTCCACCAGAGTTTATCACAGTGCCTTAATGGCACCAAGTGCAGCTGGTGAACTCAGACCGGTGAGGAGGGTGGAGCATCGCATGGGAGGGAGTGGCAGGGAGCAGTTTGCAGCCAGCTGGTAGTGCAGGTTGGGAGAGGGGAGCGGAGGTTGCACCTGGCCAGGAGCAGGGGGTTTGTAGTCTCCCTGCTACCAGCCGGAGTGGCCAGCTGGCTGCAAAAAAAACCCCTACTCCCGGCCAGCTGCAAACCCCACCCTCCTCCCAGCTGGCTGCAAACCCCCAACCCCCTACCACCCCCGTGGGATGCTCCACCCACCCCACTAGTCTGAGTTCACCAGCCATGCCTGAATGGCACATGTAGATGCTCAAACTCCTGCAGTCCAGAGCACATGTGTAGATGCTGTGCCCAGAAACGCAGTAGTTTGAGCCAGGGTGGAGCAGACCAGGGCAGGCAGTGGACCCAAGGGAGTCAGCCTTGGGTTCCAGGAGGCAGCGTCGGGAGGCAGAAGGGCTGACTGGGAAACAAGAGTGCCCCAGTGTGGAGTCCTGTGACTAGGTGGCAGGCAAGGGTCTGTCCCCTGCTGCCTAGGGTGACCAGGTGCAATGCACAACTGGGTCAGGGTTTACACATGCATTTAGATGCAGTTATTTTCACTGCTGTAAGAAAGTACTGTCCTTGACAGTGCTATCGTATGGCAGTGAAAATTAGTTTTCTGCTATCTAATAATGTTGCACGTGTAGACTGTGATGCTTTACACCTCAGCAAATTAGTCTACTGAGGAGTTAAGCACATATGCAAATGCACCACACAGCACCACGCTCCCAAGAGATTTCAGGTTCAAAAGAGCTTTCTTCAGTTTTGTTTCTTAGCAACTACATCAAGCAGAAGTGAAACAAATGATGAACTACTATATATTTGTGGTGTTCTAATCTATAATGTAACACTTTGCCATAGATACATTGCTTGTCCTTTTTTCATTATTTGTATAATTAGACAAGTACATTTTGTTTCTACTATGTTACATTATATATTACAGATTCCGGGTATACTTTTTTAAAGGAACTATAATATAGTTATGAATAATACATGAAGATATAAGTTGGAGAGTTCCGTTTCAATAAGGGCACACCAGCCATTATTACAGCATCATCTGATACATACATGGGTAGTTCTGGATGGTCCTTTCATTGACAGTGTTCAAGCATCATACAAGGACTTTATTTTTAAACAATATCTGGCAGTCTTGAACTCCAGATTATAATTAGAAGATTCAAATATTCCACATACCTATATCTTTGGGGATCTTAGATATGGATTGAAATTTTCTTCTTCTTTCTGAATGATCTTTGATCACAAATCATGTTATGGACTCTTGACTTTCATCAGATTGTAGAATGGACCAAACCAAGTCTTTGAAGGTGTATGGATGATCAAAGGTGACATTCGTATACAAGCTCCCTTAGTACAGTTGAACAGCTTTACAGTTCCATTACCCACATCTATACCTGCTCTCAGGCTTCCATTTAGTTTAAATGTTTCCACACTTTCTGTATGTAAAAACAGGAAACAAGTGTTTCACATCTGGAATTAGGTGTCTCCCTATGGTTTTTGTCTTCTCTATCACTTGCATTTATTTTCAAGGTAGTTTCACTAGAAAACACTCACATTATTTGCATTCTGTAAGTCTGTATGTAGACAATGTTGTTTCCAGGATAAAAATACTGACTTGTCAATAATTGAGTATTAAAATATGGGAGCTGGAAACTTACCATATGAGAAAGTCTTGACATGTACATAAGGATATGGAAATCACCAGGAAGTCCTTTCCAGTGAGTCTCCTTTACCAGAGGCAACCATGTAATAATCCAATTGTTTTCAACCTTCTAAGACTCAAGGTACCCTTTAGAAAATGCTCACTCCTAGCTTTCACTCTTTTTTTTTAACTACAGAAAAATAATAAAGCAATTCTTCAGTTGCAAAGAACTCAGAAAGACCACAACTAGTCAGAGTGTTTGTAACATTACAGGCTCCTATTTGAAATCTCTGGGTTTATCTTGTGAATCATGTATAAGTGTTTGCATGCTTAACAGTGCTAATATCATTCAAGACCCTTAAAAGTATCACATGTCAACCCAGGATGCTATGACACCCTGGTTGAGAATTACTATAATAATCATTTGGCCAAAAGAATTCACAAGAAAATCCACTCTGATCCATAAGCTCTAGTTTGATGAGCAAGAAAGGCAAAAGGGAATAACATGTATTTTATCCTGTCGTCCACCACCTTGGAAGTATACTATACATGTAGTGCTAAAGAGCGTCCAGTTTCTACTAAAGCCTGTGTGTGACTAGATACTCAGTGCTTGATCCCCTGTTCATTCATCCTAGTTTTACTCCAGTGTATCTTTATATTCTGTAGTGGCGTTACCTCATTTTTACTAGGAAGATGGCCTGGAGAATAAACTCCCCCCCCCCACCCAAAAAGAACCCCAAACAAACAAGCAAACAAAAAACAGATTTGGAAGTGGATCAGTTCCAGCATCACATCATGCAACTTCCCATCTGGCCCTCCATTTTTCATGAAAACACTGAATTGATGAAAAGCTGGTTGTAGAACACTTTAGCTTTCCTGGACATCCCATCACTGACCACAGAAACAGTGGGAATTTAAAAGCTGATTTGAATGCAAAATTGCAGAACAAGAAATCATCACTGGATTGTGTTAAGTATGGTATAAACAAGACTACAGGTTCTTATCCCGTTATTTGGACCTACTTTTTTTTTACCCCTTTGTTCCTACAGGTTTATCATTGGTTTGCTTCTCTCAGCATTGCCCCTCCCTTCCCCATCTTTTATACTCAAATCACTCTTCCTCTTCTGTACATGTTCTTTCATAGCATCTGATGGACTGAGCTGTGTCTCATGAAAGCTTATGCATCTTTGATGCATTTATTCAACAAGGTGCATGTCTACCTGCCTTCTGCAGAATTCTCTTAGAAATTTGGAGGATTGATACGTTGTATTCCTAGACTACTACAAAGAACATAAATAGGATATGACATACCAGTGAAAGTTGAAAATGATCATGTAATCAATATTTCTCACCAAATGATATCAGCAAAAAATATTTTATCTGTAGTTTACCAATAAGTAAACCCATTACCTGGGACAAGTTAAAGTATGTGTTTGATGTTTCAAACATTATGCATCATTATTTTTATATGAGAATTGTTCCCACTGTTGTTGATAACAGGTTAGACAAAAACATGCCTGGGATGCTCTAGACCAGGGGTGGCCAACAGTGACACATGTACAACTAGTGACACAGGAAGCCTTGGTGTGTGGCATATGGCAGATGAGGGAAGAGACAGGTAGCACCAAATCAGACAGGGCAGGGAACAAAAAGCAGAGAAGATGGGCAGGGTAAAGGAGTCAGAGTGGCATTCAGAGACAGCATGGGATTAATTTGTGGCACACTGACCAAAAAAGGTGTGCTCCCACTGGTTTAGACAGAGCTGATCCTGCCCTGAGCAGGAGGCTTGACTATATGACCCCTGAGGTCCTTTCCAGCCTTATTTTTCTATAATGCTATGCTTTTAACTAGTTCTTTTCAAGTATTCAATATTTAAGATTCTCAAGCTGCTTTTCTTGGACATGAAATTTAGTCGGTCTTCCTTTTCTCTGGCTATAGGGGTGTGACTCTTAGAATTAGATTTTCACAGAAAGTCCGCCAAGTGTGCTTTCTCCATGAACTTTCCAGTCAGAATACTCATGAGAGATCATTTACAAAAAGGGGGAAAAAAGGAGCAGCACTAACATTATCAAAGTCAATTTGTTTAAAAGTTTAAACACTTGCAAAAAATAAATAAATATAAACAGTTGTACAGCTTTCTGTGTACAGGAAACAGATGTTTTTTTACTATTTTCCATTGCCTCCTCACTTTTATTCCTCACCTGAGGAAAGCATTACAAGTATTGTCAACCAGAGGACCGTTCTCACTGCCTTACGTTTTCTGTACTAATTTGCACCTGTTCAAAAGCAAGGTGTAAACGGTTCCTCTAGATTGGAATAGTGGCATTTTACACCCCTTTCTGTGGTGTCAGCTACCAGATGGAAATGTAAATCAGGTGTTTCACTGATACGAGGAAAGTGAAAATTGTGTTCTGTGACCCGCTGTCTTTCTGTGGTCCAGAATAGTTGCTTTCATTTTGCTGATTTTGGAAGCAGGATCAACAGGTGGGAAAGCCAATGCAGGAACTCAGTGATGTACTGTACAATGTAAGTGACTCAAAATCAAGGGCAGGAGAATGGGAAGAGACAGCATTCCCACAGAGGCACAGAGAAAATGTGGGATGGAAGCAACACTCAGGGAGGAAGTGCAATCCTCAAAGCTGTCTGCTGTATACTAAGTCTATTTTTTCAGAAAGTTCTAGCTGAGCACTCCCCACTACTTAACAAATGTAGGAAAGGGTCAAGATACTACAGTGATGGAGGTGTGTATTAGCAATAATTCATAGCACATATAGAAATAAGATCTTTTTATAAGGAATATGAGGCGGTCACTGATAGCTAGATTAATATTCTGGTACAGAATCATCACATGGAATTATTTTTGTTTACTGGAACATATAATATAAAACGCAGGATAAGTGTATGATAATAAGGACTTCTGTACTAGTGGTGAGAGATTACAATTTCATTGCTTCATAATAAGTCAAGCTGCATACTTATATAAATGGATTAGCCAGGTCCTGTAATAGTGACTGTGCATTCCAAACTCCTATAAATATGACTTGACAAAATGAGCTGGGAAAAGAAGAGAAATATTTTCTGACTCTGTCTCTTGCTTAGAATTCAATATGCTAAATAATGCTAATCAGATGCAAAAATGCAGAACTTAAAATATAAAGATATCTGCACATGAAGAGGGGAAAAAACAATCCTTACTGCCAGTAACTTCAGTTCTTTACAATATGGTGACCACATCTGAAGCACATGCGCTTCACATAGATTTAGTGGCCTGCAGCACGGGCTGCACCTGCATCCTGTATGCCCTTGCCCTCCACCCACCATGCCCAAAGACACAGATGGTAGAGCAGGCTGTCATTCATACTTCCCCAGTGTAGAATCTTCTTTCTGCAGAGATGGGGAAGTAGGACATAGAATCAAAGTGGACATGTCTTGAAGAGCCATATCTGCTGAAGGTAAGTGATTATTTTTTACTTCTTTGGGGTAATTTTCAGGGATCCCGGTTTTCTGTTCCCCGTGGAAAAATACAGATTTTCCCCGTTAAAGGAGAAAAACATGGATTTTTCCCTTTGAAGTGGGAAATGGTGGGTTTCCTTTTTGCAAACCTGCAAGAGCTGCTTGCAAAAAGTGCAGGAAACCCTAAGCCCTGTCCCGAGGGGAGGGCAAAGGGGAAGGGGAGGGAGAGGAGGAGGGGGAGGAGGAATCTGAAATCAGCAAGGGCTGGCTCAGACTCACTTTCCCTCCTGCAGGTTTTGGGGTTAGTAGGGTTTGGGGGCTGGGGCCTGGTGGTGGGGAAAGTGGAGGTCTGGTGGTCAACAATGCGGGGCACCAGCAGGGCTGGGTAGAGCCCTGTGGGTCAGATGCAGGTCATTCTGCCAGGGATGGACAGGGAGACTGCAGGGAGAGCTGGCAGGGTGGGAGGGGTCAGGGCAGTGGGGTGCGGGGAAGACTTCCAGGGCTGGGGTGGGCCTGCAGAGGGAGGCAGCAGGGTTGGTGGGGGGCAGGGCAGGGGTGTGTGGATGGGGGCTGAAGGAGAGGGGAGGGGTCTGCAGGCCTGCAGGCACTCTCAGGCCAACACAGAGAACTCAGGCAGCATCCCTGCACTGGAACCCGGCCCCCTACATATCCCCATCAGGGGCCGCTTACCCCTCAGCAGTCCTTGCCTCCCCTAGATACCCCTCTCAGGGGACCTTGCCTCCCACCCCTTTAGGGGCCTCTGCCACCCCCACCTACTTCAGCCCCCACCCCCACAGACTTACCTGCTGGGAG
>NW_017729032.1:143938790-143948963 GCF_001723915.1 Gavialis gangeticus
CCCCCTTCAGTGGTCTCTGTCCCCACACCCTCTCAGAGCCTCCTACACACCCCCCCTCAGGGGTCCCTGCCCCACCCCACACCCCCATCATGGCCCCCTGCCCTCCTCCCTACACACACTCTTGAAGGTGTGACATAGACCCCAAAATACACACCCAAGGAGTTTGTTTCCTCCCCAAACACATGTACAGCTCACATCTGATATTCTGATGAGATCTGGATGCCCACCAAAATTTCTACCCGAGTCCCCATGTGGTTTCAGACCACTCAGAGGTACAATAAATATGATCTTTGTTTCTAGAGAGCTGCAGGAAAAGTGCCATGAGCAATACTGAGATCTTTACATGGCCTTCATTGACCTGACTAAGGCCTTAGTTTCAATCAACAAAGATAACCCATGGAAGATCCCAATGAGATCTGGACGCCGCCCCATATTTGTTACCATTATCAGACTTCTTCACAATGACATCACAGCACTCACCCTAAGTAGTGGCTCAGAAACAGACCCCTTCACTATTAGAACTGCAGTCAAGCAAGGATATATGATTGCACCCACACTCTTTTCCATCACAGCTATTCCACAGCTCACTGCTGACAGACTTCTATCTGGAGTCAGCATCCAGTATCACAAGGATGTTTTTAACATCAGCCAGTTACATTCCAAATCCAAGATAACCAACACAATTACTGATCCTAATATGCTGATGATTGTTTCATGTGTGCCCACTCAGCTGAAGAGTCTAGAACTCATGACTGCTTCTGTGAAGCGTATAAAATATCTGATCTCATTGTCAACTGCACAAAACCAAGATACTTTACCAATGTATCCCAAATGAATCAACTTCTCCTCCACAAAGTACAATTAGAGCAGTTCTTGGAAAAGATTGTGTATTTTCCCTACCTATTTCCCCAAAATAGGTAGCTATTTTCCCAAAAAAGTAAATATAGATGGCTATATTTAGCACCAGATAAAATCTACCACTGCTGCCTTTGGACATCTCTGAAATCTTCAGTGATCCTGACATCAGTGCCCAAACCAAAATGCTCATCTACTAGGCTGTTGTCATCCCTACCCTGTTGTAGGGATGTGAAACTTGGATGACATCAGAAACACCTGGAAGCCTTGAAATGCTGCTATCAGCCATGTCTTCAGAAAATCCTCCATATCATTTGGAAAGACAGAAAAACAAATACTACCAGTCTCAAAGCCATGGTTATACAGCAGCAGCTCCATTGGACATGCCATGTCATGAAACTGCCTGACAACAGGTTCCTGAAACAGGCCTTATATTCTCAACTCATGAATGGTTACCACTCTAGGGTTGGGCAAAAGAGGAGATTCGGGGACACCATGAAGGCCAAATATGTTCTTAACATTAATACCTGGGAGACTCGTGTCACCATGACATATGCTAAGGCATCTATCCACCTCACCATAGAGGTGGAGAGATAAGACAAAAGGGAAAGAGCTGGGACTCATCAAGATCCACTCTTTCCTCTCAAAACTACTTGCCTTGTTTGCAGTCGAATATGCAGATCTCAGATTGGCCTCATTTATCATCTCTGGATTTACTGATGACTTCCCTATTTACTAGAAGACTGTCATTCTCTTATCAAAGGACTTTCAGTGTCATTTACAACTTTGGGGAGTATTGAGAGCCATGTTGTGAGGTAAGGATTTTAAGAAAATAAAGGACTGTTCTGTCACTCCTTCAGAAAATGTATTAGTATTCTTGTTTTAACTTCTGTTTATGGCAGAAGCATAACAGAAAATCTGGATGAGGACTGCTGTTAGGAGAAATGAACCTGTGCAAAGATAAAATTATTACGTTTGGTAATATGGACAGTTTTCAAGTCAGGGAAAAACATTTTGCAACACAGAAATGAACACTAATTTTGCTCTAATGCTATAGAACATAAACAAAAGGCTGTTTTCCTAATATTGGTAGGGAAAGCCATATTTATAGCATTTTAAGGCTTGTGTTTCCATGAGAATGTGGTAAGATAGCACATAAAGAAGCAATAGAGCCTCTAAAAATTATTTGCCAGCCACAAATTTTGCACCAGGATCATGTAAGTTCCATCTTGGGAATCAGTGGATGTATCTACATGTGCTATTAGCATATCACACCAGAGTTTATTGTTCCTGATTGCCATGTTTGAATATGCACCCGTAACAGCAGCACACTGAGTGAGAGGGTCAGCCTGCCAGCCTGGGGCTGCTCTGACCTGGCTCAGTGTGCTGCAGAGGGGCTGGTTGGGGCATGAGGGTGCTTCAGTGCAGGGCTAGTCATCAGGGGCACCCTCATCAGCATCTATACATGTGTTGCTGTGCACTAACGAATAGTGCAGCGGGACAGTACTTGTATTTACGAGTACTAACCTGTGGCAGAGTTCATTAGTTTCTTGCGGCCTAGCAGGGCCGCACATGTAGATGTTGAGACTTTACTGTGGAGCTAATTAGGCAGTTCTGCAGTAAGCGTCTCGTGTAGATGTTCCCAGTTAAGCAGAAATATCTCTGAACTTCTGGTGAATATAAAAAAACCATAGTTTCCTGTTCCCTGTTGTTTAGGTATTTTAAATAAGCTGTCAGAGAGTATTTGTTTTTGAAGTAAACACCCCAGTCAAGGACATGAGCCACCTGCAGCATGGGTCCCAGACTGGCTGGTACAGATGCTGCCTGTGGCATGCATCCTGGATTAGTAAAGCCAGCACTGTGTGTAGCTCACATCCCAGACCAGATTTGTCACAGTACACTACAGTAGAACAAAGAATAGACTTAAAGCCATTGCTGACTAAGAGTCACCAAACTACCTATATGACTGATGGAGCTGGGCTTGGAAACTGAGTTCCCTGGAGGAAAACAGGAAGGAGTTTTGCCACTTCACAGAACTGTATGTGGTGAAAAATAAAGATGTATCATGATGTAATATGGGTATATTATGTTAATACAATGATAAATGATATGCTACTAAAATTCAAAATAGATATAGGACCAGCACTGTCTGTGATTTCTGAGAGGCGCATACAAAGGAATATTTCCAGAGGTAAAATTATTGGAAATGAATGTGCTTTTACACAATTACAGCAAAGAGCAGATAGAGATATTATACACTCTCCCTGTTGGCATAATGCAGAAAAATCTCTCTTTGCTCTTGGAGTTAATTGTAACTGAAGGATATGCCCTTCCTTCCTCCTCTTGGGCAAAATCTGGCTATATACACTTAACATTCTGCATTACACACTGGAATTGAAAAATTGAAAGAAAAATACAAAGCTGCATTTAGTCCACACAAGGGTTTTATAAAAGGCATAACAACAAAGCTGTTCCTAAACTCCTTAAGGCTAAGACTTTGCCAGAGATTCTCAGTGAGCCTGTGAAAAAGCATCCAGATAAATTGCGAAAGCAGGGCAGGATTTCACTTGTGGAATTCAGTGATGAGGTGTGTTCCAGAGACTGATGGCATTGCACAGGTTCGTGGGAAGCTATATAGTTGGCAGAAAACCTCTGACTGCAAGTGAATCAATATCCAGACCTTAAACCACAAGGTTTATTTGCAAAACTGTCAGTGGGATTAGAGTTTACCAGACTACAGTTGTCCCAAGGCTGCCAGCAGGTGGCATTCAAGTCAGAGACAAAAGAGGGGGAAAAAAGAGAGTAAACACACATAAGGAACTGTTTATGTATGAAAGATTACTCTATGGGGTAGCCAGTGCCCCTGCTGTGTTACAAAGAATAATGGACCAGGTACTGCAGGGGGTAAATGGTGTTGTCTGTTATTTGGATGACATGCTAATAAATGTAAGGGACTTTGAGGAACATTTACAAGACCCAGAAGAGGTTTTAAAGAGATTGCAAAGATCTAATTTTACAGTTAACAAAGATAAGTGTGCTTTTCTTAAAACTTGGGTTAGTCGAGGGCATTGTAATAAGGGATATACTTATCAAAGGAGAAGACAAATGTATGCTGAGAATATACCAGTATCACAGAATGTCTCAGAGCTGAGATTGTTTCTGTCCATCTTAAGCTAGTGTGGAAGATTTATTTATTAACTAATCAGCTTGATGTCTGCCATGTTGTGGAACATATGAAGTTGATTTGGGCAGAAGAAGGAAGTAAAGCTTTGAAGAGAACAAAAAATACCTAAATATTTCCATCCTTTTGGTACATTTTAATTTGGAGTTACCACAAGCCCTTGATGCCACTCTTGTAGGAATCAGTTATCTTTTCACATATGTGTAATGATGGGAGTGAAAAACCCATATTATTGGCTTCCAAAATATCAGACACTGAGAGAACTTCTCCAAAACAGAGAAAAATGGTTTGACCTCATAGAGCTAATTACATTCTATAAATGCTTGTTTGGGAAAAATATTAGCCCCATCACAAATGATAAACTGTTGATGGGAATACTAAGCCAAAGGTAGCCACTGCCCTTCTAGCAGCAACCCACCTGTAGAGAACGACCTTCATCCTAACAGCTCACCAAAACAAAATCACGCTAATAAAGATGGAAAGCTACCCTGAACACAGGAAAACACAATTGCTTGCCTATAGTATGGCTGCAGCATAATACAGGGAGTATGGAGCTGAGCATGCCCTGCCCACACAAGTCTACTAATGCAGTCTAGTGGTGGAAGTTCAACAGTGAGGCTGCTCAGGGCTCATCCAAAATGCCAGCTCTTGAACCCATGGTCTCCAGTGGGTCTACAAGTGATAATGTGAGTGAGGAATGAATGGGAAGTGCTTAGGCCCATACTCCCTGGCTGCCTGCAATGTATAGACAAGCCTAGAGTGAAGGAAATAACATTTATGGATTCATTGTAGAACAGACCTAACAAATGTAACAATTGTACAATATCAAAATGTAACAAACCACCAGGACTTTAAGTCTGCCTCATCCAGGGTCACAGTTGAGGCAATTTAGTCTCTACAGGATCATGCAGATACAACAGTACAAACCTAACAGCTGCTGTGCGCTCCAAAGCAGTAACTTTCTCTCTACTTTTAAAATAAGCTAAAATGTACATTTGTCCACACACTCTCTTTCCTAGAGGAACTCAGGATGACAGGGGGAAAAAGAGAAATGCAACAACTTACTTGTGGTTCATGCAAGTTCTTGGTGGCCAGATGGTGCATGTGATGACAATCTCTGTTGTAAAAGCAATCATAATGTTTCAAAACATGTTTGCCTTTTTCAGGTTGCCTAAGGAGCTCATTTTAGCTAATGGTCCACAGTTTACTGGGCATGCATCCTGGATTAGCAGAGCCAGCACTGTGTGTAGCTCACATCCCAGACCAGATTTGTCACAGTACACTACAGTAGAACAAAGAATAGACTTAAAGCCATTGCTGACTATGAGTCACCAAACTACCTATATGACTGATGGAGCTGGGCTTAGAAACTGAGTTCCCTGGAGGAAAACAGGAAGTTTTAGGCATTTTATGGCAAAATTTAGTACAATGTATTGGATCACCCAGCATGAAATAGGATGGTGGAGTATTTTGTGCAAACGCTGAAACAGGCATTAGACAAATATGATGGATAAACCTTGGCACACAACCTTGCAGATTTTCCTGGGAGCACAGATCTCTGCCATCAGCACAGACAACTCGAGATGACTTGTTTTCACAATATCAGTTACAGGCAGTCCTTGGACTTATGACACAATTGGTTCCTGAAAATGGCACCTTAAGTCAAAATGTTGTAACTCAGAACTGATTTTCCCATAGGAACAATGTTATAAATGGGGGATTGGTTCCTGAACCAAGGCCCTATACCCTATTTTCACCAAAAATAACCCAGAATTTTGTACTCAATCAATTATAGATGAGTAATATAGTTACATTAATGTATTTATATTGTAAATAGCAATCATATTGATTTGGAAGGACTTCTTTGCGGTGACTTTGCTGCACTTTTTGAAGAGTTCTTGGCTGGAATTTTCTCAGGAGTCTTGGCTCCAGGTTTTTCTGCAGTCTTGTCTGCTTTCTTAAAGAGAGTGTCCAAAGAAGTTTGGACAGATGTTCTCCAGGGAGATGGGTGATACAGAGAACTTGTTCACTGGTACGATGTCGCGTCGGATCAAGTGTTGTAAAGTTGAAACTGACATCAGAAAGTCGAAACAGGGTGTCAATTTATAAACGTTGTAAGTGCTGTTTGTTGTAACTCAAAACGTCTTAAGTCGAGGACTGCCTGTACGTGATAGTTTTGATTTACTGAGACAAACCTCAACAAGAGACTTTATGGGAAACCAGCCAACATACAGCCTCCAGCTTCTTCAGCATAGAGTAGACAGTGCTCATGGTTACAGAAGAGGGACAAAGTGGGACAATGATATGATAAAACAGGTATGGAAACTGGCAGGAGGTAAACAGGTAGATAATGAAGAGGCATGCTTGAAGAACAGTTTTCAAATAATAGTATAATATGGTTAGAAATTGGGATGTTATTATGAGGAAGAGGAGGTCACACCAGAAAAAAAATCACTGAGAAAAGTAGAACAAGAACACCCCCACTAGAAAGACAAAGGAAATGGCCAGGTGTCAGTTTCTCTCTTTGATGAACAATGTCAATCACAGTTAATTTTGCATTTCTATTTTAAAGATAAACTTTTTTTTTTGGTTTTAAATATTTTATTTGCTACTCAAAGCTTTTCCAGGAGTGGGAGTATTGAAAAAAACTGCTGCCACTTTTTATGGGATTTCCTATTCTAGTACATGCACAGAGAGTCTCAAGAGAAGCATATGATCAGAATCTTGTTTTCTTTCACCTTTTGGCTAACTAGTTAAAAAGCCCAAGGCTGAATCAATTCAATCTTTGCAGGCTAGTCTAAGATGCACAGATTGAACCGATAAACAAGTAAACTTTTGATTCTGGATTATGCATCCATATACCTGCAGTGGCTCAGACCAGAAGCTGGGGGGTGCTAGAGCATGCCTCCCTGCTTGACTGGAGTAGACAGCTTGGATCAAGGCTAGCCTGGCCACCCTGTAAGGGAGGGGTTTGTGGGGCAGGTGCAAAGCACCCTGGGATGCTGAGACAGAATTTCAATAAAGTGCTTTAACCTAAATCAGTTAAATCTGATACTACATCCATCCAGGTTTATCTTAAATAGGTTTCAGCGATTTTGGAAATAGTTTATGTGCATTGAACTTCTGTTGTGTTACAGATTTGAACTGGTTTCCAAACACTTATACAGGTTTATGTGTAATATTTGTCCCTAGCCATAAGGACCTTTTCTTGTCTGGACAGCATGAAAGAGCTCCAGCTCTCTGCTTTGAGAGGGATCTGTGAAAAGAAAATTAGAAACAATCTTGGACATAAATTGGATTGTTACCTAAGTATCACCATAGCTTTCTGGAACACTTGTAACTAGGGATCCTGGTTTTCTCTGATAAAAAAGATCCCCAACTTTTGGGTTAAAAAATTAACCCAAAATCCACATTTTCCCATAACTAAAATGAAATGACACTAAGACATACATACATACATACGTACATATATACATATATATAGTGGTGTTTCATTTTGATCACAGAAAAATGTCAAGATTGGGTTACTTTTTTTAACGCAAAAATTTGGGATTTTTTTTGATCAAGAGAAAACCAGGATCCTTCCAACCATAAAGGCCCAAATTTTCCTTACCTTATAGCTGATGTTACGGTTACTAAAAAGGCTATCCATATAGAGGTAAAAATAACAAGTACAGTATGTAGAAACTCGGGAAGGTTCCTAACAAGTCAAATAACACTATGCTACAAAGGGGAGCTGAAGGGGAGCTGAAGTTTAGAAAAAAAATTAAAAGAAACCTTTGAAGAAGTGTATTTTGGAAAAATATTGTGCAGCACTAGATTGGAGGATGTCAGGCAGATATTACTTCTAAATACATCTTCATAAATCTGAGAGACAATCTCAAATGTTTTACGGCTAGATGGCAAAAGATAGAAACATAGGCTTCCACACCATATTGCCAAAATAAAACCCTGCTTCCATTTTGCTGCATAAGTCAGCCCACTAGAAATTTTTCTGCTATGTACTTAAATATTTTTCTTTCCATTAATTGAACTGCTTCTTTTCTTCAGTTACCTAGCCAGCCTCCAGGTTGTCACTTATAGGGTGCAGACAGAAGTGCAGCTCCCAGCTGTAACTCAGAACAGTTTCTGCAAAATGTTCTGAGTTGCAACTTTAGAAGTTCACTGTTGGTTCCAGGGGGGAAGGGAATCTAGCTGTGGGCTGGGGTCCCACAGCCAGGTTCCCATAGCTATAGTCAGGCTCTCAGCCAGTGCTCACTGTTTTCAGAATGGGAGGGGAGAAAGGCAGTAGAGGGAACTTGTTCTTGGGGCTCCCCAGTTGGTCAGATTTTCACTGAATGGCCCATTTTTGAAGCCATCTGCAGCTATGCACTTGCATTTGGTCACAGCTATAAACTGATTTCTGTGGCCAGATTGGGCTATAATTATCACTTCTGTCAGCACCTGCAATGGTACTGAATCCAATATAAGTTCTGACCATATTATCAAACGTACATGACACCCACACACGCACTCAGGTTGTGTATTGTGGTGTGTTTGTGTGTGTGTGTGTGTGTGTGTGTGTGTGTGTTTATGTAGGCAAGATGACCCCTGTTGTTTTGGCCATGTACTGGGGCCTATATCTGGGTAAAACCCTGTGGCCTCATTGTCCAAAGGAAGCAGAGGATTCCTTATGCAGATTGGTTGGGAGAAAGACTGGGGTGTGGCACTCCCTGACTGGACACGGCCAGGGTGAGGTCATGCAAAGGGATATAAGGTGAGCTAGGCTGGTTTGGGGAGGAGGAGAAGCTGCTAGGGGCTGCTGAAGAGTGAATTCTGCTTCAAGGGATAAGGAATTTGCAGATAGCAAAAGGGCAAACTCAGGTAGAGGAAAAAGAGAGAATTGCCCCACTGTCTGGGAACTCCTCTCTCCTCCTTTTCTTTCCCTCTTTTCTAAGGGTTTAAGAGCTTAATATCAGAGACGAGGGCATTGGTTACTTGGGTTGGCTGGCTGGGAATTCGGCCTGGCAGTTTAAACAGGGTTGAAATCTAGGGGTGTGTCCACACATGCAGGCATGTGCACTTGCAGCAGCTCAAATAGAAGCAGTGCAAATTTGAGTCAGAGCTATTTGCCTCAGCACACATGCTCAGACATGCACTTTGTTGTGGAGCAAATTGTGCCACTTGGGGCAAAATAACCCTGCCTGGCTCCTCCCAGATCTGCAGCCAGGGGGAGCTAGAGCCCAGGGCCAGCACCTGTCCTGGCCCCAGCAGTATAAAAAGCTGCCCTGCCTGGCCCCAGCAGTACAAAAAGCAGCCCTGGCAAGTAGCTCAGGGCTAGTTGCTCTCAGAAGCTTCTGAGGCCCAATCAGTTGGTACCTGGGGACACTACCCCTTGTGACAGCTGGACTGAAACAGCCCTGAGCATTCCCTGCACCCTTTACCAACTGCAGCAGTCTGGCAGGGGGGCTGCTGCCTGGCTATGACCTGCTGTGCACCAGATGACCCTCTGGGCCAGCTGCCAGTGGGCTGTGGCTGCAGTTGGCCTTTTTGCGGCACTACTGCCATGTGTGCCCCTGCCCAGCCATTTGGGCAGCTATTGCCTGGAAGATGTTTTGGGTGTGGTGGTCTACTTTTAACTGTCAAAGCATGTTCTTCTGGCCCCATTTGGCCAGGAGGTCAGCCACAGCCAGTTGGGTCCATGGTGCCAGCTCTGAGCAGGTAGGGTCCTGCCACTGGCCTCCCTAGCAGAAATTCTGATGTTCCCTGTAGGAAAACTAAAAAATCCCTGATAAAAAAATCCCAAAGTCACTCTCTAAAATACCTCCAAATCTGTGTTCCTTCACAATTAAAACAAAAGACCACTATAAAGAGAAAGAGAGATAGTGAGACAGAGAGACAGCGATCAGTTGGGCAGTTTTATTGTTGTATCTATTGTTAAACCAATTTGAAAGACTACCAGTGTCTCTATCTTAATAATAAAGTGAATTCTAAATACATGTTTCATGAATTCATGAATATATGTTTTGCTGCCCTCAACAGGGGCTACAGCTCCCCCACAGGGGCCACGGACCCCATGCAGGGTGCACATACCCTGCCCCACCCCCCACTTGCTCCCCCAGCTCCCTGGATTACTGTCCTGCCTGGCCCCAACCCCC
>NW_017729032.1:143949121-143949357 GCF_001723915.1 Gavialis gangeticus
ACTTACCATAGAAGCAGAGGCTGGGGGGGCTCCAGAGCCTCCTGGCAGAACACCTCCCACCAGACAGCACAGTGCAGTGGGGGGGCAGCAGGGCCTGGGCTTGGGCTGCTGGGGCTCTCACCCAGCCCTGCACTGTGCGGGTGGGGCCCCAGTGACCCAGACGGCTGCTGGAACTGCCAGTAAGTGCTGGGGGGAGGGTTTTTTTTCCCCCCCCAGATGCTGGGGTGTGGGGGGCA
>NW_017729032.1:143954357-143974419 GCF_001723915.1 Gavialis gangeticus
AGCACCAGGGCAAGGGCTAACTGTAGAGACACTTTGGCAGCCAGAGTGGAGGCTGTGGAGGAAATAGCCTCTGGTTGCTTTTATTTTCTGCAGGGGTTTTTGACCCCTGGATATCATTTTCTCATTGGAGATGCTGCAAGATGCACGTGCAGGCTCATCTGGATGCACCTTAAGAGTTTCTAATCTTGCTAGTTTTGGGCCAGGGTTGAGGTTTGCAACTTTCTGCTCCCAGTGGAGCTGTGGACCCAAACTACCTGCAACCAAGGCCTAGAGGGTAAGCCTGGCTTTTTCCCCCTTTGTTTCTTTTGATGGTCCTTTGCTCCAGTTAAGCTGTGTGGTTGGGCCAGCTGTAGCCATTAATCAGCCTGGCTCCTTTTGGAGTTTGTCCTGAAGTTTCATTTCAGCAGACCATATAATCCAGCCCAGAAGTTTCGGGGTGAGTGCATCCTGGCTGGAGCCGCAGTCATCCGCCACCACCACCACACACTGCCTCTCTGTGGGAGCAAAGATCAGCACTCCACCACTTTTCCAAGAGCAACAGAGCCCCTTGCAAATCAGCAGGGCCCACACTCTTGATCAGTTCCCTGTGGCACAGTGAACCCAAGGAACATTGCTGAAGGGCAGGTATAGGGGTGTAGGCCCCCAGAACTACCCATTGGGGAGCCCCAAGTCCCAGGCTGCCTGGGTCTGGGTGAAGCCCCCTGAAGATGATGCCACCTGTAGACTTTGTTTTGTGGTTAATAGTATTTTAAAATTATATTTAATGTTTTCTTTTGTTTTGCTTTATTCTCTGTGATAAATTTAGGTGTTTGTGTTTATACTGTTTGCAAGATGGGTTGGGTTTTTTTGGTTTGTTTATATGGGATGCCCCAGTAAATTTAGTGTTCCCAGATTTCTGGGTGGGGGCTCACACCACAGGTATAATTTATGGGGTACCCTGAAATGTGAACCCAGCCGTTTTTACTGCCAACCAGTGCCCAGCAGAAGTGTTACACATGATAATACCAGAGGGAACCACTGTGATGATCTACTTAGAATTCCTGCATACCACAAACAAGAGGGTGTCCTTGAATGCCATCCGATTTCAAATAGATACTATCTCTAAAATGAAACAGCCACTTGATTTAAAACTTTCCAGTTATAGGCATACACTACCATTTAGGCTTTGGAATAATTGATATTTTTCTGTTCTCCAGACAAACCAAAACAATAATAAAGAAAGAAATCTTCTTGGCTCAAACAAAATATTGAACTTTTCCCATTTTTTTAAAGCCAAAACAAGCCAGGACATTGCTGATATACAAAAATATTTTGCCCTGCTTTAATTGTCACCTAACATAATGCATCTCAATCTAACATATTCCCATCTTTATATTTATTCCCAGGGGTCTTCTCTGACCCTCCTTCAGTTTTTCAACCCTCCTTCTGGCAGCTGGATGGAGGAGGCTTCAACTGCTCTACATGACTCAGGAATGAATGAGTCTGAGTGCTCAGAAAAGAGCTGCATCTAGAAGCGGACTTGCCAAAAGGCTTAGCAAGATCTCCTCTTTCAGGCCTTGAGGAAGCTCTCATCAAGTGCTCCAGCATGAAGAGCTCACCACAGGCTTTTGTGTCTTTTTAGAAAATGAGCCACAGACTGAACAGCTCTCAGGAATGTGCCCATCACCAAGGCGAAAATTATACAGGGTAGGAACAGACATACCAACGTTATCTATATCAAAGGATATGGATGTAAGCTGTTGGGATGCAACTGTTTTCTGTGGCAATACAAGTATTTACAACTGTTCTAAGTTTAATTCAGGGACAATGTGGTGTGGCTGATTTGTATGACTATAGACTCATACAAATGTAACATGAGCACCAATGTGAACTTCCAAGCAGAAGGTCCCCTTTCCCTTCTAAAATGGCTAAAAAGAATTTTGTCCATAACTACAGAGTACCCATCATGGGGTGGGGTAGAGTCACAATGGGTCAAGCTGTAAACTCCAGCAACTCTCATTCAGCCCTAGTACCTGGGGCCTGGTATCAAAGATGATTACTTCTAATCTTTGTTTCTGATGGGCATGATAAAAACTGAACCAAAATTACTACTGAGTTCTGCTAGATACCCTAGCAAGAGATCACACAGAATAAGGGAACACTGCAGAGATATGATTTCTCTGCCTGGAGTGGTAAGAAGGAACTGAGAAACAACTGGGCCATCTCTGATCCTTTTGCTGTGAGGATGAGGCTGGCCCAAGGACCTTTGGATCCCACAGCAGCCTTAGTGCCTACTGTTAGTCAAATAGGATTAGATCTCAAGTGCATGAGGCATTTGCACCTCAGAAGTGGAATCCATGTGGACAAATACACAGAGAACAACCAATTTAAGGGGGAAGCAGTTTTACAAAAATGCAAAATTAAAGAACATTGATATAATTTAGAGCCTTATTTACATCCAGTAGTAGTAACCCTGCTATATCCTTTCATTAAATCAGGACCCACTTATTGCCATTGCTGATTGAAATAATTCTAATGATAAATGGCTTATCACACAAAAATAATGGAAGTAGAATTAGTGATATGAAGAATATTTTACAATTTAAATTACAATGAGCCTTCTTTCTTGTTAAGTTATTTCTTTCAGTAATTCATTCTGACTTTAATATCTTGTGAGGCAGAATTAGAGATATTAATACTTTTTTTACTATTCAAATTACAGTCCGTCTTTTTTTCAGAGATAGGCATTTCATTTAGTAAAGGAGTCTAAATTATCAGCTGTATGAGCAGATTATTTTAATTTAACATTAAATCTTTCTATGGTTAGCTGAGTTTCTAAACATGTTCAACTCCTGAAAGATATTTTAATGTCTAAAACTCTGATGTAGGATATAACTTTTATGTGAATCTAGAAATATCTGTACCTCTCTGTATTCAAAGCCTGCTTTGTCTCTCTTCCATACATAATATTTATTATGTGAAATTAATCTGCTGTAAATCTCAAACCTGGTCAAGGACAGAGGAATCATGTATAAAGTAGGGTAACTTAAAGTATGTACATTTAGTTTCCTTTCACATAACTCAGAAGCTCCTATATATCAAATTAATAAACACATTGATCCCTTTGTAAAAAAAAAACTAATGGCATCAAAGACTTAGATTCGCTGGATTTATGGGAGACACCAAAGATTTATTTAAGAGAGCTAATTACATCTCATTATGCATAATGACTGTCCTTTAAATTAATATTGTAAGAGCAGGAATTGCAGACTGCTATAGATAAAGATCCAATCACACAAAAAACTGCCTTCTGAAAGGGAGGATCCTTAATATGCCTAGAGTCATGCAGACAGACTAGACCACTAGATAGAAGGCCTGGATTAGGAAGTCCTTACTGTGGTTTGGTTTACTATTTTTTATTATTATTATTATTATTATTATTATTATTATTATTTACACCTAGGGGATTATGGAGAGAAAATTTTAAAATTATACAAAATTAATTACTTTTTAAAAAAAATTAAACTAAGTATAACACTATTTGAAGCTTCTTTAGAAATATATGCAGGTACTTTGTATGATGGGGGTGTGTGGGGTGTGTGTGTGGGCAGGATTTGTAAAGGTGTGGGCATGTATATAGGGTTTGTGGGCAGATGTGGGGTTTGTGGAGGAAGTTGTGAAGGGATGTGGTGGTATGTGGGGTTTGTGGGTGGGTGCAGGGTTTGTGCTGCTACTGAGCCAGTGGCTCAGTAGCAGCATGGCCATGGCAGGAAGAGCCCCTGGTGGTACACACTTCTTGCTGAGTCCCAGGGCCTGCACATGCTGGTACAGAGCTGGCTCAGCCCACTGGCACATAACCAGACCAGGCTGGCACCATGCCAGCACGTGGGGCTTGCGGCACTGCAGGTGGGAGCTGTGCACCACCGAGGTGGGCAGGCTCCATGCCTCCATGTGCAGCTTCCTGGTGGTGTGCTGGAAGCCTCATGTGGAGGGCTGGCCTGGCCCAATGGTGCATGGACTGGGAGCCGCATGTCATTGGGCTGGTTGGGAAGCCACATATGGAGGCACAGAGTTGTGCGCCATCAGGATGGACCAGCTCTGTGTCTCTGTGTGGGACCTCCAGCACTCCATTGGGAAGCTGCATGCAGGGGCAAGCAGAAGCCTGCCTGGCCCAATGTCATGCAACTCTGTCCCTTCCTGTGCGACTTTCAGCCTGGCCTGCTGGCCCACACTTTCGCACCAGACCGAGCTGACTCTGTGCCAGCATATGGGGGTTGCAGCCCTGCAGGCAGGAGCTGTGCCATCAGTTCAGGCAGGCTCCATGTCTCCATGTGCAGCTTTCCATTGGAGTGCTGGAAGCCCCACATGGAGGCACAGAGCCAGCTGGCTGAGCCTGATGGCACATGGACTGGGAGCCATGTCCCAGCAGGCTGCGTGGACTCTGTGCCTCTGCTTGCAGTTTCCAATACTCTAGCAGGAAGCTGCATGCAGGGGCAAGCAGGAGCCTGCCCAGCCTGATGGCGTGTGACTCCATGCCTCCATGTGCATCTTTCTGCAGGGCCCAGTGGTGTACGGCTTATGGTCCACACCCTATATCAGGCCAGGCTGGCCCTCTGTGTGGGGCTTCTAGCACTCCAGCAGGAAGCCTCTCACAGAGGCATGGAGTTGCATGCCATTGGGCCAGGTGGGCTCCTGCTTGCCTCCATGTGCAGCTTCCCACTGGAGTTCTGGAAGCCCCATGAGAGGCACAGAGTTACCTGGCCCTATGGCTCACAGCCCATATCTCCACACACACGGCTGTCCAGTCACATGGCTTTGTGCCTCCACATTATGGGGCTCCCAGTTAGAGTGCTCAGCCTTTCCCCCCTCCCGCCTCCCATTCTGAAAACAGCAAGCACGGGTAGAGAGCCTGGCCATTTTTATGGGAACCTGGCTTCAGGCTCCCAGCAGCAGCTAGATTCCCCTCCCCACTAGAACAAACAGTGAACTTCTGTTTGGTCTGGGGTCATTTTGTAACTCAGAATGCTTTGCAAAAATCATTCTGAGTTACAGCTGGGAGTTACAACTCTGGCTGTACCCCCAGTGTCTCTGGGTGAATTTTTCTACTGGGAGAACAAACCTGGGAAAATTCTCCCAGATTATTTGAATGTGTGTATACAACCTGGGTCATGTTGCCTGAAAGAGTATCCCTGAAAACAACCCATTCTGTATTTATAGTTCTCAGACCCAGATTCATTTTTCAGTAGCAGTTGGGTTTTCCATAGCTAGGTCAATGGAAAATTTTTATATGTACCATAAAGGAGCTTTCCACAATGTTGGAGAGGGTCAGGCAATATTGATTTCTTTTTTCTGTGTTTGTTTATGGTCTGGCTAACAGCAAACATGAGCCCTAAATTGTGAAGTTCAATTGTAAAGTTCAGTCCAGTTGTGGATTGGATACACACATAGCTCAGAGTGTTTGGATTTGATATTCCATTCTACTCAAAACCAATCTGAATCAGAAGTAATATCAGTTAAGTCACTAAAGCTTAGGACACATTGGGCCCAATTCCAGGTAACTCTCACAAAGCCAAAAACAGTTTAATAATTATGCCTGAGTAAAGAATGAGGGATGAGTCTCAAAGGAAATATTTGTCTTTTAAAAAATGTTGGTACTAAAGTCATCTGGGATACCAGGGAAAGTATAACACAGCACACTGTAGCATCTCATTTCCTATGTCATCTAAATGCAGAAGGTATCTAAATAAAGAAAGTATCTGGGACTGATTACTTCTAATACCCTCCAGCCAGGGAAAATGCTCTGAGTGAATTATCTTAATAAGACCAGACAAGGCTTTTTGAGCAAATATGATATATTTTATTAGCCCAACTAAATAATTGGAAAAATTGTTCTTTGCAAGCTTTTGGGCACAAACACTCTTCTTCGGGTATAGGAAGAGTCATTTTGATAAGAGAAGAAGACAAATATCCCCACATCAAAATAGCAGGCTTCAGTGGCAATGCATAGGGAGTGCACGGGGGGACACGTGCACCCCCTGAGAGTGCTGGTGCACCCCCTGACCAGCCGCACTCTGCACTTAGGCAATGGGCAAGGAGAGCAAGTGGGAGTGCCAGTACCCCCCTGTGAGCGCCAGCTGGGGAGTTAGAGTGCTGGATGCAGGCCGTGGCCACTTCCAGAAGCGCCGCAGCCACTTCGGGGAGCACCACAGCCACTCACAGGTTGGTAAGTTTTGCGACAGGGGGACCCTCCCCCCTACTGGTCGGCGAGATTGGCTTCAAGGGACCCCCTCCCAGTCACTGACTGGTTGCTGGGGGGGGCACGTGCCCCCCCTGACTAAGGTGGTACCAGTTGCCCATGCACAAAAAGGGGTTTTGAAATGAGGAGAAACAGGCAGCTCATTCAGAGTTCATGTGGGAGTCTGGTTAGTTCCTAGTCCTTACCTAATGGTTGCTGCTTCTCAAGGGGCCAAGTCCTGTGGGATGGAAACCTTAGTAGCTTTCATCCATGATGTCTGAGTCTGTGTGTCAGAGTGTCTGTGTCATTCAGCTCACAGCCTACCAAGATAGTGCTTCAATTATTGTTTAATTAAGCAGGATCCTCAACCTACTTCCCCAAGAAAGTGAGAGTGTGGCAGTTTCCTTGAGTGGGGCTGTGTGGAGTCATTGTTAGGAAGACAAAAAATGGGTTATGAGCACATGAGCCAGCAGAGAGCCATGCTTCCTTCTGCCTATCCACTTTGTATCTTAACACCAGTGAAAGAACTGACAGAACCATAACTACAAGATCGCTTGTAATGTGACATTAAAAACAACTAATTTCCTAATAATTATTCCAGTAGATTTCTAGCTTTAAGACTGATCATGAAACATTCATCAGTGACCCATTTTAAAGTCTTTACTAGTCAGTTTAAAGCTAGAGGCAAAAGCAACACTCTTGTGGGTCATTAGCTGAATGATGAACATCAACAAAATGCTCATTCGTATATTTATGTAATGAGCATGGATATGTTGACAGTCATTTGATTTATTTCTTGAGCATGCAAAAACTGGAGTCTTGCTTCTCCATAGGAAAGAAAAAGCCAAATAGATTCCATTTTTGTCTCTTGTGCATTTCATCAAAGATACTGAATATTTATTTAAAGTGCACGGGATAAGAAACATTGCGTAAAATATTGGACACTAAATCATGAATAGCTATGAAGAAATTGACCAACTTTAATGCACTTGGTAGGAATGGTATATTCTTGTATATATTTTTATATGATATTTTCATAAAGTAGGCTACAGATGTTGCATATATTTCACAGTTCCTATGTAACAAGCAAAGCTGAGGAGGGTAGGATTGGAGAAAGATTCCATGGATGCTATTGCATTATATCCATATGTACACTTCTCCTCATATTTTAAATATTCAAACAGTCAGCAATCCAACACTGGCAGGCCACCTCACACAGGGTGCGTCTACATGAGATGCTTTACTGCACATTAAACTAATCTAATGTGCAGTAAATTTTTTCCATCTACATGTGCACATAATTTACTGCACAGTAAATTAGGCTAATGCACCATTTGCTAGTACCAGAAAATACAGACACTAGATTAACAGCACATTAGCTACTATGCAATAGCATGCATGTAGATGCTGACTGTGTCCAATTTGCTTCTGGTCAGCCCAAGCAGCAGTAGGCCCCCTGCTGCCTGGCTATGCCCCAATACTGGCTGAGTCCTGACCCAATCTCCACATGGCTGGGATGCAGCAGTCTTGGATGCTGGGGCAGCCCTCCCAGCCATGTGGAGATCAGGTTCCAACCCCATGCCCCTAACAGTCCCAGGTTGGCACCCAGGGGAGACTGGAGCTCCCCCAGATGCTGCAGGGGAGCAGAGTAGGACAGGAGCAGATCTGGAGTGAACTTCTCCCATTGGCCATGTCCAGATGAGCACAGCCATGCAGTATGTGGCACCGCAGACGTGTCTGTGGTACTACGTACTGCACATTCAGCTGTTCTCTGTGCTCCAAGGGAGCAGTATGGGAAGCAAAAACAAACAAACAAACAAAAAAACTGCAAAAAAAAGCACAATGGCTTACATAGGGGCAGCATGTGCCACTCAATACAGGAGCCTAGCTGGTTAGAACCACATTCCAGCTGCTGGCCAGGCTCCGTGTGGCAGGATTGCCGCTGCTGCAGCTCCAGGAGACCCCCAGGATCCCAAGTAAGGTTGCTGAGCCCGGTTCTGACCCCAGCCTCCCCTACCCCACTCAGGCTAACTTGCCACATGCCACAGCACCTGTGGCACAGGCATTCCCTGGGGACAACTAGTGGCGGCACAAGGTGCACTGCTGCTAGTTGTTCCCGGGGAACCAAACGTTCATGCATGTCTGGACACAGTTATCAGGAGCAAATTTGCTCCTGACAGGGGTATGTACACATGAGTGAGGGGGCACAGTTTAATGCATCTGAATTTTCTGTGAAGAAAATTCAGGCACATTAATTGTACATGTAGATGTATCCATAGTATTCTATCTGCTTGAAACTCCTTCCATATGGGCTGAAAGAGATCCTCAGTCTGTGGACAGTCAGTGAAATTTATGGACAGTCAGTGAAAATCAAGCTAAAATGCGTGTTAGTAAAGTCAGTAAAAAAAAGTCAGCTATTAATAAATCTCTAAGCAGTTGGAGCTGACTGAACATCCCTAGTTGAAAAGAAGCTGGCCTCAGTGTTGAAGGACAGACAGAGCAAATGTCTGATGTTTGAGCATGAGTGCAGCACCCTGCAGGGAGCATTCTCTCAGTGCTTTGTAGACCCTGCCCCCCAGCCATATGCAGCTACTGCTGCTGCTGTCTGAATCCTTTTAGCTGCTTATAATGCTGCTGGATCACAGGTAGACTTCTTTGGTGGCCTGTGCCAGAACAGGGGGAATGGGATTAGTGGAGGGTAAGACTGGCAGCTGGGGGAGCAGCATGGTACAGGATGTGGTTGGGGGCATCAGGGCATGTGGGTGAATAGGGGACTCCTGCAGAGGGCCAGCATGATATAAAACCTTTGCTCAAGTCAAACAGGGTTGCCAACCCAAGAAATGTTTTTTTATTGCAAACTTTTTATTGATAACCAAATGTTTTTACTTTGAATGGTGTTAAACCAGGGGAAGGCAAAATACAGCCCACAGGCCCACCAGGCAATTTCATCCAGACCGCAAGCACCCACCAACTAATTGTACCCTGCCCAGCTCACATACATCACTCCCACCCTTGTGCACAAAGGTGGCCCAGTGAGAAGGGCCTGGTGCAAGAAGGGCCCAGCTCAGCCAGCATGCAGCTTCCAGGCAAGGCTGCTGCTGCCACTGCTGCAGCTGCTGGGGGATCTACTCAGTTTTCCCAGTGTCCAGAAGCTCCTCATCTCCCTGCTGCAGTCCTTGCTCCAGGCAGCAGGTAGGGAAGTGACAGGATGGGGAGAGATGTACCTGGGTAGGAGCATGGGGCTGGGGCTGGCAGGAGCGTGAAACCTGTGTCCAGGGAGGTAGAAGGAGAACAGAGCTTGGCTAGGCAGGGTGTGGGTGTGAGGGAGGGTGGAGAGGTGTGGGGACCCCCCCCACACTCCCCCACATGGCATACAGCAGCAGGTGGCAAGCCCTCAGGGTGCTCATGGCCTGCACAAGTGTTGCCACCCAGTGGTGTGTGGTTCCAGGCAGTGCTGCCCACCTCTGTTGTACAGGGCTCCCCGCAACACACATTCAGCTCCTGGCACTCGCACACCAGCGGGGGTACCCCTGCGCAATGGAGCCAGCTGCCTTCCCCACCCCCTGCTGTGCAGATCCCAGGACTCTGCCAGAAGTGGAGTGGAACCACAAATCATGACAAAAATATAATAAAATTAAAATATAGTAAGTGTTTGACTTTAAGTATATGATTTGTTTTTTTTCTGGTTCTAAGATGGCAACCCTCCCCTCCCAAAAGGAGTACTTCCAGGAGTTAGGGGAGGGACTCCTGGTGGTAAAGGTCAGGGGTTAGAGGTGGGACTTCTGGCCCCAAGATGGTGACCAGGGGGCCAGGGGACCAGTCAAGGGATGGGGCTACCCTTGTGACCCTTGACAGTTCACCAAAACTCATTAAGCAGCCTTCCAGTTGAAATAATTGGCCACCCCTGTGTTAAAACCCTGAATTTGAACCTAGTCCTTCTAACTGGGGCTTGGCAGCAGGGTGGGGCCTGACAAGAGTTTTTTATATATATATAAAAAACACATATAAATGAAAATGTGTGCCAGTAAAAAAACACTGGTTCCCAGTAAAAAGTTTGCAGAATTTCAGGGGGGAGAAATCTTGGATTGGCAATCTTGCAGCCTACTATCTGCCCCCGGTTCTGTATGTGCAGTTTTCCCAATGACTCTGTGATGCAAAATGCACAAACAACATAGGAAAAAAAAAGCTCACTTCCTACCCACAAGGGCAGTATATTTACCTCCCTGAGCCACAGACACAGTTGCTTTCTTGGTTGTTTTCCATGATGTTTTTCCATTTGGCTGCCCAGTGATTTAGCTTCAATGCAAAGAGATTTTTGAGGACTAACTGGCTGATACTCTGGTGGTTTGGTCACTTCCCTATGATGAAGGAAGCCAGGGCTCAAATCCCCTGAGAAGGACTCCTTTCTGCAACATAACCCAGGCTGCATACACATATTCAAATAATCTGGGAGGATTTCTTTGCAAAGGTGAGTAAACGGTGTGGGCTGCCTCTGGGGCAGCAGTGAATTGCTTCCAGCCATATGCGGGAGGTGCAGACCTAACCATGTTCAGTGAAAAAATAAGCATGAAAGTCATGTAAGTATAACTCAGTCCACATGTGAGACAAAGTAGTATGTTACTAAGTGACTTGGAGAGTGTTGGGGACAACATCCTGCTGCAAGTGCTGGAGCAGCCAACTGGAGCTATGCTTTTCTTGACCTGCTGCTCATACACAGGGAAGAATTGGTGGGGAATGTAATAGTGGATGACAACTTGGGCAGCAGCAACCACAAGATGATTGAGTTCAGGATCCTGAGGAAAGGAAGGATGGAAAGCAGCAGAGTAAGGACCCTGGACTTCAGAAAAACAGACTTCAACTTGCTCAGGGAACTCATGGGCAGGATCCACTAGGAAGCCAGACTGAGTTGGAGAGGAGTTCAGGAGAGCTGGCTGTACTTTAAAGAAGCCTTACTGATAGTGCAGGAACAAACCAGCCCAATGTGCAGGAAGCCTAGCAAGTATGGCAGAAGACCAGCTTAGCTTAGCAGGGGACAAAATCACAAAAAGGAAGCTTATAAGAAGTGGAAACTTGGACAAATAAATAGGGAGGAGCATAAGAGCATGCAGGAATGAAGTCAGGAAGGCCAAAGCACAACTGGAGTTGCAGCTAGCAAGGGACATGAAGGTGAACAAGAAGGGTTTCTACAAGTATGTCAGTAGCAAGAGAAGGATCAGGGAAAGTATGTGTCCCTTACTGAATGGGGAGGCAACCTTGTGACAGATGCAGCAAAGGCAACCTTGTGAGCAGGTGCAGGATGCAGCAAAGGCTGAAGTGCCCAATGCCTTTTTTGCCTCAGACCTCACAGTCAAGGTCAACTCTCAGACTACTGCACCAGGCAGCAGAGTTTGGGTAGAAGGTAATCAGCCAAGAGTGGCAAAAGAACAGGATAGGGACAATTTAGAAAAGCTGAACATATACAAGTCCATGGGGCCAGATGAGATGCACCCATGGGTGCTGAGAGAGTTGGCTGATGAGATTGCAGAGTCACTGGTCATTATCTTTGAAAATTCATGATGATCAAGAGAGGTCCTGGATGACTGGAAAAGGGAAACCATAGTACCCATATTTAAGAAACAGAAAAAGGAGGATCCAGGGAATTACAGACTAGTCATTCTCACCTCAGGCATGAAGCAGATCCTCAAGGAATCCATTTCTAAGCACTTGGAAAAGAAGATAATTCAGTCAGCATTGATTCACCAAGGGCAAGTCATGCCTGACCAACCTGATTGTCTTCTATGACGAGGTGACTGACTCTGTGGATGTAGGGAGATCAGCAGATGTGATATACCTTGATTTTAGCAAGGCTTTTGATATAGTATCTCACAACATTTTTGCGGGAAAGATAAGGAAGTATGGGCTTGATGAATGGACTGTAAGGTGGATAGAAAACTGGATGGAGCATTGGGCTTAGAGAGTAGTAATCAATGTATCGATGTCTAGTTGACAACCAGTCTCAAGGGAAGTGCCCCAAGGGTCAGTCCTGGGACCAGTTTTGTTCAGTGTCTTCATCAACAGCCTGGAAGATAGCATAGAGTGCATCATCAGCAAGTTTGCAGATGACACCAAGCTGGGGGGAGTAGTAGATATGCTGGGGGGTCGGGCTAGGATTTCGAGTGACCTAGACAAATTGGAGGATTGGGCTAAAAGGAATCTCATGAGGTGCAAAGTCCTGCACTTAGGATGGAACAATCCCATGCACCAGTACAGTCTGGGGGCTGATTGACTGGGCAGCAGCTCTGCAGAAAAGGACCTGAAGGTTACAGGGGACAATAAGCTGAATATGAGCTAATGGCGTGCTGTCATTGCAAAGAAGGCTAGCAGCATACTGGGCTGCAACAGTAACAGTGTTGCCAGCAGGCCAAGGAAAGTGATTATTTCCCTCTACTCAGCACTGTTGAAGTCACATCTGGAGTACTGTGTTCAATTTTGGGCCCCCACTACAGAGGGATGTGAACAAATTGGAGAGAGTCCAGTGGAGGGCAACAAAAATGGTGGAGGAGAGGATGAGGGAACTGGGCTTATTTAGTCTAGAGAAAAGGAGACTGAGGGCGATTTAATAGTATTCTTTAACTACCTGAAGCGGGGTTTGAAAGAGGATGGAGCTAAACTGTTCTCAGTGGTGCGAGATGACAGAACAAGGAGCAATGTTCTCAAGTTGCAGCAAGGGAAGTTTAGGTTAGATATTAGGAAGAATTTTCTCACTAGTAGGGTAGTAAAACACTGGAACAGGTTACCCAGAGAGTGGTGGTAGCTCCATCCTTGGAAGTTCTTAAGACCCAGCTAGACAAACCTTTGGCTTGGATAATCTAGGTGGGGATGGTCCTGCTTTGAGGAGGGGTTGGACTAGATGACCTCCTGAGGTTCCTTCCAACCCTAATTTTCTATGATTCTATTATTTGGCTGCCTATAAGCTGCATGAATGTCCCTTGCGCATGTTAGCAGTGAAATATTCCTGACCATGTAATCCTGACCATGAATTTTTAAAACTGGTCCCTATATAACGATTTCATAAACTAGTTCTAAAATTCTCTAGGAAACAGAGCTGTGGGAGCAAGTTCATGAACTTCCAGGAATGATACCAAGAAAGCAGCAGAATGTATTAGAGCAACAAACATTGATTTGACATGCAAGAGCAGAAAATAAACTCTATAGAATGAGTATGCTTGAATAAAATAGTGCATATCAGGGCTTTGCACCACATTGTACAAAGAAAAATGAAATGCAGTCTTTGTAGTTTCCTGGCTACAAGTCTATGATATTAGATACCAAGAGTAAATTGATTCTACGAGAGAGAACCTGAAAATAAGTCACATGCATTCTGCTGGAAAATTCTACATCACGGAGGGTGGCAATGTCCTTGAAGTGGGATTTCACACAGAGTTAGAAGGGGAGGCCATTCCTTTGGAACATTTAACCGCATAGAAGCTCCATAATGAGTAACATGCATTTCCTCTGTACCCTACTGAGACAATTTGTTCCTATCAGGAATAGCTGTTTTATAAATTCTCTTAGACTTTTTCCTAAATACAGTCTTAAGGAGAAATCCAGCATAGCTAGAGACACAAAGAGAGATGGAATCCTTCTATAACTGCCATTAGAAAGCTATCTAAGGTTGTGTTCCAGCAGGGGACAATGCTATGTACTTAATGTGAGTTCCCTTTCTTTTTGCAATTGGAAACCACTATTACCTTTAAGAAAAAGCAGTTTCTCTGTAACTTTCCTACACTAACTCCAGTTGATTGTATTCTTGAAGTAACCTGAACCTGAGGACTTTTTCTAGTACATCACTACTTCCTTTTTGATATATTTATTTGATATATTTTGATAAATTTGATATGTTTTGATATATTTCTGCATTCATTAGCAAAAGATTGTTCAAAATAATAAAAGACAGGGTGAGGAGGGGATGTAGAGCCCCACAAGGTTTAATTATCACAACCAAACATGTCAGAATTGGTATTGTGGCAGCAATTTTAGCTTTTTGCATAGATATATAATCTGAAGATGTATTTGGAGCTGTTCTGGGAAAATACGCCCTTGATTTGTTTAAAGTGAAACAAGTATCTCTAAAAAGAATGAAAATAGACCTTACCTGTTTGGGAAGCTCAGCTTTGCATGAAATGGTGTGATTAAGGCTACACTGGGGGAGTGAGACCCATCCTGATGCCTTGGAGACAGGAGGCTGTGCACCCTTCTTGAGTGTGCCTGTTCCACTCCACTGGCCATCACAAAGAGATGATCATGCACATGATCTCTCTGAGAACTTTTTCACATGAAGGGTGGTGAAGCACTGGAACAGGTTACACAGAGAGGTTGCGGACTTTACATCCTTGGAGGTTTTTAAAGATCTGGCTAGACAAAGGTTTGGCTGGGATGATCTAGTTGAAGATGGTCCTGCTTTGAGCAGGGTCTTGGTCTAGATGACCTCCTGAGGTCCCTTCCAACCTTGATTTTCTAATATTCTATGGTCATTGTATCTGTCCCTTGTCTAGAGAACATAAAAGTAGTGCAATGCTTTTTATGCCCTCCTGCACAGAAGCCAGTCAGTATCAGGCCTTTGATGAATGTTGGGAAAACTTTAATGTAAGCACAGGTTTCCAGGCCCCAAAAGACTGATAGCACTTTTTTCATCTTAATTAAAAGGAGGAATGAAATACAGATTTAGACTGTATTGAAAGAAAAGGCACCCGGGAACAGATTCATTTTTGAGACATCACAGAAATTCTCTAAAATTCAATTACAATGATGTAGATCTGACACAAGATGTATTATTATGGTACCCCAGAGAGGTCAATAAAATGTATTATAAGGTCTCCACATTATTTCATCAGGGCTATAATACAAAGAAGTCTCATTATTCCACATGTTTTGCAGCTGCTCTAACTTAATTTTCAGGGGTTCTATCATACAATTATCAAAGCTGATTAAATTTTATGTCCCCAGATCTTATAGGTTATGTCTACAGGGAGAGAGTTCAAACCTATTATCTAATAGCAAAGATATAATTAGACTCTAGAGAGTGAATAAATACTAAGCAAAAAAAAAAAAGCAAAGTATCCACCCATGGACCAGCACATTCATGGCTGAAATTATTGTCCACAATGAGAAGACCAGTGTAGAGTACCTAGAATTTGACTTTCTATCAGTTTGTCAACCAAATATTTGTGTTATTTTAGGTCCTATTTTTTCCACCATTACTTTTATTAAGTGATACCTCACTTGTCCAATAATCTCACTGAAAGAATATGGAGTGATTCTGGAGTATGTTGCTAATCACTATGGTCACCTACACACATGCCCGATGCCTGCTCCAATGTGTACTAGTTAACACGCATTGGAGCGCACTCGATTAATGGAGTCTGCTGGAGTGTGCAGCCTTGGCATCATGTGTATTCAGGGTCCCCGCACTTCAAAATGGTGGTGGGGGCACTTTAACTAAAGCTCATTGAACAATCTTCAGTTAAAACACCCCTGCTGACATTTTGAAGTGTGGGACACTGGCTAAATGAAATTCTGTAGGCACTATAATTAGAGCAACTTGCGAGAGCCCCTCTAATTAAAGCATGCCCACCTCCCCACTGACCCCAGATCATGTGTAAAAACATCCTATGAATATGGACAATGGACTCTGGCCCAGAGTGACCAAATAACAGGGATGTACAATGGAGACATACTGCATGGCACTTGTTATGCCATAATACTCATTAGTGGAGTATTTCAAACCTACTCTGGAATATGTGGTGTTGGCTACTGCCTCTAAGAGCTAGATGGACAAGTGGTCAGATCTGTTATATTAATTTCTTTTTAATACAATATGAAAGCCAGCCCTCATGAAGGCAACTGTGCTTGTGTCTCAAATTCTTGGCATATTTTCAAAAAGTGGTTTTGCCAATGATTACTTTTCCTTGGAGTGGCAGTAAGCAGTTACGTTTGTAGTATCGCTTAAGTATTTTTAGAGCTTCTGGAAAGCTTTAAATGAGATGTCTTAAAATGCATGGGAACTGCTGACCTATAAAAGGTGCTGATTGTATGTGGAGCATTTGGAGAATTTAGGACTAGATCCAAATCATTCTTATAAGCACCTCAGATGGAAAGAGGTGGAATCTAGGCCTAAGTCATAAGAGCCAACTTGGACTGACCAAGATCCAGTAGCAAACAAAATTATAGACATTCTTTAGGTGCCTTTAGGGACCAAAAAAAGTTGCCTATAGACCTCTTGGCTTATGTTTGTGTACATGTCCAGAAACAATCCAGACCAAGCATATAAGCACCTAATTCTGTCATGATGACCTAGATCAAGGGAGGGCAAAATACAGTTTATGGGCCAGATCCAGCCCACCTAGAGATTTGATTCGGCCCATAGCAAGTCCCTTGGCCCTTCATTGGCCCAGGCTTGTAAGGCAGCCCAAGCCACAGGGCTGATCCAACCATTAGGCAAACTAGGAGGTTGCCTAGGGTGCCAAAATTTGGAGAGCACCAAAATTATTTGCAGAACAAAATAACAGGAACATCCTTCTAAATAAGAGCTTTGGCCAGCTATGGCTCCACCTTGGTTTAAGACCCTTGGTTCAGTAAGGGGAGAAAGATCTCTGAAAAGATATCAGAAGAAAGATTACTAGAATTGCGACTCCTACCTTTTCAACTCTCAAGTGGACTTACGACAAGAGGATACTGCTGGCAACATTATCTTAATTTTCCTCAATATCGGAAGTGGTGGGGGTGCCAAGGTACATAGTTCACCTAGGGTGCCAATTACTCCTGGACTGGCCCTGCTGGGACATGGTGCAGATCACCAGTTCTGCTGCCCCCAGGTGCGTAGCAGGGCTGGGGCGGTGTGGAATGATGACTAGACTCTGTTTCCCATCAGCACACGCTGATGACCTGGCTCCTGCTTCCCTCATCCCAACACAGGTGCAGGCAGCCCCAGTACAGTGTAGCTATGGAACAGTGCAGCCCAGCAGTGCAGTGTGGCCTAATCCAGTCACAATCCATCAGGGCCACCCTGCCCTGAACTGTGCTGGGACAGAAGCAGTGGGGGATGGGTCATGGGCATGCTCTTCACCCTGCTCCTGGGCCAGGCCAGTCACAATCCATCATGCAGGGAGCAGATCGTGGCTCTGCCTTGGGCCCCAAACCCATACTGTTATCACTCCATCATCCCAGTCACAGGCCTGGCCCCACCTGTCCTGCTCTTGGGACAGTCTAGTAATCTATCACTTAAGGAGTTTTGATGAGCTGCTGTGGCGGGGGAGGGGCGGGGCAGACCTGGCCTGCAACAGCTCACCAAAACTCCCTAAGCGGCCCTCTAGCCTGAATAATTGTCCACTCCTGACTTAAATCATTTCTGGGAGGTCCCTAAATTCTGCCTCTGTTCCTGATTTTTTAAGTGCTGGGTGATACTGAACTTAATACTCTTGGTTTCAAATTGCAGCACCACATGGTCACTCTTGAATAGGGGGAAGCATCCACCTTTTGCACACTAGCTCAGCGCTTAGAGCACCCACCCAGGAAGTGAGAGACCTGGGTTTTGTACCCTTGTTGCCTTGACAGGATTCAAATCCACATCTCCCATTTCCTAGAAGAATGTCCTGATCAGTAGGCTGGGATGAGAGTACGCTAGTGAGCTAATGAGAAGCCAAGAGGGCAAAATTTATGGGACCAGAAGACTAAGAGACAGGGAGTACAACTTGGTATCCCTCTGGGCAGTGGGGCACCTTGGGTGCTACTCCTTGATTCCAGGAGTATTTATGCATTTTATATTGGACAGTTTATTAATTAATAACTATGGAATCAAGGAACAAAACTCAGGTACAAGCCTCCTCATCCAACCTCACGTCTGGCAGTTTCTTCCTACTCTCTCACTCTTACCTGCTCTACCTTTATTTTGGCTCCCCATCCCAGTCTCTTCATCCAGACTGTATCCTTGCTCTTGGCTCCTGGCTCTTTGTTCAGACAGTTTTAGCCTTCCCACCACCAGAACTTCACCCAGTCTTTGTTTCCCAGGTTCCCTTTGTTTTTCAACTCATACCCCCAATTTCATTATCCGGCTCCTATCCTGAGTTTCTCTCTTCCATTACTGGCTTCAGTCCCAGTTTCTCCCTTTATGGCCCTTTTCCCCAATCTATCTAACAAGATCCCTGATCCTGTTACTGGGGGAAGGCTACAAGGCTAGCAGGACCAGCAAGGGCCCTTTAAGTATACGGTCTTTGTGGCCTAAAGAAAAGGGAATTACAGGTAGGAAAAGGGCAACTGCAAGAGCCCCTGGGAAGATGCCCCAGGTGTCAAGCAGCAGTGGAGCAGGGGATGAGGCCCTGCAATGGTCAGTAGCATTGCCTTGCGGGGAGTAGCTGAATCCTGGAGGAATTGCAGTTAAGTGGTGGGCAGCTGGCATGGCTGCAGAGACAGATGAGCAACCCATGGGCTCAGACCAAACAGTAGGTCTGGTTGACCAGAAGGAAAGGGGCTCAGGGAATAAGACGACTTACCCCTCAGGCTAGAGGGGCATTCGAGCCTGGACTGAGGAGGAAGCAGGACTCTCAGCTGGATCATGGTAATATCGAGAAGTGGAGAAAGGGGAGCCCTGGTGGGTGAGGGGCAAAGGGTTTTTTCTGCTCTTCTTTTTTTTTCCCTGGCACAGGACCCAGGGACCCAGAATGGGGTAAAGATTTAAGTGTATGTTGGTTTTGTGGGCAAGTGCCCAGAGAGGCTGTATTTTAGCTGAAAGTGTTTGCTAACTGAGGGCCAGAAGTGCCTGTGAGGGAAGGTGGAGATTTAAAGCACTTAAAGCACTTTAGGAGATTAATCCCTTGGGGGTGGGTGGGTGGGGGGTGGTATCAAAGACAGAGAGCAAGAGAAAGCAAGAAAGTGAGCAAGTGAGAGTGAGAGTAAGCAAAGAGCAAGTGAGTGAGAAAGTGAAAGCAAGTGAGAGCCCCGTGAGCAAGAGCAAGAAAAAGGGCAATCAAGGGAGAGCAAGAGTAAGGGGGGGGGGGATTTAACCCCTTCAGGTCTGGGGGACCAACAGAGTCTTAACTGTGGGGCTTAATTTTTAGCCATGCCACTGCTACCAAGGAGCAAAGGCTAGACTAAGTGGGCCTTGGGCTGCACGTAGCAGCTAGAGCAAGTAGGCCTGGGCAAAGAGGGTCAGAGCCTGGACAAGTATAAAAGGGCTAGAGCCAAGTAACCCAAAGGAAAAGCCTGCTATAAGGCTCAGGACACCTCCTGAATAATTGGTTGTTTCATCAGTGCATGGCAGGTGAGATACAGAGCAGCAGTTCAGAAGAGCTGGTGTGGGGTGTAGGGTGACCATCATAGAGGACAGTCCAGTTGTCACCTGTGCTTTACTGGTATGAAACCCAATGCCTTTATGTCCTCTATTTTATTCTTTCAAGAGAAAAATAGAGGACATAAAGGCATCGGGTTTTGTATCAATAGAGGACAGAGGACAGAGTAGCAGAAAACCAGAATGTCCTCTATGATGGCCACCCTATGTGGCAGGGCAGGCTAGTCAGCCACTGGGTGTTACTGTTGCTCAGCAGGGCTAGTCCTGCTATAGCCCCCAGTATTATTCCCTCTACATCAGGTTTTCTTCTAGGCTACCTGGGCACAAGCAGGTGCAGGGGCAGGATAGCAATCACAGAGAAAATCCTAATGGGCATTGTAATCTTGGGCAGGAGCATGCTCTGTTTCTTTGTGATGCAGTAGATATGCAAGGTCCCATCACATGCAGGAGCAGTGAGAAGCTGGCACTTTCTGAGTGCCATCAGCATCTTCAGAGATTTTAGCAGACCTGGGGGGGGGGGGGGGGGG
>NW_017729032.1:143979419-143986828 GCF_001723915.1 Gavialis gangeticus
ATTCAAAAGAGAAATACTTTTCCCTAGGCAAAGTTCCTACCATATCTATATACAAATGCCCAGAGCAATACAAAGAAAACAGAAGAATTTGCAGTATATGCACACCAAGGGGATTTGAAAAGTGCTGATTTACTCTAACAGTAACGATGTGGGAGAGAACATGCGGGGGGAGATGAATGCAGAGGGAGAGACATTCTAAGAGTTCAGATAACAAATGTCATGAAGATTAATTTATTTCTTATATTGTAAATATTACAATGTTGTTCTAGAAGTTCTTTCATTCAAGGATCTCAAAATACTTTAGAGTTTAATTAAGCCTCACAGTGCTGCTGTAATATTGATAAAAGTAGCCTGTATTATAGCACTTGCAGAATCAAGCCAATAGACCAGTGTGGTAGAGCTAGGCTTATAACCTGGAACTATTGACTCCATCATGTAGGCTACAAGATATTTAGATATTTGATTTTTAGATACCTGCCCACATTTTAGGGGTGCAGTTTGCCAGACAACTTGAAAGATTTGGCTCTGTGTTTGCTTGCATTTAACCAATCTAGAAATTCATATTAAAGAGGTGCAGCCAGTCATTGACTTTGCTGAGTATTTTCATTGACTTTCCATTTCAATTAAATTAATTAAATCTCTAGCACATTGCAAATTAAAGTAATCTGACTGTATTCTAGAAAGATGGTATCTGAAGAGGATAAACAGACAATGTGGAGTTTATATTACCCATAGTTTTATTAATAGTCTTTAGTCTTGTGCAAGGCTATCTAGTAAGCATAGAACAGAAGTTTGGTTCATAGGTACTCCTTCCATCCAGTTTTCTCTGCAGCTCTTTGTCTGTAAACTCATGGGGATTGTGGAGATCAAGGACAAAGATCTTGCAGAAGTATTTGTGTTTAAAGTAAGTGGATGCTAAGAAACAATTTTAGGCCTTCTATAAAAAATGTAAGAGAAAAATTCTGCCTTTTGTAAAGAGTTCGGTCAGAATTACGACAGTGAGAAAAAGTATATGAAGTAAAGCACCAAGTGCAAGTACTGATGTGACAGGCTCAAATTAGATGTAAATCTAATTAACGTATTTTTTTGCATAGAACATGCACCTTTCCCCAAACTATCAGCCCTCCAAAATTGGGCTTTATGTCCTAAGCAGGGAAGCTGATTTTCTGTGGAGGAGTCGAAGGATAAAGACAGACAAGATGCTACAAGATAGCTGTCAGCTTCTGTCCCAGTCAGGAAGCAGGGGGAGTGCAGTTCAATGTTAATCCTTTTACAGCCACTTTCAAATTGGCACCAGCTTTTGGCAAGTTTTATCCCATAGCAAGGGTATGTGGGATGCGAGTACTGAGGTGGCAACCACCACAGTATCACATATTCCCCATACCCCTGTGAGAGAATAATACTTGCCAAAAACTGGTGCCGATTTGAGAGTGGCTGTGAAAGGAATTCACTTTCAACATGGTAACAAAAGCATGGCAGTTACATGCATGCCACACACACCCTTTCCCCCAAAATGAGCTGTCTCAAATTTGGGTGCATGTTTTAAGCAAGGAAGCTGATTTCTGTGTAGGAATGGAGGCATGGGGTGTTGGACTAGCTACCAGAGGTTGGCTCCAAGATGGGCTCCAGGCTGGATGCAACAGGGGTGAAGCCTTTTGCTCAGCATAACTCACTCTTTCCTTGCAGGCCCCACAGCTTGAGCTTTAATACTATCACAGATGATGCTATATTGGAGTTAAAATTTGAGCCATGGAGCTTGTAATGAGTGATGCTGAAGAGCAAACTCTGCAGGTGCTCCATGAAGCTTACATTTAGGCATCATTCTGAAATTTTTTTTTCTTCAGTTTGCGTTCCCAAAACAGGGCATGTGGTATGTGAAAAATATGGTATGTATAGAGATTGAGACTATACAATCTTCACTAACGTTAGCAAGTATTCATTGACATGTGAGTAGCTCCAGTGAATGAAATCAGGTGAGTGAGTCTTAATGAAATCAGGTGAGTGAGTCTTAATGTTTTTGGACAAGGCACCTCTTGTTAGACACAAGGCTGCCCTTGGAAAATTGGAAAAACTCTTAATTTTTCCTAATTTTTTGACTATGGAAAAATAATAGAGTGATTCTTCTGTTGTAAAGAACTCAGAAAGATCACAATAGGTCCAGGATGGATTCCTTTTGGAAATCTCTGGGTTTATTTTGTGAATCATGTAAGTGTTTGCACACTAAACTACTAATATTGCATGGTGCCCTGTAGCAACTTTAAAAAAGAGATTACAGCATCTCAGGATCTTGCAGCACTCTGGTTGAAAATGACTGGGATAAATGCTCATCAATAGATTAAATTCATTTCTGTGCAGGGATCCTGTGGTCCCCTTAAATCCTTTACCCGAAGAATTAAAGGATGCATGAGAAACAATTCCTATAGATAAGTCACCTCTTGGCAATTAAACAGCTTTTCTGTTCACCGCCAAAAGGGAACAAAAGGGTATTTGAAAAATATGTTTAGAAGGTATAATTGCTTACTCGCAGATAAGCTTATATGCATTTCCTGATTTTCTTCCAACCTTGAGTTATCTACATTCATAAAAAATACTATTACAAGACTGGCTTTATTCTTATACTGGGTGACAGATTGAATTTATTATGTATCTTGAAGGTTAGGAATATACCAAACTCATACATCACAGGTCACATGATACTACATTAAAGTAGTCATCCAATCTGAAAAACACCTTTATTCACTAAGTCAAATAATGCACCAACAAAGGAATCATAAACAAAATGGGAATCCATATCGGTATTTGTGATAAATATGCAATCTGCCAAAAATATACTGACTTTTGGAAAAACATTCCAGAAATTGCCTCTTAAGTTAATACAAGCTAGGTTAAAGATGTATTAACTATATTAGGAATAACAGAAGTGTAATTGAATTTAAGCGATCTCAGTTTAAAATCTCCTGCCTTTGTAAAGAAGAACAGTCAGTGGGATAGTAAAGGGAATATAATATTCTACTATTCCGAGAAGTCTGGTCTGAGCTGATTATGCACTAAGCCTCTCTGATTTTTCTGCAATTTCAATGATAAATTGCCTCATCAACGTGGTCAAAAGTGGTTCTCATTTAGGCCTAGTTTTACCCATAATTTTATGTTCTATAATCAGAGTTTCTATTTGACTTAAAGCTTGGGCCAGTGCCCTGGGTCACCAGCAATTTAGAAATCCAGTTTAAAAGATTCATAGACTTGATACCATTCACATCCTATTTACACGGCTAAATTAAATAAAATTCAAGTGATAATCACTAATTGGATAACCACTAATGTGCAGCTGGCTACAGTGCCATCCATATGAAACCAAATGCTTTGAGTACCCTTTTCAATTGCATCTCTTACACAGTTCCCCAAGAAAAAGAATTTTCTAATATTTTATTCAATACTCACAAAGATATGAGACAACTAACCCCCAAAATGTAAATCTCTTGCTATCTGAAGACGTGACATTCTTTAAATATCAACCAAAAAATCCACAATATAATTTATTTTTAGATTGATTAAATAATCTTAAAATCCAACCACCACTTGAAGAGGATATAAATATCACCTAGAGTCCTCCCCATACTCTGCTCTGCAAATTTAACACTGTAAGAATGTTCTTATAATGCTGATGATTGCAGAGGAAAAAGTTGCTTAATAATTAACTTATTACATCCTCAGTGGTTGGGGTATACTGTCCTGAACCCTAAAATATTCTGTACAGGGTAGATGTGCCTGCTTATGTTCGAAAGAACATGAGGGATCTTGATGAGATCACTGGACCAAGTCGAGAATTTCTGTGTGAAAATAAAATCAAGATCATTATGTAGGTCCTTGACACCGAGTTTGATGACGGAAATGGAGAGCAAAATTGGGTGCACTATACTTAAAGTAGTTATAAGTCTTCTGCATTTTGCATGTCTTACATAGTGAATTTGTATTACAATATGTTTAATTTCATCACTGTTGTGTCCACAGAGCCCTTGCCTTATTTAGTGCACAGAACAGAGTGCTCCAGGTATGAATCAGTGAATGAGGTTATTGTTTACAGCAGTGTTTATCAACATGTGGGTTGTGACCCAAAAGTGGGTCTCAAGAACATATCAAAGGGTACATCTACATGTTGCCCTACAGCAATGTTATTACTGCACTGTGCTTCCAAAAGGAAGTACTAAAGCACGGTGCATTAACAACATTGCTGTAGGGCTGTAAGGCAATGGAAGTACTAAAGCATGTACTAAAGCATGTACTAAAGCACTTCCAAAAGGAAGTACTAAAGCACAACACAGTAACCACCTGTACTGCGCCATGCACATGGCACACAGTTAGTTTTTGCTGCTACTTCACCATAGTGGCACAGTAAAATGGGGGAGCGCAAAGTAGCTGCTGATTACATGTTGACTCACATGCTTACTACGTTGCTGTAGTATGCCATACAGTGACATAGCGTGTCACTACAGGGATAGGGTGATGTGTGGATGTACCTAGAGGGTCACAAACAAACTTTAAAAATGCTTGGGTATGGGGGGAGTGGGAGGAGGTGGGCATGGAGCACCACATGCATGTGTGCACATGCACACATGCACGTGCCAGCCAGGCAACAGTCGAAGGGCATAGGTGACGTATTGGGGGGCACATGTCCCCCACCATTTCCGCACCCACAGTGGGCATGGGGTGCAGCCTGGCCAGACCAGCATAGGCAGTAGCCACCTCCATGACCCAGTAGGCAAGAATTGGCATGAGAGGGCAGAGCGGGGCAGCAAGACTTATTACTGCCACCGTTGCCAGGACCTTCATGCCAGCACACCACTAGCAGCATGAGGGGTAACAGGTGGGGGGAGGTGCACTGCCCTCACCTCCTCCTGCTGCCAGCCCCTCACATGCCAGGCTGCAGTTCTACCCCAGCACCCTGTTGCAGCCACCACTGCCTACTCCCCTCAAGCTGTGACTACTGCAGAAGGGAGGTGGGGTGAGGGGAAGCATGGGCAGCCTGAGGGGAGGAGAAACTGCTCCTGCCCAGTCCGGCCAGGCTGAAGCCCCATGCCTGCTGTGGGTGCAGAAATCTTTGGGGGGGGGAGTGGGTCATGTGTATACCCACACCCTGTTCCACACACTGGGGCTGAGGCCTGGGGGTGAAGGGCAGCAGGGCAGGAGTGAGGGGCACCTGCAGAGCTAGGGGGTTCAGCTTGCAAGTGAGATGGGCCTCAAGACCAAAAAGGTTAAAAACCACTGGTTTACAGGACCCTTTGTTGCAGAAGCTGAGAGATGTAAGGGAATGGGACAAGGGTTGAAGGAAGAGAAAGGATGGGTTTTCAGTTCAAGTAGCTGAATGCTGCCCTGGAAAATTAGGCCATTGTAGAGCTGCTCACCATTTTCTAAACCAAAGTAACTGATTTGTATCACACAGTTGGAATCAAATTTCAATTTGAATTAAGGGTTAATAGACAATCATTGACCATCATGGCAAGGTGTACTGGCTATACACAGTCTATACATTTGACAGCCTCTGAAAAGATCCAATTTACATCCTCTGTATTTGAGTTTATGCATAATTAGGAAGCAATAATAAGCCTAATTAAGCACCACTACATTGTTGCAAACCTACTGACAGTTATCTAAAGTGCTGTTACAGAAGTGGTAATGTGTGCAGTTGACTTGATACTTAGTCACAGTGAGGCATTGTTGGCACATATTGTGTTACTTTCTGCCTAGTAGCCTCTGTTGTGTTGCAAAAACCCAATTGAGTTTCTCTTGTGGGGACTGATATTTGCAAAGCTTATCTGCTTGTCAGAGTTCCTGCGGACTATTTTTCTTAAAAGCAATGCCACATATACATGTTAATTGATACAGTTTAAACTGCCTAATTCAGTCTGCCCTATGAGGATTAGTTAATTCAAACTGGAGCCAATTTTAATTTGGACTACAGACATCCACATGTATATAGTGACAGCTGTAGTCTGGATTAAACCTACAAAAGTGTAACATCTACAAATGGTCTTAGATTTTATCTCTGCTGCTGCCACAGATTCCCATCTACTGTGGAGTGGGCCATTTTTTCATAGGTGCTCAATAATTGCACAAGTGCTGAGCAGTAGGGCTGTGTGAAATTTCATCAGCAGTTCCATTTTGATGCTGTTTTGATTTGTTTTGAGCTTGAAACAGCAAAATCGAAATGAAACAGAGAGCTTCAAAACAGCCTCAAAGTGAAACGAGGCAAGTCAAAACCTTTTGAAATTTTCAAAAAGTTTTTAGTTTTGAAGTTGAAGCTGAGCTTGCCTACAGGGAAAAATAAACTAAAGTAAGAAGAGGGAGGGGGAAGAGAAGGGAAAGGGGGTGGGTGGGAAGGAGTGCTCTTATTATTGACTGTGAAGCTGGCCAGTGACTATCATCCTTTCCTGAGGTCTCTTCCAATCCCAGTGCTCTGGTGGAGGGTGGGGGATGGAAAAACTGCACAAAAGTTGAACTGCCCTGTTTTCTGCCTTGGTGTCATTTCAGTGAGGGCACACCTTGACACACACACAGTGTCACCCACCCATGTCACAAGTTTTGCCTGTCAGCAGCTAGAGGTGTAGGGCCCCAGAACCCAGATTCCCCCTGCACCTATCTCCTTGACAGCCAGCAGGCTTTGTGGCCTCAGCAGGGGCTAGGAAGCCTGCAGCTTCCACCCTGCTGCACCTTAACACACACAGTGTCACCCATGTCATGAGTTTTGCTTGTCCACAGCTTGAGGTGCAGTTTCCCCCAAACCCCTGCACCTATCTTCTTGAAACTTGGCACTCATTGTGGCCTCAGCAGGGGCTAGCATGCCTGCAGTTTTGACCCCACTGTGGCTTAAAACATACATGTGACATGAGTTTTGCTTTCATGAATTTGAGGTGCAGTTTCCCCAAAACCCCTGCACCTATCTCCCTGAAACTTGGCACACTCTGTGCCCTCAGAAGGGGCTACCATCCCTGCATGTTTCATCCAGGCCATAAATAACAACATTATAGGCTGTTGGGAGCGTGGGAGCTCAGGCTATGGGGCTGGGTGGGGCTGGCCCTGCACCCTGCTGCCAGGTGCAGCTGGGGACTCTGGCAGAAATGCTATGGGGTGGGATGGGGCTGGCCCTGCACACTGCCACCATGTGTGGCCGGGGACTTGGGTGGGAGCACTATGGGGCCAGGTACAGCTGGAGCTAGGGTTACCATACATCTGGGTTTTCCTGGACACGTCATCTTTTTGAGTCCTCCAATCTCTGCCCAGGTGGGTTTTCAAATCTGGACAAATGTCCAGGTTTTTGCTTTGCTTTGCTGGTGGGAGCAGGGGGAGGGGTGATTGTAGGCAGGGAGCACCATGTGTGTCTTTGTGCTCCCTGGGAGCTGCTGGCAGGTAATTCT
>NW_017729032.1:143987296-143991691 GCF_001723915.1 Gavialis gangeticus
GGGGATGGGGGTGGGGGGCATTGCCTGCTCCTCTAGTGGGGGAAGGGGGCAGGAGAGGGCCTTTAGAGGGCAGCAGGGAGTTCTGTGGCCAGGTTGGCAGCACAGGGGCCAGTACCCATGCTCACAGGGATGGAGCAGCCAGGAGATGCTGCTTGGGGGAGAGGGCCCATGGCCAGGTCAGATTTCTTGGCATGGTGTGGCTGTCTCAGCCCAGGGCAGGGGGTGCCACAAGCCTCCCTTCCTCTTCCCTCCAGCTCGTGCCAGGGCCAGACTCACTCTTAGCCACCGCACTGTGGCCTGGTCAGGAAAGGGGCAGCTTGGATCCCTCCTGCAGGGCTGTGGGTTGGGAGTGAGGCACATGAGCATGGCCCAGGGGGGCAGGGTACTAGGGTTTGAGAGAAAGGGGCACTGGCAGGGCTGGAGTCAGGAGCAAGGGGCTGGGGTCAGGAGTGAGGGGCAGAAGCAGGGCTGGGGGTGGGGCTGTGGCTTGGGAGTGAGAGGAACTGAAAATATGATAACCCTAGCTGGCCTTGCATGCTGCTACCATGTGCAGCCAGGGACATAGGTAGGAGATGCGTGTTATGGGGCCAGGTGGGGCTGGGCTCGAAAGCTGCTGCCACCTGCAGCTGGGGACTGGGGTGGGAGTATGGGGAGCTATGCACTATGGGGCCAGGCAGGGCTGGCCCTGCTTACTGCCAGCAAGTGCAGTCCAGGGACTGGTACACTCCAGGGACTCTGTGACCCCATGCCCCCCACACACATGCACCCACATCCTCCTACACATTGATGTGGAAATTTAGACAGGATTACTGTTTGGCTATCAGAAGTGTTTTATTTTGCATGGCCATGGGAGAAAAAGCAAGGGGCAGCTAATTCTCAACAAAAGCAAAGTACAGACTTCTTTATATACTGATAAGTCACATACAGATCAACCTGCCCTGTAACATATTCTTGGCAGTCCGACAGCGACTCATCCTGGTGTCTTGCTGAACCAGGTGTGTTTTCTTAAGCTGTCTCCTGATAAGCTTATCCTGAAGGCCGCCATATTGTTCCCGCTAGGCCTTCACCAACATCTCCCACCCTGTCCCGGCCCGTATACACTCCTTTTAGTACTTTGCCATTCCTCATCAACATCCTACCCCACCATACCCCAAAAGATACTCACACCCTCCCACAGCCTCCACACACAATCCCACCCCCACCATAAAACCACACACATCCACACCCTCCTACACACACTCCCACCCACCTCTCACCATATCCACACCCCCCACCCTCCTACACACCCCTATTCCAACACCCTTCCACACACCCCTATTCCAACCACAACCACACCCCTCCACACCTGCACCCACCCTACTCCATACCCCATCCACCATATCTGTACCCAACACACCCCTCACAGAACACACACCCACTCCCCAACCACACCCCCCCACATACATCCCCTTGCCCCGCACATACAGTATACAAGAGTAAGACTGTATTTGAGCTATTATGTAATTGCCTCTAGATACACAATGCAAACACACATACCTCAGGACAAATATATTTTTAAAAATAAACTTAAAATTAGGTATAGTCGGTGGTTGATTTTTTTAGTGTATGATTTGTTTTTTTTCCAGTTTCAAGATGGCAACCCCCCCTCCCAAAAGAAGTACTTGTGGGGCAAGGGAAGGAACAAAGGTCAGGGGTTAGGGGTGGGACTTCTGGTCCTAAGACGGTGATTAGGGCAGACCATCTGGTCCCAAGATGGTCTACCCTTGCGGCCCTCAACAGCTCACCAAAACTCGTTAAGTGGCCCTCCAGTCGGAAGAATTGCCCACCCCTGCCTGGTCTAGCTCTAGTCTCTTTGTAAGCACCCTTCGGGTAGTTAAAGGCTGTTATCAAGTACCCCCTTAGTCAGTAGGGGGATTATAACATATATATTATATGTATAGTATAGTTTATTTGCAAGAGAGTGCAATATGTGTATTTACAGAGATGCTGAAATTCTGCCTAGAGTCAACACGATGACTTGCTCTCTCTCATCAAAACACTCAGCGTTCATTCTGTGTTCATCATCTATCTTTGATGTAAACTTGCCAAAGAGAGACAAGACTGCCCTTAAGCTCCTTGGGATGAAGGCAATTCCATTATTCAGCAATGAAAAAAAATAAAATTTCCAGTGAGCTCAGGCAGAAAAGAGCTAAACAAACAGCTTGTCTGTTTCTCCAACTTAACATATTAAGTAAGCTTGGGACATCCAGTTTTTAAAATATTTTTTGTGATAGCTTTGTGACCACACACACTGTTGTACTCTGCAGTTTTTTATAAAAGGACCTTGATAAGAAAAGCACCAAAAGTTAGAGCAATGTAATGCCTAAATGTATTAAAGATTAAAACAAAGCCCAAAAGACTGGACACCAGTTAAGCAAATCATTATACAAAAGTAACTATAGACATGATTGCACAAGATGAGACAAAGAATTTGCAAAGCTGAAAACTTATATTCTATAAGTGTTTAACCCAATGACCACACACACAAAAAATACAATCCTTCCAAATTCAGAAATGCAATTACTGAGAGCAGTAGCATAACTATAGATGGGCAGGCAGGGTATAAGCCCTAGGCACTGCCTAAGCAAGAGGGGTGGGCAGGGTGCCAGGGTAGAGGCAGAGGTTCCCTCTCCTCCTCACCATCCCACCTGGCACCGTGAATCTTCTCTGCAGCTGGTCCAACAGTTAGGTAGCCTGAAGGGCTGACATCAGCAGGAGCCTTACTTCCAAGAGAAAAGTGCTGGTGCGGTCAGGAGCCAGAAGCTTAACCCACTTGTCTCCTACCTCTGCTGCCCATTTTAGCTTTTAAATTACTGCTCCAACATATATTCGAGTGGCATTAATGCCTTCAGGAGAGGCTTGTCCTGCACACAAACTCCAGCAGTTATACCTGTGAGAGACAGCACAGTAATTAGCCAGTGAGGTCTTGGTTAAATCACTTTTACCTAAGTCCAGAATTAACTCGTTTTAACAACAGATCTTACCTAGTGCCTGACCTTGTCCTCAGGAAAGTTAATGCCAAAAATCCAGTTTAATCATGCAGGAATAGACTTCTTAAAATCAGCTTAGTTCAAACATCCCATTTTCTATTTGTAACTGGTTCTTGACTATTCCCCAAGGTTCTTAAATATTCCCTCCACAGTCATCTAAACCTACTTTTCTAAAATCTACTGTTACCGGAAGACAAATACCTATCTCAGGGGTAGGCAACGTTTTTTGGCCACAGTGCCAAAAAAACCACTATGACTACCTTGGAAGGTGCCTGAGTACTGGCATGCCAGAAAAATAAATAAAACTTCTGATGCTACCTTTGATCTTGTGTATTTGTTTTGTGTGGGTCCCCCCACAACAGCCCCCTAGCCCTGTTCATGCCTCCTACCCCCCACCCAAAGCCCCTGCCCCTGAGTGCTGCCAAGGGGACCCCCAGCTGCCAGGGCCATGGGGCCAGGGACCCAGGTCCACAGCTCCCTGCCCCCAACAGAAGGCAGTGGCTGTTGCAACAGGAGCAGGAGCCAGCTTCCCCCCTGCTGCTGCCTGCTGTGGGCTTGGGCAGGCAGTGTGGCTGGCTCCCGGCGGCAGCGTGCACTTCCGGGGGGAAGGGAAGGACCTTCGACTCCCCAGATCTGTGAGAGGCAGGGGCAGGGCAGGTGTGCACTGTGGGCTCATGCTCCCTTCTGTGCCGCCCTCCCCTGCCACTTCTGCAGAGCAGCATGTGGAAACTGGAGAAGCAGGGCACAGCAGGGAGGCACACGAAAGCTGTCTGCCACTCTGAGCTCCCCGCTGCCCTGGCCACACTTCCAATGCAGGCGGGGGCAGCAGCGAGGGGCACAACCCTGTTCTGCTGCCTGCACTGCCCCTGTGCACACCTGAGAAGTATGACCAGCGCTGTGTGGATACTACTGCAGCAGCAGGCAGCTTCCCTGTGTGGCCCCTCTGTGTGCTGCTGCTCCAGGTTGCACATGCTGCTCTGCAGAGGTGGCTGGGGAGGGCAGCATGACAGGGAGCATCCCCAGCACCTGCTGCCTCCCCAGAGCCTGGGGTTGGGGCTGGGAGGTAGCTGCTGTTTGCAGCCTCCCAGCTGCAGCCAGCCTAGGCTCCGGGCAGCCCAGGTTCCGTGCCTATCTGCAGCTACCCAGAACCTGGGCAGAACCAGGAGGCTGCAAATAGCTGCTACCTCCCTGCCCCAGCCCCAGCTGTCTCCCAGCCTCAGGGTCCAGGAAGGCAGCAGGTGCCAGCATCACGCCCAGAGCCTTCAGGGGCTATGGGGCATTGCCTTGCTGCGTGGCTGCCAGTCCTGCACCATGCCCCTGTGCTAGGTGCTGCAGGCCCAGGGCTGGAAGCACAGGAACAGCTGTG
>NW_017729032.1:143996691-144016159 GCF_001723915.1 Gavialis gangeticus
TGGGGCTGGAGTGGGGAGGCTGGTAGTGGCGTGCCAAGCAAAATGGCCTTGCGCGCCATGCTTGGCACCCATTACCAACTCCTGCCCTTTCCCAACACAATTTCAAGATGCTCGAGGATCAGAGGAGACATTACCATGATTTGGATAATGGTGAGTTTCAGATAAAATGTGGTTCAGCAGGGGCAGATCCAGAAGGGATGCAGGCGTGCAGTTGCCCTCCTCTTCAAGAGCACACTGCACAAGGAACAGCCATGGAGGGGCTCAGTGTGCTGTGGAGGACAGTTGGCAGAGCCTGCACTGTAGCATCCTCATGCTCCAGCAAACCCTGGTCACCATCTACACATTTATAGGGCACTAAATAACTCTGCCATAGGATAGTACTTGTGTCGGGTAGTACTATCCTACAGCAGAGTTGATTATTTTACTGTGGCCTAAAAGCACTGCACGTTTAGATGGTGACGCTTTGCCGTGGAGCTAATTAGCACCACTGTAAAGTGCACTTGTAGATACCCCCAGTATCAGGTCAGGATTGCATAGGGATTTGTCAGCGTAGATGCTGTGAAGATATGGAGCTCAAATGAAGTCAGTGGAACCCTTCATAGAAGCAGGATTCCAGCCAGTAGACTGTATCACAAAACTATCCTATATTTGTCTAATTCAGATAGATTTTCAGGGCCTCCATATTCTGGCGAATTTTTGTTTTTCTCAGTAGAAGCCTGGAAAAAAAGCATAGAGAAAATATGACTCCGTTTAGTTTACACGATAACTCTAAATCCCTCCAATGCTTATATTGATAAATTATCCCTTGGGAAAAGCAAGTTGTTACTTTTCACCCAGTGTACCCATAACTACCCATTTGTCCTTCATGGCTCTACATTCTCTACTCCTGGCTTGTCCAACATATGGCCGCCACGCCATTTTCTGAGGCCTGAGGTGCTGCAATGGGAAACGAAAGTAAACAGTGTTTACTTTTGTTCCCACCCCTTGTCCCTCCCCCAGCCCTTCAGCAGGTGACCAGCAAACACAGACTATGAGGCAGTTGGCTGCCCAGTGACTACTGACCCTCTTCCCGGGGGGAGCAGGGCCCTCTATCAGCTTCTCTGACTGCAGCCATGGAGGCCGGGGTGGGTGAACTCACACCAGGTGGATCCAAGGGCCCGGGCCTCCACGCCCATGATGCGGCTCCTTTAAGCCCCGCACCAGGGGCAGTCTGCACTGCATTGGCGGGGAAGCGGCAGTGCGGGGTGTGGAGGCGTGGTCCAGTGCAGCGATGAGAGCGTGAGCATGAAACATGGCTGCCCGGCTGTCAGCGGGGCCTTGTCCCTGGGTGGGATGCTGAGGATCCCATGTGGGGGTGCCACATGCATGCATGTACTCGTGAGGAGGAAGCACAAGGTCACACTCATGCCCTTCTCCTTCTCCTCCTCCATGGGAGCTGGGGGCAAGGAGGGAGGTGGGCTGCACACACGTGGCCATGTGTGAAGACCAGGCTCATCATCCCCAGTGGAGCCGGGCAGCGTCCTGAGGCGCTGCTTCTCCTCCTCCTCCTCCTCCTCACTGCTGCTGCTGGAGGCCAACAGCTGGCTGCTCCTCCACGGATTCCTCTATGTCCCGGGACAAGGGGGAGACTTGAACCCCGAAGGGTTAAAGAGGGACCCTGGGGAACAGCACACCCAAGGGAGAGGGAGGACAAAGGAAGAATGAGTAAAAACAACTCACAGGCAGCACAAGGCGCGGCGGCGGGAAACACGGCGGAGCGGAAAGAGGCGGCAGAACCCATGCAACTCATTAGCCATGGTTTATTTAAAGGGGAAACAGCTGGGAGAGAGGGGAAGGAGAACTAACCTAGGAATATAAGAAGGGGAAGTAGGTGGATCGAGGGGAAAGAGAGGAGGCAAGAGAGTGGCGAGAGAAGAGCCCTCGGGGCCACTAAGGCAGTAGAGGGAATAGGGAAGGCTGTGCTGGGCTCACAAAAGATATCCGAACCGTGCCCAGGGAGAGACGTGGCCGGCGGACCCAAGAAGACGCTGGTATCCTGGATGTATATAACCCTCGGGCTGCGAGGGGAGCCAAAGGGAGCGACCGTATCAACGGGGGTTCAAGGCCAGCAGAAGTACAAAGCAAGAGGTATTCATACAAGAGGGCCAACTGAGACCTTCACCCTTTCAACCGAAGACACAGACTGGAACCCCATCGAGGGAGGACTCGTTCATCCGGGAACATAGAGGGCATACTTACGTGAGAAAATCCCCAACCAAGCTTACATAGTAGCCCGTAAGGGGAAGGATAGGTGGGGTTTAAGGGGGATGGTACTGCACTAGGCATGCCTGGGCATTGATATAAGGAAGATTGTGAAGGTGTGTGGAAGTAAGGTCACCGTAGCCTTTTGGTGGAACTATTATTGTTATTTCATTAGCATTGATATCACTTCCATTCTTGCTCTTAGTGTTGTTACTGGAGAGCATCACGGCCAGAGGGAGCTAGGGCCCCTAAGCATGCACGAGTCAGAAAAAGGTCTGGGTTTATCAGGCCCTCTTCATAGGCCGGACTAAAATCAGGAAGGACCCTACATCAAGTAGGGGTAGGTCGTTGGCAACCACAATAGCACACCGTTGAGGCTGGGATAGGACGAGGTAGAGGGGAGGTTGGAGCCTCGCGAAGAACATCATGCCTTGGCCGTGGGGGGGGCCACCAGGATCAGACAGTCGTACCCCTCCACCACTGAAATATCATCAAAGTCGTGGCAGATGGGATAAGGAGGGGAAAAGACCGCCTGAACCAAGAGATCGGTGACACCTCCCTTAAGGGACGGAGCGCAAGGTTTTCACCAAGTCCTTGGGCCGGGCAGCACGGGATCGTATGATCGAGGCCCGGCGGGTGCACTCTACATGGTGCTGTAAGCTCAGGTGTCCCAGGGCAAGCCTGCATTATGCTTCTTTCATTCACTGAGAAGTGAGTAGAAGCGAAAGTGTTTTTTTTAGTCAGGTGTTTGGTATTATTTCATTGTTGCTTTTTTTTTTTTTTTTTTTGGATTTTAAACCACATTTCCAGACTTCTCATTTCATTGTCACTTCCTGCAACTTCATTGGTGTCAAAGGTCACGTTACATCACTTCCTGATGTGATACCACTTCCTGTGAGGTCTTTGAATATGGCTCACTGGCCCGCTGGGTGATTAAAAGTTCATGATCTAGCCCCATATTCAAAAAGGTTGGACACCCCTGCTCTACTCCTTCTCAAGAATTGATTTTGTTGCTCTGAAGAAGTGCAAACTTATCTTTTCCTGGTTGTTCTGCGGCCCCTTCTTTTGCACCCACTTCAACCTCCATGGCCTACCAGGAAATAGAACTGGGAACCACTTGGCTAAGGGAAGCAATTGAAAAGGATAACAATGAGCTGTCAAACATACTGCCAATAGTCTTTGGACTTTAGTCAGGAAAACCCAGGTCAACCCAAATGGAAGTGGTAAAACTGAAGCAATCTCAGCCATTTGGTGTCTGTTGCCAGCTATGAGGTTTTCTCTTCTGAACACAAAAGTATATGCTGTGGCAAGACACTTAGTGCACCTGACCCTTTAAAATGGACCCAGCAGGTCCAAGAGCCCAGAGAAGTGCTGAGTGTAGGACCCAGAGGGTCTGAAAGCCCAGAGAGGTGTCAAGCATAGGACTCTAGTGGTTTCCCTCCCGCGGATCACAGCAACCCCTGGGGTCAGGTTCTGCTACATATGCATACCTCTGCTGGGATCACTGTTTTTGGGAAGTTGGAAAGACTTAAATCAAAAGCATCCTTAATAAGATAAAATAGTCTTTAAATACAGTTTCAAACTGGCTTACAGATATGGAGTTAAAGAGGTAAGGAAAGTGATGGGCAATGGGAACAGGTACTTGACACCCACAATGTACGCACATTTTGCCTATCACCTTTGCTTATGAATTTGGTGGTGGCAAGGTCAGTTGTGAAGTTTTTTGACAGCAAGGATTTCACACAAAGAAGAATCCAAATCTTATGAACCTTGAATTTACAAAATGCCATGGGAGCTGGCAGCCTCCTCCACCCAATCTGAAAAATATTCTTCATAGAATCACCAAACTCAGCAAAACTTTGACATTAGATGTGGATGTACACAGAAATATTTGTGTTACTATAACTCCTCATTATATTTGAATTAACGGCATTTGAAATTAGATACCCAAAAATATATTTGTAATTTTAATGGGCTGAATTTTAATGCTGTACTAAATATTTGCAGGTTATTTCTCAATGTTAGGGACATCTGGTTTTGCAAAAGTTTGGTATCCCCTTGAAAACAGTTCACTCCATTGGCTGCTTATGATTCACAGAGATTTCCTGAGCTTCCCACAACTCATTCTTGTAAGCTAGAGCACGCCAGGCAAATCCCCAATACTGGAAAGACCCACCGATGGTGCAGCCCAGTGACCCTAGCTCCATTGCCAAAGAGCAAGGAAGAGCTGCAGATTTCAGATAGATTCCTCCCCTTTGGTCTCCACGGATGTCCCCGCCAAATTGAGATGTTTCTGTTCAATATTTTGAAGTTGATGAAGCATCACTGGCTGACAGAAATGTGTTCAATCACAAAATTTCCAACTTGCTCCATCCCTGAGACCTTTGTAAAATCAAGGTTCTTCTGTTACAACTGTTATGCTTTGCCTCTCCGTGCCTGTTACATAAAAAGGAGTCTTTTTATCTTGAAGTGATTTGTGTGCAGGTAAACGAGAGGAGCAAAGCTGGAAGAAGTACGTAAGGGGCACATGTACACGAGACACTATGTCCCTGTAGTGATGAGCTACGGTGATGTAGCGTCAGTGGGCAGTAACTGTGACACTGCTGCTACTGCACAGTAGCAACAAGCTAGTGCACAGTAGCTCGTTGCTACTGTGCAGTAGGGTCGGAAAAGATGCATGCGCCACTGTGACTGCACAGTACCAGTGGGCACTGCACAGTCATTTAGTACTTGCTTTAGCTAAAGTTATCCTTTAGCTAAAGCAAGTACTAAATGACTGTGCAGTAGCAACTGTGCAGTGGCAGTGCATGTGTAGACATACCCAAGATGTATAAAAATGAGGGTCATGGGGGGAAGCTGGAAAAAGAGCAGCTGTCAGGTCATTGCAGGCTTTTCTGATGCTTCAGTACACCTCTAGGTGGTGTGAGTGAGTTTCTACAGAAAGCTAGCCCCATTTACACTCACTGTAGTTTTGAAACTCCCACGCTGTAAAGAAGACAGCAAATGAAGAGTTCTTGGGAAGTTTTCTGACACAGCAAAGTGAGCGTGGACTGACAGTGGAAGGTTTATCCTGTATGTCAGCACACTTCAGCAGAGCTGGATACTCATGAACATTTTTTCACAAACACAGGACTCACCACCTGACTGTCCCTGACCTGCATCACCTGCGAAACCTCTTGCCTTATTTGAATTGGTTACTACTAGCACTTTATTCAGAGACTGATTTCCCAGCTGGATCTTGGTTGTATTAATTAAATCTGCACCAGGTAAGACTGTAAAATGCATTTGTTCTTTCTTTTTTAAGACTAGATGCTTTTCTCTAGCAGGAATACTGCTGTCATAGGATAACAATCAAAGAGCATTACTCAAAAGCATGTTGTTTTACATTTATTATGAACAAGTTCTACACTTTGGTGAGTGTTTTTCCCCAAGCCATTAAACCAAAGAACTTTTCTTTGTTTATTTCTGCATATATTAGAAACTCTTAGTCACATACTGGATCAAAAGCACAGGAATTTCCTCATGCTAAACTTATTTTTGACATATTTATTATTGAAGGTAACTGTGTTCCCCTCAGTCCACAAACTACTTTGGAAGTGCTCGGCATAGTGTTTTTTCACTGAGCAGAAGAATACTTCTGGGGAATTGTTGTTTCAGTCTTTGCATATCACAGTATATAAAGGTAGCCTCTACATCTTACAATATCGCTATGCTTTTCTGGATAAAGAACATTACTACAAGACACTGGGATGAAAGTTACTGAATGCTGAGTTTCATTCCCAGCAGATGTTTTTCCCTACTATTGAAGAGCATTGTGGAGTCTGAGTCATATGTGGAAAAGCAAATCATGGAACAATACCAGACCCATGAGTATACTGTTTAGCCACGTTAAAGTAGACATGTTGGGTCTAGCTTTAAAATAGTTAGTTTGGGTATATGATGAATAGTCTTCCTGTGACAGTATGGAACACAGCACAGGCTGTGAAACCCATGTAAGAAGATGGTCAAATTAGCTTATGAAAAGCTCCCGGGTGCTGTAGCTGCACAGTTACCAATACCCACGGTAGCTAGTTTAAAGTGTCTCTGCTATGGTTGTGGTATGGACACAGAGGATGATAAAAATGTTAGAGAACACCTTGTGTTAAATGGAAAATTAATTAATTGTCAAACTTTGTGTTTGAGTTCTTTGTCCTGCAAGATAAAGGGTCAGATCCTTCAACTCAAGTCAGTGGAGTTATGCTGATCTACCACCAGCTTAGGATGTGACCCAAAAGGTCACCCCATGGTGACGTTGTTACTGTGCTGTGTTTTAGCACTTCCTTTTGGCACATGGTTAGTTTTAACCACTACTTCACCAGAGTGGAATGCTAAAACAGGGGAGCGTGCCACTATGGTGAGGTAGCTGCCAGTCATTTGTAGACTCACATGATCACTATGTTGTTGTAGCATGCCATACGGTGATGTAGTGCATTGCTATGGTGATGTAGGGTGATGTGTAGATGCGCCCAAAGAGTCTAGTTTTATGCCGAAGAAAGACCACAATAAAAGCATTCAGTCTTGCAATTTTTACTCATTGGAATAAGACTGCTGGATTAGCCCAAACTGGTACCAGTCTCCCTCCTCTCTAAAAAGAGAGAGGTGGTACTGTTGGGCACTGCAATATTGAGCAGCAGGTCTGGAAATGGAAATATTAGACATACTTCTATGGGGAAAATTATGAAAGATCACAACAGTTGGAAGGGAAATTAGCTTGACTGAGCAAGAGGAAGTCAGTTCCAAGTGACTAAGATCAGCAATATTCCATTAATCTTTCTTGGCTGTCATTGGTACCTGAGAAATATGAAATCAAAAACAATTTAGATTTTGGAATGTAACACTTCAGAAAGCCACCATGAAGAAAATAATTATGAAAATGTTAATGTTTGTAATTATTCCTGCAAGGCATGTACATTTACACTTCTTAGTATACACATAAAATTTCCAAGTAAAGAAAGAAAATTGTTTTTGGCAGCAGTTTATATGGCTCTAAACTGTGCTCAATGGGCCAAATGTTTTTCTCTCTTACATCACTTTAAATCAGAGTAACTTTTCAGTGGAGCTGACTGATACTGGTTTAACCAAGATCAGAATTTGGTTCAATGTTTCTTCTCCCCTCCTGCTGCTCCCTTCCTCGTCCCCACCCAAGATCAAAGTGCTGTTGTAATTCACTCTAAAGTATTCTGGCTATAGAAGGAAAATCAAATTAGCATGTACTCAGAAAATCCCACTGCGCTCTCCCTAGCAAGTGGCTAGCACTTAGAGGAGTATTTCCATAATACGTTTTCATGGAAAGTGGTTGAAAATATGATGTTTCATTTTAGTGTCAGTTTATGAAGAAAGATAGTCATTTTAAGGGATCACAGTTTTGTTACTTGAAGCATACGATGAATACAAGGTAATAGTGTGTTTTTGTTGCAAAAAAGCATATTGGGTATGTTAACAGGAGTGTCACTTCTAAATAGGGACCTACTCAAATCGCAATTTTGCAGATTTCGCAGAAATTGCGAAATCCAGCATTGTCTGCGAAATCAGGCAATGCCTGCAAAATCTGTGGGGAAAAAAAAACTTACAAAAAACAAAATGCTTGCTCCCCAGATGGAGCCAGCGGTCCTCATGGCTCCGGTAGCCCAGCCATGCAGCTTACTGGGGGGGAAGGAGGAAAGGGGCTGCCCACACGAAGGGAAGCCCATGATGATGGCCGCCCCTGCCCCCCACAGCTAATTGGCTGAGAGGGGCGCCAGTCATGTGGTCCCACCCCATCCACTAATAAGTGGCATAAGGCAAGGCTGCATGATGGACAGCCCTCACAACCAATCAGCAGTGAGGGGCAGGGCCATATTATGGACAGCTCTCAACCAATCAGCGGTGAGGGGCAGAGCCACTGGGGGCCCTTGGCCAATCAGAGGCATGGGGAGGCCCTGCTGCAGTCAGCTCACAAAAATGGCGGCCAGCCTTATGATCTCCCTGCAAAACTGGCTGGCTGCCTCCTCAAGTTGGGTACACCCTTACTTATAAACAGGGATCCTGGTTTTCTCTGATAAATAAAATCCCCAATTTTTGGATTAAAAAAAGTAACCCAAAATCCACATTTTTCCATGATTAAAATGAAACACCATACAGTGGTGTTGGATCAACACCATATAGTGGTATTTCATTTTAATCACAAAAAAATGTGGATTTTGGGTTACTTTTTAAAAAATTTTTGTGATTAACGTGGATTTTGTGTTACTTTTTAAAAAATTTTTGTGATTAATGTGGATTTTGGGTTACTTTTTGAAATCTGAGAATTGGGATTTTTTTTAATCAGAGAAAAGCAGAATCCTTGCTATGAATCAAGAGAAGTACATGAAGGTGCATGTACAATGAAAGACCTTGCAAAATACAACAAACAAGCATGTGTAAAAAAAATGGTCAAACGTGCTATAGAGACACGAGAAGAAGATCAAGAGAAGTGACTTGTCTGTTATGTGCAGCACTGGTGAGGCCTCACCTCGAGTACTGTTTTTAGCCCCATGCTACAAGTAAGATGTGGACAATTTGGAAAGAGTCCAGCAGAGAGCAAAACAATGATCAGGGCTTGGAAGATGAGACCTATAAGGAAAGGCTGAAAGAGCTAGGGTTATTTTAATCTGGAAAAGAGGAGACTGAAGTGGAATTTGAAAACAGCCTCCAAATTCCTGAAGGGTGATTACAGAGGATGGAGAAGGGCTTTTTCCTGCGGCTCTAGGGGGTAGGACTTGGAGCAATGGCTTCAAGTTGCAGCAGAGGAAATTTAGGTTAGAGATTAGGACATGGGTGACTGGTGCTTCCTGAGTCCAGGGGCACCAGATTGCTGGCTGGGGGAGGTCTCCCAGCGGCCGATCACCAAGGCTGGAACCACCAGCGGCTAAACCGGAAGTGCGCTTCCACCTGCACTTTTGGTTTTGTGGCTAGCACTTCCAGGGGGTGCGCAGCCAATCTCAGGGGGCTCACATGCACCCACATGCACCCCATGTGTCACCAATGGATTAGGAGGAACGGTCTGACTATGAGGGTGGTCAAGCATTGGAACAGGTGTGCCAACCCTGCAGCCCCAGATACTGGCACAAGCAGCAAGGGGGAGATCCCATGTTTATATAGGGGTTAGGGTCAAAAGCAAACAGGACAAAAGGAGGGAACAGGTAAATGATAAAGAAATATCAACACTGTGATAACCAATACTCAGCACCTTAATTTCCCCCCACACCTTTGGGCAAGCCTTTAGCCCCTAGACTGCTCAACAACAGCCTACAGGTGTCCCTAAGTCTGAGTCCAGCTCTTCAGTCCACTGTTCGGACTGACTGAGCCAGTGAGATTTCCAGCTCCACTGTGCACTCCTCTGCATAGGGCTGACCAGGCTCCACATACACACTACTCCCTCTTTTCCCTTTGTGCCAACCTCAAGCTTCCTCTTCCTTTTTCCTTTGTCCCCCCAGCCCCTGGGTATTTCTGGGAATTGTAATTTACATTAACAGTCACCACAGCTCTGCAGACTTCTCTCTGGCTCACATACATTACATAGGCGCCCTAGAGAAGTTGTGGAATCTCCATCCTTAGCATTTTTCAAGGATAAGTTAGACAGACATTTGGCTGAATTGATTTAGTCAGGGATGATCCTTTCTGGAGCAGGGGACTGGACTAGATGACCTTGTGAGATTCCTTCCAGCCCTACTTCCCTGTAATCCTAAACAGAAGACAAGTCATTTGAAAAACAGGGCTGTACTTATCTGAGGTTGCACCATAAGGTGCGATTGTAGAAATCCCCTCTGTAAACTGCCTCAATTTTAAATAAAAGTTAGAATTTTACATTTTTGTCTGGTATCTCTTGGCAGAGGTGATGAGATGATGGCTCCTAACTGAGTCAGTTCAGTATTGGTAGGCAAATAGTCCAGGACTATTTTGTCATTTTTCACAACCTATGCTTTCAAGATAGAACAATCAGTTAGGAGAATGGGGGGGTGGTTTGTGTTGTCATCACTGGAGGGATTTGCCCTCTAATATCCTCAATGGAAATTATTCCTTTAACCATTCTAGGATGGAATTGGGGTTCAGGTCATATCTAGGTGGTTCTTTTGCTCAGTTAAAATGGCTAAATGGCAACATGAGCTTCTACATGCGGGTCTGTTTCAACCATACCTTGCTAGCATCCTTTGTAAGGTCTGGAAGCACAACTCCTACATGTTTACTGATGTAAGCAGAATTCATTTTCCCCTAACACTGTCCCAGTTATTCCCCACACCTTGCCTTTCCTGTCTCCAGAAGCCAGTTTCCTAGTCCCTCTTGGGCTCCAGTGCCTTTTTTTATGCAGTCTCCAAAAGAAAATGTGCTCCTTCTCAACCAGCAGTTTCAGAGATGAGGCCAGCAGAAAGGAAAAGTGTTTCCTTCCGAATACTTAGAAGTCCTTAGGGAAGGGCTGGGTGGTAGAATTCCTCCTCTGTTGCTAGCTGGACTAATAAACCCTGTAAAGATCTAGTGGTTAGTTACCATAGATTTAAAAAAAAAAAGAGTGCAGCAAAGAAAACCACAAATGCCCCTATCCTCCAAACACTGACTTCAGTGAAGCCAGGGTTTCACATACAATGTCTTGTGTTCAACCTTCATTAGCTGCAAGGCAGCAGTTAGTGACCAAATGCCCTTTCCAGAATTGTGTTAATTTCAAATGATAACTGTATTGCACAGATGTGTTTTGACACAATGACACATTTATAATATAAAGCTGCTAAGCAAAAGTAGCTAGGTTGCAGTTTCATTCCAAACAGAAAAATTTAAACTAATGCAGGGAAAATATTTTTGTCAAACTTCTAAGTTATTAAAAACAAAAAAGGAAAAAGGTGAACGAAGACCTTTTTAAGGTATTAGCTGACATTGCCTTTTAATGAAATCATCTTCAAAGTTTTCTCTACTGGATTTGGCTTTCAGAATCCAGAGGGGGAAAGAAGAGTCACATTTCCCCAAACTAATGCTTGTGATCACTGGGTTTTTAACTATCAAAAGTGATATTTTTGCAAACATCTCAAAATGTTAAATCTTGGTCCATTATTTATTCCTTCCATCCACCCATCCATCAGATTTATACACCTGCACATTGCCATGGTATCCGAGCACCTGCCGTGTAAAATCAATATCAATAGACAAGTCTCCGATTAACATGGCGTTTTCTCCTTTTATCAGCTTAAGAGCTCTATAGGGATTAAGGTATTTTATTTTTAGGTTTTAGATTTTATTTATTCAATTTCCATTTTTGGTCAGAAGGGGTTTTGGTGGAAAGGGAAATTGTCAGTTTAATTTTGCAATAGAAAGGTATTTTCAACATTTTCTAAAGATGGTCAGAGGCTAGATTCAGTTGATCTCCTTTGGAAACAGCTCTGAGAAGCTAAAGGAGATCAAGAAAAAAAGGACTGTGATAGCCACCCTCTGCCTTACAACACCCATAAGGAGTGAAAAATCTCAAATTCTTGTTCTCTACAGTGTAGGTAGGCTGCAACCTAGATGGACTGGAGATGACTGTAGCATGTTATGTGACTCTCACCTGGCATATTCTGTACATGATGTTAGAAGGGTTGATGAGCCCAACTTCCAGAGGGCTGGCCTGGAAGCTCCTGGAATAAAGACCTGAGGACTGAATTTTATCTAAGGAATGCTTGTTGGGTTGGGTATGGAGTAGCAAGAGCCTGCTTAGGATACAGGAAGGGATGGAGACAAGAGTTTATAGGGCCAAGAACTGATTTTTTTTGTGGACTCCTGAAATTTTGATTGATCCAGGCCCCATTTCATTATAATGATTTCAGTCAAGCTTCTTATATCCTCTTTCTTTCCCCAGTTATTTAATTTTCAAACCTAAACCATCCCTCCTTTCCAGACTAATCCTTAAATGAAATGTTTGTTTGAGAAAAGGAACATAGGTTCAGGCCCTAAAATATTTATATTTAGATCTCTTTGCTAACCAAGTCTTTGAGCAATAATGATAATAATCTTCTACTCCAGTAGAACCTCTTCCTCCAAAGATTGTGCTAATAGCATCTGATTTATTGGAATAAGTCTCAACAATTTCTTGAGACTAAGTCTAAGCAAGGCATAGGAGACTCTGGGCAGATTTGAAGTTTTGGTTCCTTTCTGGAGCTCTGATATAGCTAGAGTTTTGTTAGAACAGCATTTGTCCTCCATCTGACAGCATCATGGATTTGAATTTAGATCAAACCTACCAGATGCAGTCACATACTGGATCCAGTGTTAAGTGAGTTTTAACTTATGGAAGTGGCTGGGTACTCCTCCAGCAATACCTCAAAACAAAGGAACAATATCAAACCATCATTCAAGCAAGGCAGAACTAAGTTAGAAAAAATAAAGGTTTGATATTTTTAAAAAGAGGCATTTTAATGGTTTAGGAAATCATACCTATGTTCTTTTTTGTAATGTTTGATACCAGGGATACCATTTTCTTTCTCAATCACTTATTCTTCCTATTGCCTAGGAGAAGGTACAGGATGAGCTATGCGGTAATCACTTACCGATGACAAGTAGGGCTTTGCAGACCGGCTTCTGTCAGTGATGAGAATGAAATGAAAGGCATCACACAGCAGGACCAAGCATCTTGGAGGGAGGAAGGGAGAGAAATTGACATTGATAGAATTTAAGGGAAGAGAATGAAGGTAAAAATTGACAGAAACTTTTTAAAGTAGATATTAGATTCTTGCTTCCTATAGTCAGAGACAGTGGAAGGTTTTACCTGTTCTACACCATAGGACCTTATTCATCATAAATTAAAATTTAAGGTAAGATTCTTAAGGTGCTCGGTGTTGACCTAATTCTGTTCCCATTGAAATCAGCAAAAAATGTTATCACCGACTTCAAAAGAAGCACAGTTATGCCAATGCTGAGTACTTCTGAAAATCCTACCCTTAATGTATATCTACAAAATACTGAGAAGCAGCAGGGAATGTGTCAGCTTTGTGTGATCAGAAGTTTTGCCACTTCCTTTCCTTGGTTGGGAGTTGGTGATAATATAAAATTTTAAATTTTTAACAAAAGACAGGAGGACCCACTTGGAGAAAAAGTCGATATGGGGAAAGGCAGACCAAAGTATCACATAATGCATAGTTAATATCATTCAAACATAATTTTCCTTTGAAGAGTGTTTTCTCTTTATATTTTCAAGACAGAAAAAGCATCCACTAAGATATTGCCAACCGGAAGGGTGTATGCGTGTACATCTACATGTATATGTTGTCTAGTTTAGATAAATAATTTTCTGTTGTTCTTTTCCTTGCTTTCAGTTGTTATAAAATACTAATTATTGCAAGCAGACCTAAACAGATAACAGATGGTATTGGCTAGAGGAAGGGAAACATCAACACTAATACAGTACCATGCATTGGGACATGTCTATGATGCAGCAGTTGTGTGTTTTATGTCACAATTTGTGGTTGCTTTTGGGAAAATCATAGAAATCATAAAAGTTATACAATAGTGGTTTACACTCATTTAATTGACTGTGTGCACCTGGTACAGACAATTAGGCTGGTGACCAAATGACCAAACTGAACCAAAGGATTATGGGCATGATCCATTTTCTAGCAAAGCCATTGGATGTTGGATCAGGCTATATCTGCCCATAGTTATTGTTTAATACAAAAATCCATTTTTCTGTGCATTGGACTGGCAGATTAGAAAGAAAGCTGCTTACAAAAGGAATGCTTTATTCAAACTGTGTGCCTTAGAAGAAAGGCAACAGTGTTATGATGAATACCAGAAAAGAGACCAGGCTCAGTCACTCAAGCCACTGAGAAACATTATACTTAAGACATTAATCACATCTTAAGTAGTGACGTGGCCATATGTTCATTCCATTAATACTATGATAAAGGGAGGAATAAATCACAAAGTTATTATATGAACAATATGCAATAACTTTGTGGCTGGTTCCTATCACACCTTTAATTGAACGTGTGGCCATCACTCCCAGTCTCTGGAGTACATCAGAGTCTTTCAAGTCTCCCATGTGCTCCAGAGGCAGAGACTGGGAGTGCACTAGCAATGCTCTTTGCAAGTGCAGGGGAAGCTCAGGATTGGCTTCCTTCTGCACTGGCAATATGGCATGATGGGATCTGATGCTAGATCCCACAACTGTACCTCCTGCCTTGCACGTGTGGCATGGCAGGAAGCATGATTGTTGAGATCCCACATAAGGACCTCAGCAGAAGAAATGGGGTGGCTGGCAGGGTTTTTTTTCCTAAGAACCCTAAGACTCTGGTGTGCACTCTTTGGTCCATAAGTGCCCTGATTTTAACGGAGACTTCTTCGTCTGGTTATTTCATCTAGGCTGGATAAGAAAAAACAAAGGGAGACTGAGGTATATGCTAATGTAGAGAGGCATGAGTTCCTGACTATGAACGGAGTCTTTGAGCAAGGAGTGAGCAGGTTGAACCGAGAGTTGTTTTCATCATTTTAAATAAGTGGTAGGGCATGAAAGCTTTACTGGCATACATTTGAAAGGACTTAAATAACTCACTTGTAGCTTCAGCATTTAAGAATAACACAGTCATTCCAGACTCCTGCTGATAATACACTTTTTATCCCACTGTGTATTCTCTCTCTCTCCCCTTCTTTCTTTCACACGCACACCCACAACACACTACGTGAGTATTCATGCCGCTATATTAAAAGGAATTTTTAATGTTTAATTTTTCTTTGAACTATTTCTAAAGCGCATCTTTTGTAGTTTCTGGGAGTTTTGCCTGCATAAGGAGTGAAGAATTCTTCCCCTTAGGAATATCTAAACTATTTTCTATTAATTTATCTGCTAGAATGATAGATTTCCTTAATACGTGGCTGCAGACAGAGCTTTAATATTTTTTAGTAGAAATGACAATACATATTTTGTGAAGCTGAGGCAAAAGCACTGCTCTTGTTAGCTGTTGGGGACTGATTGGTTGGTCTTGACCTGAAGGGGAACAGATAATTCTCTTCTCTTTTTTTTGTTTTTGATAATGAACGCATTATACCTGACTGAAATACATAACTATATTTTACCCTTTAGGTTGTTATCGGAAGCTTTGAGTTGGGGCTGGAAGTAAAAAAGTTCACTTATGAAATAAGATTAAAGCAATTAAAGGATAAGGCTTATATTTAATTTTCCCCTATAGATGCAATTTTTCATGGAGTGACAGCATCAAAACCTTTTCAAGTTTTACAGCTAGTTTGCATTTGGCAAAAATAACAGGAAACCATCTGTGGCAAAGCAGGATTGTTGTAAGCGTAAGTAATAAAAAAGATGAAAAGAAATGCAATGTTAACTTTAAATTATAGCTTTGAAGGTGTGAGGAGCAGCATCCTTTTTTACCTAGCAGCATCAACACAATTTTCTAGAATAGGCAGTACTGGCTTGAAAAAGTTGATCAACTCAGCAGACAGAACATGTGAAATAAGAGGGCTGGGATGAGTTTGGGCTTTTAATTCTTGAGTTTTGTAAGACATGTAGCTATATGTAGCTATGCAAATGTAGATGTGATCCTATATATTGCAACTCTGAGCCAGCAAACTATATAAGCGTGTCTTTGACTACGCAAGAAGTTTGTCCTACCAAAGTCAGTGGGACTATCTGTGTACTTAAAGTTACATATATACTTAAAGGCTTTGCTTGCTCCTTACTCTTTCCATGTTGTGCTGTCTCATTGGGGTCCAGGCTTATTTTGTCTTTGTTACCATTTCCCATGCTCTGAATTTAGACATTTTGTAAAAATATAAAAAGTATCCTTTCACTGTTACATAGCTCATATATTAATTAGTTGATCATTAGAGGTGCATTTCCTCAGCGTGGGTAGCAGGCATTCAGTGGGCTTCAAAAGTACGCTCATTTGCTACGTGCACCATTTAGCACACGAGAAATATAAGCTATTAAAATTCTTTAAAAACACTGATAAATGGAAAACATTAATTCCCAACAGTAGATCTAGCCACAAAACCCCCCAATTCATTCCAAACCATTAATTCAAAGCCAATTCAGAAATGTCTGACATTTTTTTCAACTTTCTTCATGAAAAGTTTGGATACCAATTACCTGAGCAGACACAACCATATTATTTTATCATTTGGATATTAATGGAAGTTTCTCACATGGCTAAGAGACAGATCTACATTTTAGAAGTGATGGTAGCATTTCTGCCAACAAAAAATGTAAAAAAAAATGTCAGGAATGTCTAACATCTTGTTGCTAATATCTCAAATTGTTGTCTGATATCCTGTTTTTCCAGTTTTCAGGATAAGTTGTGGGGTTTTTAGAGTGCTGAGCTGAGGAAACATTATAGATTTATTTTTCAAATAGTTTGGCTGTTGGGGTGCTTCCTTCACTCGCACAACCAGGCTCCATCTTCTCAATATCAACTTTAATTTTATTTACATAGATGGAAAGAAATAGTGCAGAAAGGTACTGACTTGTTCAGGCATTAAAACAGAATACAAGAAAAACCAAGCCTCTGAGTGGTAAAAGAAGAAGAGATCACAGTGCTCAAGTCTGGAACTAACAAGAAATCTCCCTTAGCTGGGTACTGGGCCAAGAGTTAGCAATTTCATATACAGCTGCAGAGAACAACTAATCTGGTAACAGTAAGCAAGTCGTACTTGTAGACATAAGTCACTTTTGGAAAGGTTTTGTCATAAGACAGCTTAGCAGAGACAGTGTGAAATCCTCTGGGATAAAAAATCATTATGAAATGCTGTTGTGCAAGTTCATTGCTGGTATGGTAATGAGTTTACATAGAGCAAACTGGTGGGATTACCATCCCCTTTACATGTTAAAATGGTTTCTATTTTGACTCAGATTCAGTATTAGATGAAATGCAGGACTCTTGAGAGGTGGGAAATGTGGATTCGTGTCCCCTCAGACAGAAGATGGGCTTTATTTCCAGTCTCCCATATTCTGCATAGAGAGTTCAAACCACTGCACTTTGGGCAAAATGGGGCCAGGAGAAGCACAACCACCTCCTCCTCCTCCAGTGTTTTGATTTAGGTGCTGAATGCAGGGGAGTTCATAGCTTGTAAATACCGAGTGAATCTGGAGCTAGGTGACTGTCTTCTTCCCCTCAGCATTTCTTTCTAGCTATTGTTGGGGCTGCCTGAAACTAGCAGGCTGATTTTCATGGATCCCATCCTCCCCATACCTAGTACAAAAGGTTTAGACAGACTTAAACTTAGGGCTGTAGGTTCTACGAGATAGGAAAGCACTGAAGTCAGGCTTCTGGTTGCAGAGTTGAAATTTTTTTATGGAGCTGGCTTCCATTTAATTCCCCTGCTACAGCAGGAGTGTTTCTCATAGAATATTTGTAAGTGTTTGTCCAGTCTACTGCAGGCTCTACTGCTAATTGAAGAAAATTAAATGTTTTCCACAAAAAAGTTAGGGGCTTTTTTGAGTTTTTTTTAAAAGAAACACACCCTACTTACCTTATTCAACCAAATCTAGCTTTGTCACCTCATAAAAAATGCACAAAGACATGGAAAAGTTAAAATAATAAATGACTAATGCTGTCTGAAAAATGAAACCCTGGAATAAAATGTGGGATTTCATACCCCGCTCATAACTTTGCCTTTGCCTGCTCATATTTTCCAGAAATGCATATAATGTTAGGAATGTATTAATAAGTTGTAAAATCACATTTGCTTACTGATAGAGAGGCTGAACACTACTTGAGTGAGAGTGATTTTATATCCTGATGGTATAGACACTCCTCTTGATGGGGGAAATCTAGAATATATAGTCCTCTCCCAATGAATAATTAATTATAAAATTTAATACAATACAATAATTATTTATGCAATTACTTATAAAAGCCTTTCAATACCCCAACAGACTGAAAGGGACTCACACTCCAGTACCCCATAGCCCAGGGATTAAGATACTCTTCTGAGACCTATAGTGTCTATGCTCTAAATCTGGAACAGAACAATGTCTATGCTTGAATCCATACGTCCTATATTCCAGATTATGGCTTTAACCACTAGATAACTGTGTATAAAATTTGACTCAGCATGTCTTCCTATTTGTGGGTGAATCTAGTCTTATGTTTCCAAATTTCCTTTGCCTTTATTTAAAAAGAAGCTTGAAATGCCAGGAGTGGAAACCTAACATTTCATTTGTCTAGAAATAAAATTTGTGATCTACTAGAGGAAAAAGAAAAAAAAAGATTTGGGGATGAAGTTGTATTTTTTTTCAAGTTTTCAGGAGAGCCAGCAAACTGAAAAATAATGTGAGTCATACTGTTGTGCTACGTACTTCTAAAATATACACTATTAATTCATTAAAGAAAACCCCAGTAGTACAAGTTGGTAAGCAAGTAAATCTACCAGTTCTCTGACCAGGATAGATCATATATATTCAGTAAATTCTAAATACCAACCGAAAAGTCTTTTCGCTTCACTCATAAGAAGTATCTTAATACTCTATCAATTTGCTGAAGTAGAGAAAATGTGCATAGTTGTAAAATACACTAAAGTGCATCCTGGGAATAAATAAGTACAGAAATCTTAGTGAAGCTAAAGAAGTGCAGTTTTCTATATGTCTTCAGTAATATATTATTTCAGAACACAAGAACATGGCATAGCTGAGATTTGTGGGAAGGTATAACCTATTGGAAGTGATAATTGATGACAATATTTTATGAGTGAAGTGGCGATATCTAATAACTGTTCATTTCCAGACACTCATATATACAGAGCATAATTATTCTATGGCAATTACATCCAAGATGATGTTGGATTTAAGACAATGCCCCAATAATTAGATTCTATACATGAAAATTCATGCATTGGTTATATTTTTCCTAAGTATTGAAGGGTTGTTGTAAATTTGTTCCATCCGCATCGCTGTCACGTGGAAAACAGTGACAAAGAGTGAAGGGTCATATCCCCCCTCTTGCTGCCCTGCCCCTTGTCCTTCCATGCCTGATCTTATCCCTTCATACCACTGGATCCCCACTCCCCCTGCTATCTGCCCCCCACCCCTCAACATGCCACCCTACCTCCTGCCCCCATGTCTGTGCATGCCCCCTATATCTGTGGCTGCCTTCCTGCTGCCTGTCCCCTGCCACTTGCCCCACACAGTGCCTACCTCTCTGCCACTTGCCCCCTGCCCCCTATCCCTTGCCTCCCCATGCCCATGCTTGTCTCCATGTTGCTTGTT
>NW_017729032.1:144016215-144017521 GCF_001723915.1 Gavialis gangeticus
ACCCCTCCCCCCCACCCCTGCATCTCCACTGCTTACCTTCTGTGGCAGCTCTGGCTTTAGCTCTAGAACAGTCATTGCCAATGGCCCTGGCTCTGCCTGGCCAAGCAGAAGCAGCAGTGGCTGCTCCATGCCTGACTAGGTCAGGTCCAGAGGGGCTGGACCTGGAGCTGAAGGTAAGTGATGGGAGATCAGCATTTGTGGGGGAGGGGAGACGCAGGGGAGCATCAGGGGTGCAGGTGGTACAGTCTTCCACATACTTATCCCAAGCTGCACACCATGTGGCCTCCCCTGTCTGTGCACCCCTCACCCTCACTGCAGTCCCTCTCCCACACCACGCAAGTCACCCCAGCCTAGGGCAGGCAGCAGCTTAGCCCTGATTTTGGACACTGGGGTGAAGCTGGAGCTGAGCCACCGCCTGCTCAGGGCCAGTACTCAATCTAGGGTGAGCCTTCTTCCCCGCACATTGATTGGAGGAAAATAACTTCATCTTGGATTCAAGTAAATAGGGTATAATAATTATAATACACTTATTTTTGGCTTTTTTTAAAGGAATTTTGCAACCCTTACTCTGTTCTGTCAATAGACCTCCTGATTTTAATTATTGGTACAATTTACTATGAGTAGCAATATCAGAATCTTGTCCAGTGTTTTCCTCTGATTAACATGTTTTCTGTATTGCTTTGCTAAGTCCAAATATTAGGGAGATTTCTTGTGTGTATATCTGTACCCCGCCCCTTTTTTGTCTTCTTAGAAAAAACTAAATTTCAGTGTTTCAGTGGAAGAACTTTAAATTTGTAACACTTTGATGAGGATTTGATAAAGTGACCCTCTGCAAAACAAGCCAAAGTTACACAGTCGCGATTTCCTTAGTACCCTTACAGTGCATTATCTGAAGATGTCACAGGCTTCATGCTATAACATTTTTCATGAAGCCATTATATCACAACACAAGAACAAGCAAAAATGAAATAATCCTGACTGACATCTAGTATGGAGCGATTCTTCTTTTCATTTCCCATTATGGATTAATGGCAAAAAGTGCAAGCAGAAGACCATAAGGCTTATTACCATTAAGTAACAACACACCCTTTTCCTCAGCACACCAGTGTGTCTAACCTTGATATAATTAACCATAACAGAAAAATAACCCGTTTGTCACTACCTTCATTTAGAGTTGAAGGGTAAGTGGTATGTAATTAATGGTTTTAATGAAATGTCACTTGCAGTCTGTGTTGAGATGTAATATACACACTTGGCATTGAGGCGCATACATAGTTTCATAGTTTCTAGGGTCGGAAGGGACCTG
>NW_017729032.1:144017532-144018571 GCF_001723915.1 Gavialis gangeticus
GGTGAGAGACAGTGTCAAAAGCCTTCCAGAAGTCCAGGATGGTCTTATGGTTTTTGATTTGCAAAGCAGAGGCAAGCCAGCCAAGATTCAGCCTACAAAATAGCCCACAGCACAACACAAGCACAAAGATATTATTGCTAACTGAATAATACTTTGATGTTTAAGCAGTGTATCAACCTGTGCCCGTATTTCCAGCAGGATTAAATTTTGTGAAAATGTATGCTCTAGGGGACTCTTTGAATTGCCTGATATTTTAGTTTTGCTGCAAGGGAAATGTAGATCACCAATTATACTGGATGATTGTATTTTCAAGACCTTTTATTCCAATGATCCTTTCTTTCCTTCAAGCTGATATTTATTGGTGGAAAAGATGATATATTATGTAGCTTTGCTCTGTAGTCACCTCCAGGTGTGCCTTTACCAATGCTGTCCTTTCCATAGTCGCATCAAGCAGCACTCAAAGCTAGGCAAGCCTTAAGGGCTACGCCAGGACAAAGCCTACAACCTCTGTAACCTCTAAGTAACCAGCTTGGCTGGTACATGGGAGAGTTGGATGGAAATGGCACAATGTCTCTACTTGCACTCTGTTACTGTTGACATGACCACAGTTTCTGACTGGGGGGCTGTGGGTCAGCCACAGAATGGCACCACAAGACTGTGCAGTTAAGCGACCTTGGAACAAAAGCTCCAGAGGTATGAATCAGGGTCCTGCTCTAGACTTATGCCAAAAGCCTCCTAGTCAGCTTAGCTGGGTGATTCACTCAAAGATGGTGGGATGTAATGTTAACTGCATCATTCTCTTCTGCACTGATGGCCATGGAAACTGCTGGGCCCTAACCCAGCTGGGCTGCTGGGTTCAGGAGGGCATTGAATTTGAAAGTCTTTGAAGTCTCTGACAGTAGACCAAAGTGAAGTTTTAGGATCCATGAGGTATGGATTTATCAATCTCTCTATTGCTTACATCACCCTGAAAGTACATGAGGTAGTATTTCTAAATACATGGAGCGTTCAGCACTCCCCCACAAAACCATTAATCATC
>NW_017729032.1:144023571-144039121 GCF_001723915.1 Gavialis gangeticus
CTTTGAAGTCTCTGACAGTAGACCAAAGTGAAGTTTTAGGATCCATGAGGTATGGATTTATCAATCTCTCTATTGCTTACATCACCCTGAAAGTACATGAGGTAGTATTTCTAAATACATGGAGCGTTCAGCACTCCCCCACAAAACCATTAATCATCTTGGGGGCTGGACTCAATGATCTTCTGAGGTCCCTTCCAGCTCTAACGTCTATGAAATCTTCTGTAGCTGTGGGCATAGCCTTTTCTCTGTGCACAGAAGTGAAATTCATCTTCCTTCCCAGTCAAATTATGTACTGGAAATGCAGAACTCAAACCTCCCTTTCCCTTCTATTATCCTCGTGAAAAGGATGGTTTCACCCTGACATGATACTCAAAAAAAATCCCCTGGGCCTTTCCCTGAGTGAGGCGAACTGTGTTGATCCAATTTTAAATTAAAGTAATACTTTCTAAGATGGATGAAGTGGCAGATCAAATTGTGCTAAGATCAAGTTGTGGCACTAGAATGCTCAGAAACAGAAAGTTTTATAAGTTGCTGCACAAAAGTCTGTTCTTTATAGATTATTTCCACTCCAATAATAAATATTTATTTTCCTCATGCTGTGAAAATTGCTATTTTTGGCCCTGGTTAACAGAGAATGGGATAATGTAAACACAAACTAGCCATCGGAGCAGCTTTACAACTGAAGTACCTTTAAGAAACTGACTACCTTTAAGATGGAGCTTGATCAGTTTTTGAAGTGGTTACCTATGATAGCAAGGAACTGGATGCAATGAGGCAGGAGATTCCTTCCACTGCTCTGCTCTAAACTATCTGCAGTAGAAACATGCAATACATATAGTATTTTAGGCTAGTCACTGTCCTTTAGACTGTCTTTTTACTATAGATTTCTACTTAAATCACAGTTAAACTGACCAGTTTTTGTGGGTTTGTCATGGCATAAAGAGCAAATTCCACAGACATTTCATGGATATGCCCTGGCAGCCCTGGCCCTTGGTGCTGATTGATGGAAAGGCCCCTGGGGGAATGGGAGAGGAGGGATGAGAGGGCAGCCACCATCTTGACTGCTGGCTGCCCTTTGTGCAGCCCTACCCCTCTGTGCTGATTAGCAGAGAGGTCCCAGGAGGGGGGAAGAGATGAGCAGGGGGTGGCCATCTTCTGTGCTGCTCGTTGTACCTCCCAGCTAGCCTCTACCTTCCCTTCCCAGGCAGGCTGTGAAGGGAGGCCACAGAGGCAGTGAGGAAGCTGGGGAGCCAGCACTTTATTTTTATTAAGTTTGTTTGGTTGATTTGGTGGACAATCCCAGATTTCACAGTTTCTGTGAAATCCACAAAACCACAATTTAAGTAGACCCCTAAGTATAGACAGAGGGAAGTTATAGTTAGATCTGTCTACAATACTTAGTATCATTTACTGCATAAGTTTCAGTGACTCCATGCTGAGTTCTATTCATTAGTTTAAATACACGCATCAAAATGAAAGGCAAATCAGAGAAGAACTTTAATATATTTTGTCATAAAAATAAAAAAAGGTAGAAAGGACACATAATGCTAACTTTCCAGCAATGAAAATTATATTCTTCAGCACTGCTACTTCCATCAGGGTTTGCAGACCCATACTTATCTTGATTATATAAATACAGGAATATTTGCAGAATTCCCCATTAAAATATATACATTTGCACGATTCTCTTGGATCTACTAACTTATTAGAATTCTTTGAACATGTCATTTAAATGGTGGATAAATGAATATTGGTTAACAATTCATTTGGATGTTCAAAAAGTCTTTTTCAGAGTTCCTTACAAGACACAGCTAATGAAATTGTCCTGTAGTGAGCAACAAAATGTGCTCATGGATTAGACATCAGATGAAAGATTTAAAGACAAAGAGAAGGAATAAATTGTCAAGTTTCCTCTTTAATTAGCAAAAGAATGCGACAAAGTTCCATGTGATGACTTATGTCACATAATTTACTTAATAATACCTTGAAAATGGATGAACAGTGAAGTAGCAAAATTTTCAAGTGACATAAAATTTGCAGGTGACAATAAAAAAGCATCAGGGAATATTGTGAGGAATTCCAGACGGATGCAATGAAGATAGGTGAATGAGGAAAAGGCAAGTAGCTGACATGGTTGACGAATAGAAAAAAGTGCTGAAAGAAAAATCTTGAATTACTCATAGGCCTCGTTGGGTTCTGAGTTAACTGTAACAACTCATGAAAAAGACTTGCAAGCAGCTTAGTGAAAACTCTTGCTCAATATTCAGCAGCAGCCAAAGAAAAAAAGAGGCTATGTACAAGGAATGAGACAGAGAATAATGCAGTAAATATTAAAAGGCTAAAAGAGACAATTTCTATTTATCTATTCAGCCTCCACATAATGTAAAAGGTGAGACGCAATTAAATCTAAAGGCCAAAAATAAAAAAATAAATGATAAAAAGAGATACTTTGTCATATAATACTCATTTACCTTAAGGAGCTCATTGCCACAAAATATCACTGAAACCAAAGTTCAGTAGAATTGAAAAAAGCTGTAAAATAGCAGATACAAAAAAAACACCCAAAAAACAACCAACCCAAGAGTTTTGGAAAGCATACAAACCCTCACACATCAAAGCAAAAGCCAGCTTCTACTTAATAGGGATCTGGAAGAAACTTCCCCCAGTGGCAGGTTAACCCATACCTCCCTACCTTTGGTAAATTTAAGCTTTCCTTAACCCACCTCCAAAACATCTGGTACACAGTACTCCGAAAGACCAGGTACTGGGTTAGATGGTTAGATGAATTTCTATCTGAAAGGGTAAAGAGAAGAAGAGTTTGAGGAAGAAATATGGCTTGGAATGTGTAAGAGGTTGGAGGAAGGGGCTGGAAACACCAAGCCATTCAACTGCCTCCTATGGTCTTAGAGGATATGAAGAACAGGAAACACTGGCTAGAGACAGTGTCCTGGGTTGAGAGTTTGCCCAGAGATGGTGATGACTGCAATAGGATAGGTAAGCCAGATGGAACAGGAAGGGGAAGAAAGCAGTGTAGTATGAAACATTTAGAGGCAGTGAAACTTGTATGTAGGATCTAATTAAATAATATAAGGGATAGTGTTCTGACTGGAGTGATAGCACAGGGTTTATGGATCCATTTCCCTGTCCATTTGTTAGAGATAGCCTGTCTTTTGGTCTGGGTGAGGGGTAATGATGCCTAAAATTTGTATCTAATGGTGTAATTAGGACAAGCAGCCTGGATTCTGGCTTTCCCTTGAAGTTGCAAGTGAGTTCTCTTTATACTTTCATACATGACAATAGTAACAAACTGACTGCCTGAAGACACATATTGAGGTTTTTCTTTTTTTCCCTCTTGTGGCTGCTGTGTGACAAAGTGAGCTGAACTTCCTTTTACCTGTACTACTTTTTTGTTAAGCTGTTTTCCCTTTATTGCATTTGTCTTGGAGTTCAACCTACATTCCCTAACATCATGTCAAGAACTAAAATGTCAAGATGAAATACTGAATGCTATTTCCGCAAATAATCAAAGGCTGAAATTAGAGAGCCTCCAGGCTATAGGCCAGATCCAAAACAGCACTATGCCTCTGGTTGCTTCAACAGGCAGCTCTGTGCCATGGGCAGCAGCACAGGAGGTAGGGATGTCACCCAGCTGCCAGTGGTGGCAGCACAGCCAGCTGGCAGCAGCTGTTATTTCTGTACCCCACCTTTCCCCGCAAGTCAGCACGTGGAGCTCCTCTCTAATTGCTGTGAAGCCCATTCCTCTGTGCCTTATCCCACCTATCCATTGCAGAGGGAACTTAGGCTCTTGGCACTAGGTGCTTTGTGGCTGTAGCCCTAAGGGCCCACAGTGGACCACAGTGATTGTTTCTGCAGAGCTGTCTGCCACTTCTTAGTTCAGTGATCATGCTTTGATTAAATTGATTTCTTTGGGAATTTTAAAATCCTCCTGCTAGCATGAGAAAGAGGACATTGTTCTCCAAGGAAAAGCTGGTATATATTCTAAAAATCCTTCGCTTGTGAAAAAGTCAGGGCACTTGCAACTGAGTTATGAGTGATAATGTAGACCCCAGAAGCTTTGTCCCTTCAGTTCATTTCAAGTGGTAATGGCTTTCCTAATCCCCCAGGCACAAGAGGGGGTTTATATATGTTTTGCAGCTGAACTTTTTTTCTTTTTTAAATTTTATATCAACTTATCTACATTATTCAGTTTTGCAATGACTGGGCAAACTGATAAACACTGCATAATGGAAACATTTTTTACTTGTATTAAAAATGACTGAGACGTAAAACTTTAGAAAATACTTTATAAATGAGAAGGACTCAGATCAAAGCCCAGGATCTGTACCTCTTAAATGGTCTAACTGTTAATCATGTCTATTTAGCATAATACAGTGCTATGCAGAGATACCTGAAGTACTGCTGAATGAGAAACAGTGCTAGTTAGCCTGCCAAGATTGCTAACAGCGATATTGATACCTGAGCTAGTTAGCTCAGTACTAGCTGGGGTACCTTGTTATGGCATTGCATTGTGTTTTGTAGACAGAGAGTAAAGCAGATAACTAAAATCCCACCTCTAAGCATCCCTGGACATTGCGATTTAAGAATTAGCCTAATGTTGGGCCCATTGGTTTCAGCATGTACTGGATTAGGAGGCCTCCTACTGACTTCAAAGGCATGGGATCAAGCTCACTCTGACCTGTATTTATCTTTAACAAAAGCCAAGGATAAACTCGGTATAAATATAATGGCATGTGAGCCTGTTAGGTTCATAGAATCATAGAAAATTAGGGGTTGGAAGGGACCTCAGGAGGTCACCTAGTCCAGTGTTTCTCAAACTATCTGATGTGGCAGACCGGTGGCAGCAACTGCATGTAACAGAGCTACACAAATGCATGACTGGCTGTTTCTTTCTTTTTCCTCAATTCACACAATGTGACATCACCTGGAGTGTTGGAATGTATGAACTGTGGCGCTATGACATATCAATGTTATGCTTCTGAAAATATATTTCTTTCTTTCCTGGCAACTCGCTGCAGACCAGTGACCGGTGGCTCGGACCACCACTTTGAGAAGCACTGATCTAGTCCAACCCCCTGCTCAAAGTAGGACCATCCCCAACTAGATCATCCCAGCCAAGGCTTTGTCAAGTCAGGCCTTAAAAACCTCCAGGGATGGAGATCGTACCAGCAATCTAGGCAACCTGTTCCAGTACTTCACCACCCTCCTAGTGAGAAAGTTTTCCCGAATATCTAACCTAAACCTCCCTTGTGGCAATTTGAGACCATTGCTTTTACTTGCTGTTCCTGGATGCACCCCAGTGCCATTCCTAAGTTCTTCTGGAACAGGCCTGCACTTAGGATCCAATTAAGCTAGTGGGGGCTAACCTTTTAGCCAGCGTGCCACAAAGTAAACCCTCCTTGAGTGCCACCCAACCCCCTTGCCCTGCCTGATACATTACTTTGTTCTCTCTTACCTGCCTGATCCACTGCTCTGCTATCCTTCCTGTCTAATCTGCACTGTTCCCCTGCTCCTTGCCAGAGGGCCAAATAAAATGGCTACACATACCACTTACGGTACACATGCTGCAGGCTGGCAACTCTTGCACAAAGCCATCTACTTGCCTAATTACTGGGTTTGGGCAACTGCAGAGTGGAAGTGAGTGGACAGGGCTTGTTTTTCAGCATCAGTTCATGGCTCAGCAGGGAAGCAATAAAAATATGGCTTTATGATGTCATTTCCGGACCTTCAATATTATCAGCCTAGAACACGCTTTTGTTGGATCCTCTCACAACTAGTCTTGAGCTGCACATGTATTCAGAAGCAATTCAAATTAGATATTATGTTAAATACCTCAAGATGTTAACTACAGTGTAGTCTGTTTTTATACATCAGAATATACTAGGATCCCAACCCAAACTGAACCTATGTGATTCCACAAAATGGACAATTGTTGGATATACTTTTTATTTAAGACAGGGATTTTTTCAGCTATGTTACTTTGCAAATATTCTTTAATTAGTGCAATTAACACCTGCCAATTTGCAAACACCAAAGCTAGAAGATATTTTGTTGTGTATCAAAACACTGTTCTGCCATGGTCCAAAATATTGTGTTCTCTCCTCTTTATTTTGATGGTTTTTGCTTTATGCACCTTATACCTTGCTTGATGATGTTGTGTTTAGTCCTCTGGAAATAAATAAAAATATGCCACCCTGTACCTAGATCTGATCCAGTCTGCTGAAGGCTATGTTAAGGCAATAGAGTAGGGCTGAAACCCAGTTGCCTTCACATGTACCTAACTGCATTTTATACTTGTTTTCCATACCACATCTCATTCTGTCCCACTCTCCTTTCCTGTGCACCCCACACATGAGCCTCTTACCAGTTTCTTTTTACCTCTTCCCACTTACTGCATTAGGCATATAATTTTTATCTGAAAGCAATTGTGCATTTATCTTAGATTATGTGGTCGTTATAAGATGAAGTACCTCAAGCAGTCAGTCTGCGGCTGAGTTGAAAACAGACGAGTCTCAACAATGAACTTAAAGAAGGGTGTCAGGTATAAATCTTGTCTTCAAACAACAAGGTGCATTCCAGACTTCAGAGACTCTTCTTTGTGTAGAGATTTTTTTTTTATTTCCCCTTTTCTGTTCCTTGGGCCTGGAAGAGGATGAAAGTACAGGGATGTATGCGTTCGTTTAGTCTGATAATGAGGGTGAGGCTCACGGGCATGGTAATTTGGCAGCCTCCTCACTTCCTGTAACAGTTTTTTAAAAAAAAAGTTATCTAAAGTTTGCTTAAAGACAGAGATTTTTTTGTTAAACTGCTGGTGGTTCATTTTCCAAAGGAACCATGCAATTAATCTTATTTGTATTAAAGAGGCAGGTTACTTTTGGAAGCTTTCTGAGCTATAATTAATGAAGATCAAAAATGTTACAAAGCATAATACTTAACATAGATGAGACTGTGCAACATCTGCAGCAGTTAGAGAAGTGAAAGGAAAAAAATACAATACCTTTTTTTCTTCAAAGAGTCTTTGCTAAGTATTTCACCTATGCTGGTCTCTCGGGTGGAAAAACCATTAAGTTTAGGATACTAATCCAAAGAAATATGGCAGCTTTGATGCACAAAACAATGAACAGCTGTTTTAGAAGAGCCAGTGCTGCATGGTATTTAATGCTTCAGAGTCCCATTCCAGCAGGACCTGGCCCCAAGGGTGGCCATGTCACCCCCTGGTGGCCGAAAGGCTACTGCTCTGCACTAGTTCTAGGTACCCTCCCATTATGCTCAACTGCCACAGCTTGATGTAATGGATGATTTTTCAAAGCAAAGCTGCTCAAGAGTTCTGGAGTAGGCCTTAGTCCTACCTTTGACAGTGGCTCCATTCCTGAACCCTGCTAGCACAAATACAACCCTTCTGTAGGCGGGCCCTTTTGGCCCATATGTGCCCCAGGACACCTGTTGCCTATTGGATTAATCATGGCTTCTGACCTCCCCTTCAGCCATACCAATGCCTTGTGGCTGTTACCACTTAGCCATCTCAGGGGCACTTGGCCTCAGTTCCATATCAGGCCATTCTAGGCTTTATGTCCCTTGTTGGGACCTCAGCCTCTTTGGCCTCTGCCCTTTTTCTCTTGCTAGACCTTTGGCTTAGGCCCACTGTGCTGGACCTGGTCTCTAGACTCTAGGAACTATCTCAACCTTATCAGTCTTGGCCCTGAGCCCTCAGCCCCACTCTGGCCCCTCAAGGCATTGAGTTCCTGGCCCTTGTATCATCCCTCTGGACCTTTGGGTCTCACCCCTCTGGGCTTCAGGTCCCTGGTGCTGGTTCTTACCCCTCCCAATCACTGGTTACACCCCTCACGGGCTTTGGGTCCCTGACCCTGGCTCTCACCCCTCTAAGACAATGCTGGGCTCCCTGGATCCTGTCTCTACCCTGTTAAGGCCGGGACACTTTGGCCCAGTCAGTGCCTTGAGCCTGACCCCTGGCAGGGGTCAAGGAAGTCACGTAGCCCTCGGGTACTAATGGGACATCCAAACCACCCCTCCCAGTTCCACCCAAACCACTGATCTGCTATCACAAAGGAGATGGTTTGGTTTACTGTACCAAAAGAATAAGCCCTCTGGTTGCCACCTAAACTCTCCCTGCACTGGGTCAGAACATCAAACACAAACTGAAAACCAGCATCCTGGCCATGCCTGGGAAAACCTCAGACCCATAGGCTGTATAGCAGGTTTGCCTTCTACCCTGGCCTAGATTCCCCAGCAACCTTTCAGCACCTTGCTTCAATCACTTAGGCAGTGCAAGAATCCATCAGTGCACTTCCCTGCTGCCTTCCAAGCCTTCTGCTTCTTCAAGGCCAGACTGCCTTCTTTGGCTCAGAACCTGGGTTTAAATGCTTCCCAGGCCCTGCTCCTTTCATCATGTGGCTTCCCCAGCTGCCCACAGGTGGTTCTGTATTGATCTTGTGGTAGGGTGGCCATCATAGAGGACATTCCAGTTTTCTGCTACTCTGTCCTCTATTGATATGGAACCCAACATCTTCCTGTCCCCTATTTTTCTCTTCAAGAGAAAAATAGAGGACATAAAGGCATCTGGTTTCGTATCAATACAGGACAGAGGACACCTGGACTGTCCTTTATGGTCATGTGCAGATGAAATGAGAGGCATGTCTGAATGAAACTTTAAAGCGGGCTAAATGCTTTTGCAATGCTTTAATGGTGTCAGTGTTTGCACACCTCAGCGGCATATTGTGCTTTAATTCTAGCCACTGTAGGAAATTTGGCAGTGTAATGCGCCTTAAATGACTTGGGGCGCAGCAAACTAAAACTCCTTCAAGTTGCCCCAACAGCTGCAGAGCAAAACACCAGACTCCGTGCAGCTTCGCAGCTCTGCAGGAAGCCCTGCAGGCAGCCTGGCAGCAGCCTGGGAAAGCAGGCTCTACCCAAGAAAAGCAGTGTGCCTGATTTTTTTTTTTTTAACTCCCCTGGAGCATGCTTGCCTGCCTGAGCTGCATGGGGGTCCGGTCCTTCCTTCCGTGGCCGTGGTGCCGCTCGGGACCATGTCAGGCAGGTGCCTGCGGGTGGGTGCTGCTTGTGGGGGGCGCCACTGCCACAGAGGGAAGCACCATTCCCCCCACCAGAGACCGCTTCACCAGCCAGCAGCTCACCCTCCCCTCCCCACTGGAAAGGCAGGTATGTCAGCGGGGTGTGCGCATGACATGGGGATTTAATCTAAATTGAAGCTGTGCTTTTTAAAACCCATAAGGCCCCCATTTCGTCTATACACACCCTATGATGGCCACCTTATCTTATTGAGTTGGCCCAGGGGGAGATAGTTGCTAACCTAACTGCTGCAGCTGTACCTTGTCTCCTTTGCAGGGCCCTCCCTGTTGTACTCTGGCACTGCAATAGTCAACTGCCATCTGTAAGCCCCTGAGAACCTGCTCTGGCTCCTAGCCGCCAGTTGTCCTACAGCCAGCTTATGATAGGTGGCAGTTTCCTGACTGGCAGCAAGTGTTTCCTTTTCTTCTTAATGTGCAGCAGTGATCTCTGGCAGCCCACCCTCTCACAGCTAGCATTTGTCTAGCTGCCCTCAGTCATCACTGCAACGTTGTGTCCCCTTAAAATGACAGAAGCCCTAGGTTTTATGAAAAGTAAGCTTGCTCTGCATGTTGAAGGACTGGGCTACAAATCAGTTTGTTGCTTACTTGAAACCTTCACAAGCAGCACAAGACCTTCATGTTTTCACATGTAAAAGAGCCTGAATGTTTTTGCCACTGGGAATTCCGCAGAAAAGATGAGCTTTTATCTGTTCTGTTGCTTAATGAAGTTATTAAGTCGCAACTGCTAATAGGTTATTTAGTTCAAGATAATTACACTTTAAATAAAGAACACTCCAGGAAGTCATCAGCTGAAAACACATGACACAAAAATGCAGTATTTTCCCTTTGACATTGCCAGACTTCCATGAAGTTAAGAAGTGGCCACCATTGTCTTAACTCAGGAACCTGAGGCACTTGAAGTAAATCACTGATTGATAAGGCATATGCACATTCAGGGGAAGATCCAGAGAGGGTACAAGTGGCATAGGCACAGCCTCCTTTCTGACTATGCAGCAGGAGCAGCAGTTTGGGAATTTTAAAGTCCCCAAAGAAGATAAGAATCCCACCCACACCCCATGCGCAGAGGCACACTCCCTTCCTCTCCCATTGCCCCCTTCCTCACCTGCCACTCCTACTGTCCCCACTGTCTCACAGGTAAGGGGAGGTCAGAGCTGCTCCTGCCAGGCTGCACAGAGGCAGGGCTCAGACCACCATAGTGGAAGCAGTGGATGGGTGGGTTCCCCCTCCCTGCCTGGTTGCCTGAGTGTTCCCCACCAGCCCAGGAGCAGGCTTGGGGTGGGGGAACCCACCTGCCCACTGCCACTGTGCCCACACAGTGACTGTGGACTTCCCCTTGCCCCTGGACAGCAGGGACAGCATCAAGAGGAGGGGGAAGGGGAGTAGGAATGTCTGTGAGCAGGTGGGGGGATTCATACCTCCTTTAGGGACTTATAAAGTCTTCAGCCACTGTTCCCATGGCATGGTCTGTTCACTTAGGTGCAGTGATGGGGGAAGGAGGCCAGGGGGTGGGTTCAGCCACACCTGCCATGCCAGGGGCTGCTCCTACACCTCCCTTGATAAAATCCTGTATCCACTTCTGCACACTTTTGATTTATGTACAAATAGAAATATGAATTCATCTTGCTCAGAAGCATTCAGTTCATGTCAACATTGTTATATTTAAATCTGTAACTGTGGAGCAAAGAAACAAACATACTGATAGAGAGCTCAAATGGGCCACCAGCTTGTCTGAGAGTGCTAAGACTATATCAGGTTGTGATCCATCTGATTCTGGGTGCACTCAAATCCTTTGGAAGATGTTAATCATTGAAGTTGAACAGTAGTGGTCAACTCTGAGCCCACAGACCAATCTGGCTCACAAGGCCAAGCTGTCTGGACTGTCAGGGTCCTCACAAGTCTGAAAATTTGGCAGTGGGGGAGTGATGGCAGCAATCATCAATTCTCTGCTGCCAAATCTCCAGAGCTGTGGGGAGCCCCATGGACTGAATGTTAGGTTGGGGGGGATGGTGGGGATCCAGGGTTCAATCCAGGGACACAAGGGCTGCTGGAGGTGAGGTGAAGGGCCTGATCCTGCAGCATGGGCCTGAGCAGAGGCAAGGTGTCACTCAGAGAGGTGACACAGGGCCATGGGAGGCAGCACGGAGCCATAGAAAGTTGTGTAGGGGCACAGAGCTGATGGAGATGGCTTGAGGCCCTGATCTGGTGGTATGGGGCTCCTATCTGGGTACACAGGCCACCGATCTAGGGGCACAGGGCTCCAGTCTGGCACTGCAGCACTGATCCTGCTGCACAGGGCCCAGTCCAGCCCTTAGACTAGCCCCACAACACTCATTTGGCCCGTGACACCAAAAGGTTGAGCATTACTAGGATAGACCATTATTTAAAGATCCAAAAGTGGGTGTGGACCATTCTGGTGTGGCTTTCCTCATGTTCACATGTGGGCAGCTAGAGGGAGTAATCATTTCTGTTACTGTCCCTTCCCAAAGGGCTTCAGGGGGAAAAGCACACTGGGAAGAAGCTAGTGCTACAAATCACCCATCAGGAAGCTGCTGGGGTGTGCATCATACCCATCCACAGATAGGGGACACAGAAAAGTTCATGCCTCACACAGGTTGCATTATCTTTTCCATGGAGCCTCTTGTAAACTATGAGTTCCCCTTCTGGGAGGTCCAGGGGAATAGCGGATAGAATCATCCCTGGCAGCATGACTCGATGTGAAATACGCTGCTAGGAAGATACCCCTCCCATTTCCTCTCCAGGAGAAAGGAATGTACTGGCATCCTGCAGCTTACCAGAGGTGTCACTGTATTTAAACATGGGCCTGAAGTCTGAAGATAGGCCGCAAAAAAAAAAAAAGCAGTGGAAAAGACATATATATTGAGTACATCATGCTCACTTGTGTATTACATGACTCAAGCTTCTTTTTTCTGATATTTAGACAAAGTCCTTTGTTTGTTAATTTAACATCTTCCTTCAGACACTTCCTTCAGACAATATTTTCCCCTCTAATCCTTCCCAGAAAATATCAGCACATCATCTGCCAGCAAGGGAAGGAATGCAATTTTATAATTTTTATTATTGAGTTTTCTGCTGAAGTTTGAGACAGAAAAAATAACTGAAGTGTGGTTTTCAGATTCATATACAACAGTACAGAATGTCTCCAGGAACCAGCTGTAATGCAGTGACATCTGTGTGTAATGAAGGCAAACAACAATTTATTACCTGAATCCAAACAGTATCAGACAAAAACAAATGTCAAGAGTTTCACATGACCATGAATAATGTCATATTTATTGAAAGAATATTATTATTCAGAAGAAATGAGTAGGTATATTTTAGTAACATAAAATGCACATTCTGAAGAATGACACAAGGTATGAGCCCACAAGAAATATGATAATAAATTTAAAAATATAATAGAAATCCTGTTGTTCATTTTCCATATTTCCCAGTGCACTCATGTTCTTGTCATTTTTTTGGATTGTAATGTAAATACAGAAACTGTATTTTTGTCTGTTTGCAACATTAAACCAATACTAATGATTGCTTAACCTATGAGCAAATGTCATGCCGAATTATTTTATTTTAAATTTCTCTCTGTTAAAGGAAAAGAATCCTTATGAAAAATATTGCAGTTGTGCCATAATGTCAGAAATTCAACTATAAATGATCACAAATAAAAAGCAATGCATCTCATGATACTAACACCACCACCAAACAAGGTTTACTCTTCCTGCGATCAACCAGCATTTTGTCCTGTGCATTTTTCATGTCAAATGGAGTCACTGTCATAAGACAGTTGTAATAAGGAAGACTTAAGAAAGTCATAGCTTGTGACTCTGAACTTACCTGCTAAATCCACTTCATCTAGTTTACCTGTGGACTCAGGGACCTTTTGAGAATTTGTTTTTAATTATATTGACTATTATATTAATAATGTACCCCAGTCCACCCTACAAAACTACTATGTAATATATTTAACATTTGAACTCATCCTTAAGATGCTATTTTGCTCTGAAATACAATGCCAAAAATAGTTTTGTTGGATTTTGTGATCATTGTCTCAGTTATTCTCTCCATATTTGCTCAGTTTACAAGTAAAAAAAATAGGTAGCCTGAAACCCTGTGGTCTTTCACTTAGTACAAAATGAGAACAACAAGCTGCCAAATCAGCAAAGTAACTTTTTGTACCCACTTTCCATAATATTAAGTGACTGCACAGGGTGCAAGGCATGGAGGAAAGTGCCTGTTTTCCTCAACTGCCAGCTCTCCTAGCCCAAAGTTAGGAAGCCCACCTGCATTCCTCCTTGTTCTTGCACTATTACATCTGAGCCATGGCAGACTAACACTTGCTCTCTGTTTCAATATCACTGCCTTCAAACAACAGGCAACCTCATCATTTTTCAGGGAAGTTTCAGGTATAACTGGAATTTAAACATCCACATTTAATAACTGCTCAGGAACGCCTTTGGATCCAGCAAACTTGACAGGAGCTCCTGCAGAGACTGTAAGCTATGCAGCAATGAACTCTCTTCTCCCTTAAACCCTTCTGTAGCTCCTCATATTTTAGTCTATAAAGATGAAGATCTACTTTACCTTCTAACTGACTTCAGACTCACATGGCTAACTACCTCTCTCTACTTTTTTCTGAACATCAAGACACTACCCATTGCTTCATCCTCCGTTCTTCTCTTTCTTGCCTCACAGTCTTGTGAACTTATCTCCAAAGCCTACCACCAAAAGCGGCTTCCTTAAATCGCCTGGAATCTTGGGGCACTTATACACATACTTTTCTGTCCCGCGACACACTGGAGATCCGCTGCTTCGGAGCAGACTCAATTAATTGAGTTGGATGCCTGTTTTGACCATTTTGCAAATTCTACCAGCTTTGTATCAGAAACATATAAAGTTTATCAAACCTGAACTGGAGTCTATATAGAATCAAAAACTCAGTAGGATTTCCACTAAAAAGTCAGTATTTAGAGATTGACATGGAATATAGGGCTGTGTGAAGCTTCGGTCACCGATTCAATTTGGCAGAGATTTGGCCCGATTCAGTACCTGAATCTCTGAATCTGAATCAAATCCGGAGACCCTTTAATCTCTCTGAATCGATTTGAAGAGATTCAGAAAGATTCAGCAATTCGGACATAGGCACAGCTTTAAATGTTTTTTCTACATACCTCAAGGTACCAGGCAGCTCATGAATGCTGCAGCTGTGGGGCAGATGGAGCATCCCACAGGAGCGTAGGGGGAGGGGGTGTCCCCAGCATGCTCAGCAGTGGACCGAGAAGTGGACCAGAAGAACTTCCAGTCCACTTCCAGGTCCACCAGGGAGCGCTCAGGGGGGCCCTCCCAGGAGCGACTGGTGCCTTCTGGGTCTGGGGGGGACACCCAGGGTCCCCCCGTGGCCAATTGCCGAGCTGGGAGGCACAGGGGGCCCCCTGCATGCTCCTCAATGGACCCAAAAGTGGACCAGAAGTACTTCTGGACCATTTTGGGGTTCGCTGCCAAGCATGCAGGGGGGCTGCCACACTCCTGTGGGATGCTTCATTCACCCCAGCATCACAGCATTCACGAGCCACAACTGGTATCTTGAGGTATGTAGAAAAACATTTAAAGCTGTGTCTATGTCCGAATCTTCAGAATCAGATTCAGCCAAATTGAATGGGGGACAATGATCTGAATCAACAAATTGAATCGCTGTGCCTGATTCGGGCCCAATCCAAATCTGAATTGAATAGGGCCTGTTTCGCATATCCCTAATGGAATGCTTTCTGTTACTTTCTGTTGTATTTATGGAGAAAGTGTGGCTGCAGTACAGTTGCTTGTTACATCTTGGCAAATGTTTGTGATTAAAGGTGGTCATTATTATACACAAGACAATGGCCTTTCATAAATCCTTCACTCTGCTCTCCCCCCAGTAAATAAAAGGCACACATTCTCAGAAAAAATCAAGATGAGGTTTTTGGGTTATACTTCTTAAAAGATAAATAACTTCCAAGAAGTGAGTACACCACAATCTTTAAAGCTTCAGACATTTCAAATGGCTTGAGCTATTTGTCTGTCTTTCCAGAAAATGTCTAATTTAGGATAAGATCAGACTGGTGAAATTTCCAGCACAGAACTAATCCATTGAAAAAAATGTAGGTTAACAAAGGCTTGTGGATGAATGTTTATTTCAGTTACAGCTAACCTATAGATAATGTATATTTAAAAGCTAATAAGGAAAATAAAATGTAAGAAAATCCCATCTATCAAGGGATTAAAAATATATATATATCCTATACTTTAAATGTGATGTAGCCTCAGACAGATTTAATTGAACTGATCAAAAGTGGGGATATTACTGGGAAGCTGGCAGTTAGGAGCATTGCTTAACCCAGGGGTTTTCAACCTTTTTGGAGCAGCATACCCCTGGCAGC
>NW_017729032.1:144039391-144047726 GCF_001723915.1 Gavialis gangeticus
GCTAGATTTCTGCAATCTCGCACTCCTTGCTTGGCTTTAGTTTTAGTAATGAAGGAACCTGTTTCTGAGCCATTGATTAGGATGGTTGGGCTCCCTTCCAACGCTAATTTTCTGTGATTCTGTGATTAGTCACCCATGGTCAGAAGAAGAAACCAAGATATGAGGTGTATGTGTAGAGTCTGACTATAGGGGAGCCAGGAACACAGAACATCCATATGGAGAATTGAGTCAGTGATCCAGAGCATTGGGCAGAGCATAGGCTCAGTAGGCCATCTGGGTTGGGTCTGGGGAATCAAATGAGAGCGGGGTGGTGGCAGATGCACACAGAGCGGTGGCATGGTGTGGTGGATGGCAGCCGCCACTGTTCGCAAGCTTCTCCCCCAGCATCCAGCCAGCTGGGTGTGCCTGTTCAACCCACAGAGGGGCACCCTGCCCCAGCCCTGCTCCTATGAGGCTGCAGCATGGGGTGGTGATGCTCCCACCCATGCATATCCCCTGAGACCTTTCAAAGTACCTGCTGGCTTAACAAATATAAGAAGTGTTTTTCAGCACCACCAAATTGATGATAGGAAGATTAATATGAGCACCTAAAATTTTGTCCAGACCTGTAGTTCCTCAAGAAAGGCAAGCATTTATATTAGAGGTGACTGTGTTTTTTTTTAATTTTGGGTTCTTTCATTAAGTCAGAACTTACAACTCTCTACCATCAAACTGCTTGGGATCCACTTACAATATATTTGTGAAAAATGAATATATCTATAAATCGAGCCAAGAATTACACCTTCTTAATGTTAGTGGATGCCTTCAGTTAGTCTATATCAGAGATAGACTAATAAAACTCCAGATTCCATATACTTTGAACTGTTTAGAAACCATCTATATCTTGGGGAAGCAGGTTTGGTTAAAACTCAGGTTCTATAGCACCGTAGATACTAAATAGTACTGAGGTACAATTAAATTACAATTGCTTATATATTATAACAATTATCCCTTGAAGCTATATAATATGTGACAACAGATCTCTTGAAACATGCTCCTTGACAGATATGGTCCTGATGCAACTGAAGCATGAAGAGACAGCATGCTTGGCCACCTGCTATCGAGAGCAGAGGGCAGAGTTGCCATCACAAGATGTTAATGGTCTTCTATAGATTTAGGTTAGGCTAGTATCCAGGATTGCCAAGCCCACCCCCATTTTTTTTATTGACAATCTGCAAACTTTTTACATATTTTTTTTTTATTGATGAATGTTTTACATAATCTAAATGTAATCCTTCTTCCAGGTGGTAGCAAGGCCCAGAATTAACACCAGTCAGGCTTACATGATGGAAACAATGGTTTTACATAATGCTGCTCCCACCTCTGGGGTCCCCTACTCACCTGACACCCCACCCTGTGCTGCCTCCCCCCCAGCCCACCTCCCACCCTGGCCCCCCACTGGCTCTGCTTCCCCTGACCTGGCAGAGAACTCTAATGTCTTCTACCCCTGAAGCTCTGGCCTGACTACTTTACTCTTCCTCCCTGTCCCAGTGCCTCAGATTGCCTGGGGGTTGAAGGTGAGCAGCCAACAAGAAGCAGTGGCAGCATGTGACTGGGGTTTGGAAGGAGGCTAGGGAGGTTCCTGTAGGTCACAAAATACTGACGGAGAGTTCCCTGCAGGTACTGAACTGTGATCTCACTCAGACACAAGGTGGCAGTACTCTGCTCTGTCTGCCCAACACTTGCATCTACCCTGATTTTGACAACAGATCTTCAATCAAGCTCAGGGCTTCTTAGTTTCTAAGAATGGCTTGACTTTTTAAAGAACTTTATAGACAAGCATCTTTAGCCTTTTTTATGGACTGTCTGTAAATTTATGAATATTTGGTAATTCTGCTGGTACCTCAAAAGAAGATGTGCTTTGACTTACAAGGATTACTGCTGAGCAACACCAGTGTCTCCAGCTTTGACATTTTTGAGTGACATCTACATGCTCATCTCACTCACTACTTTGTCTCTCAGAAAAAAATCAGTATGGGGATTACATCCATCTTAGAATCATAGAATCATAGAAAATTAGGGTTGGAAGTGACCTCAGGAGGTCATCTAGTCCAAGCCCCTGCTCAAAGCAGGACCATCCCCAACAAGATCATTCCAGCCAGGGCTTTGTCAAACCAGGCCATAAAAACATCCAAGGATGGAGGTAACCCATTCCAATGCTTCACCACCCTCCTAATAAGAAAGTTTTTCCTCATATCCAACCTAAACTCCCCTTACTAGAACTGGAGACCATTGCTCCTTGTTCTGTCATCTGCCACCACTGAGAACAGTCCAACTCCATCCTCTTCATAACCACCCTTCTCCCCCTCAATCTTTTCTTCTGCAGACTAAATAATCCCAGTTTCCTCAGCTTCCCCTCATAAGTCATGCACCCTAGCTCCCTAACCATTTTTGCTACTCTGCACTGGATTCTCTCCAACTTGTCCCCAACCTTTCTGGGGGGGGCGGGGCAAAACTGGACACAGCACTCCCTCAATCTGCTGGCAATGCTCCTACTACTCCCTGTGGGATTTGTGGGTGGGTGTGGGCCCCTCTGCCACACATCCCCACCATGGTGCACAGCTCCTGCTGCTGGTGGCTAGGCAGCAGCAAGCGGTGGGCCCTCAGGGTGCTCATGACCATGGCAGGCAGAGGCCCCAGTGGCACATGGCTCCAGCTGAGTCCCAAGGGCTGCATGTGATGGTATGGAGCTGGCCCAGCCTGACCCACTTGTGCATGCCTTTGAACCAAACTAGGCTGGCTCTGTGCAAGCCAGTGAGGCTTGCAGCACTGCACATGGGAGCTGCGCACCATTGGACTAGGCTGGGAGCCCCACATGGAGGCACGGAACTGCATGCCATCAGGCTGGGCTGGCTCCATGCCTCCACATGTGTCTTCCTGCTGAAGTGCTGAAAGCCCCACAGGAAGCCATGGAGCCAGCTGGCCCAGCCCAATGGCATGTGGCCCACACTCACCAACAAACCCCACCATACCCACACACACCCCCACAGCCACCCACAAACCCCATACCCACCTCCCCCTTCTGCATGCAGGCGCTCCCCTCCCCACTTACCAGCTGTCCAGCTATGCACCACTGTGGTCAGTGCTTCCACATGGAGCCCTGCAGAGGTGGAGGCACAGAGCCCACTGGGGTTAAATTTTGCAAAATTATGCAATTATGTGCAGTTATGCCTTTTATGTGAAAAATTGTGCAGGTGCATAATTGCGTAATTCCCTGCAGTATACATAGTGCCACATCTGTGCACTGCATTATAGTGCAGCAGAGGGTCTCCTGGTCCCACAATGCTCTGCTCTCCCCCACTCCAGAGGTGGAGGGAAGGAAAAAGGAATGGACCATCACTTAGAGCTCTGGTCTCTCATTTCTTGTGGGTTCCCTAAGGTGCACAAGCGACTGGTGCTTCCTGAATCTGGGGGGCACCCACAGAAGCGGCTAATGGTGGCGGCCCTGTCAGGGAGGGCACAGCCCTGCTGACAGCATCAGTGTCAGCTGTCACGGGGGCACTGGCCCCATCGGGGGGGTATGTGCACCCCCTACCAGTCAACTATGCTGAGGTGCCACCCTATCACTGACACGATGCCTGCTTCCTTGTCGACGGAAGAGAGGGAACAGGATGGGGACTCACAGGAATGGAGAGATCACTGAAAGCTTGCCCCCCTGTAGGAGGTGATGAGCAGAGCTGCCACCACCAAAATGCCAGGGCTACATTGCATTCACTGACACCCTGCCCCCCTCCAGTGTGCAGGAAAAGAAGAGCCAGAGCCAAGCAGTCCCCTCATCATGCCCCAGGCTGGAAAGCACGCTACCATATGCCTTTGTGGCATTTTTGTAGCGCTCCAGCCTTAAGGCTCGACAGTAGGTCATTATGACAGTTTGTTGACATGCTCACTGTTTTCTAAACCATGTTAATTGATTTGCATCACACAGTTCAAATCAAATTTCAGTTCAAATTAAGGGTTAATAGATGATCATTGACCATCATGGCAGAGGTTGCTGGCTATACACAGTCTAGACACTTGACAGTTCCTTAACAGACCCAATTTGCAGCCTCTGTGTGTGAGCTTATGCATAATTAGGAGATGATAATAAGTCTATTTAAGCACTGCACATTGTTGCAAATGTACTGACAGTTTTCTAAAGTGCTGTTCAAGAAGCTATAATGGGTGCAATTGACCTGATACTTAGTCACGATGGCCACGTCCAGATGAGTGTGGTTGTGCGGTACGCAGCATGGCAGACACATCTGCGGCACCACATACTACACGTTCAGTTGTTCTCTGCACTGCAAGGGAGGAGTACAGACGTTTTGTTTGACCCCTGGACCCCAGCAACTGAGAGCAACCATATTCTAGTACAGAGCTGGCGTAAGAAGCCCCTACTGCAATTAACCATTTTAGAACTCAAGGGCTAGGAATTTCCCATTCTGCATACATAGAATCATAGTGCTTAAGGTCAGAAGGGACCTAAACAGATCATCAGGTCTGACCCCCTGCCCCAGGCAGGAACGGGTGATACATTCAAGAGTGGGAATGGGATAAAATGGGCATCTTTGAAGAAGCAATCTCTCCAAGACACATTTAACAGAGGTGCTTAGACCTTCTAAGCCTTTTAAGTCTATCAGGAATAAAACCAGAAACAACACATGCACATACATAAAATGCTCCTTGCATATCACTGGCAAACTTGGGATATTGTGCTTAAGGGGGGAAATTTGGGATTGCTCAGGATTTTTGTTAGATATCATAATAGTTGGCTAATTACAGGCCTTGTAGTGACAGAAGCAGTTTTTCAGAATACCTGTGAGACCATATATTATGGCAGAGGTCTTGCTGCTGGAATGTTGTTCCTATAGGCTAAAACACTCAATTACAGTGGTATTTTATGTTTGCTCACTAAAAACAAATGAGCAAAAAGTACTGTTCTAAATTAAATTAATCTATTTATCTGCAACCTGCTCAGACACAACATCTAAGCCTCTGCTTCCACCTGGTAAATTCACTAATATTTGTTAAGTGCTTCAGCTCACATCTCTGGGTAGAAGGCAGTAGTGTCTAAGTGGTGAGATGATGCAAATCAGTACAACTTCACTGATATAACTGACAAAGCTCTAGTCACAACAAAAGTAGAAATTTTATTTCCAAGAAAAGAGTGACTAAGACACAGGTCAACAGCACTCTTATCACATTTAAAAGAGAAATGTGGTATGTTAGGAGACATTAGAGGTCTCTTTCCTTTCCAAGCATAAAATAAACCCTGAAAATATTATTATACTTGCATTGTTGTAACCACTTTAAATTAAGCTGCTACTGCACTCCTGATGTTCCCAAAGGCTAAGGAAATTATTTCTAATATTCCAAAAGGAAAATTTCACCTTTGAAACTGCATAATTAGCTTCTGCTCAAGAGAAACTTGCCATGGAAAATCTGAATCAGATATCTTCAGCTTTTTTTGTGCAACAAGTGAATGAAAAGAATATCCCCTTCCCCCCGCATTCTAAAAAAATTAGAAAACAAGTATATGACAAGGGCTACAGAAACATGGCCTAATCCTGAAAGATGAAATTTGTCATGGAAATAGCCCTCACTGAGGAAAGTGTGCTTTGCTTAGTTTGAAAATAAACATGGGCTTGATTTAATAAATTGCAGCATGTGAAATTTATGCAGAGCATACCCATCAATTTTTTCAATAAGCCAGGAGTTGCATATTTTAAAGATATACTCCATGTACATGTATGAACAGCTCAGAAAGTGCACTTCTAAAAATTGGTTAAGAGACAACACCCCATGGGAAACTCTTTATTGTGCCCTCTAACTGTGGTTTTTTGGATTTTTTTCATTTAGTCTCAGGCCTCATAATTAGTTTAAAATGAGGTAAGCCCTTAGATATTTTTAATTAAAGCATGTTTTTAAAACAGCTAAACGATTAAGGACAAAATAAAGTAACTAAGGAGCTAGCTATAGAATGTATATAAGTATGTATGCACATGCGTACATACATATACACACACGTCCATTTATTTATTTTTATGTGTGTACCTGCATGCACGCATGTGTGTATCTGTGTGTGCGCGCATGTGCATGTGTGCATAAGTATGGAAATGTGTAGTCAATATGCAGGACTAATAGGCACTAATTGTCTTTTTTGTTCTTTATGTCTGTTAAATGTCCAAGTGCATAGCTTACAAATAGCAGTTGGTCTACTTAACTGGTGCCTGTAAATTGTAGAACTGAAGACCTTTCTCTATTCTAGAAAAACATAGAAAACTGAATGCAAAATAACTCTTGTAGTCCCTGAGAAATTTTGAGAACTGAGCATTTGTAATGCAAAAGTTATGCTGTAACATGTATTCAGCATGTCGTACTATATTCTTAGGAAAACAGTGTGATCACATAGTTAAAAATCATAAAACCTTCAAAGCAGTGGGGAGTTAGAGTGTATTTTCAGCCATAATTTTACATGTCATTTCTATGTCTGAGTATATGGTACTTTTCATTCCAAAGATGTCAAAAGTTCTTTACAATGGGATATGCAAATATTACCTACGGCATTTCATTTACTACTAAAATGCTACTACGTTCATGAGGATACACAGAAAAGAGTGTAAAGTGACTTGACTGTCAAACTTAAAACTCAGGAAATGAGGAATACTGTAACCGCTGCTGAAGGGGAATTTATATTTAGTGGAAGGTCATTTCCTGAGATGAACTCTGGTTGTGTTGACATGCTCTTGTAAAAAGTGACATGGGACATCTAAGGACCACAATTTACCAGAGTGCCTGTGTATTTCTTATCCATGTGATAGCACCTTCAACAGCACAGTGTTTCAAACACCTTGCTGGGGCAGTGGTTCAATAGTGAGCCAGAGGGTAAAATGCCATCACTGCTTTTTATGGTATCCTGGCTTTTCCCCCCCACTATCCCCCACACAAGGCAACTTAAGAGATCTGATAGGATCACACATGCTGAATACATCTCACAAAGCCAATGCTCTGTCAAAAAGAAATGGATTGTCCAACATGTACTGCAGTTTGAGAAATGGCTCCAGCTTTAACGACAAAATCCTGTCTTGGAGGATGTAAGCACATATGAAAAATGGGTAAAAACATGGATACCTTAATCCCTATATAAGACAAACTGTGGTAGAGCTTTTCTAGCCCATAATGATCTGAACATATTTAGGGAATGGAAAATATAGATTCATACTGTAATACGCTAGAGATGTTTTAGGGTTGTTCTTGAACCCTATTATATTTCTAAAATTTTTAATTCCCATGAAAGATTCTGGAGAGAAGTATTACTGTCTGCCACATCAGCAATGCATCATAGTTGCAAGGAAATATTTTTTCTGTCCCCCTCCCTCTCAGAGTTGTTTCATGCCTAGTATTAATGCTTCATGCCAGAAGTTCAATTGACAATGCAAAGAAATATGCAAGCAGATTGCCCTGTCTATAATAAGTGACATTTTAATGGACCATGACAAACTCCCTTCATCTTTCTGTAACGTATCATTTTGACATGGGCAACAGAAAAACAGGTAAGTACTTTGATACAGCAGGGTTTTCCACAATGATTTTCACTGCGCTGCTAATTAGGATTCATTATTCAACCATTAAAATCAGTAGGATCATGAGTTCGTTCTATATGCCCTTGAAAGACTAAAAAGCCCAAATTTTTCAAGGCATTTCTGTTCAAACCCAATTTTTTCAAAGAACTACCCTTTATTAAGTGAGGCAGTTAACAGCAGCATTCCACGTACCTGTGTGTGACAACATCATATGATAGCTTCAAAAACCCCATGATAGACTGCTAAGAATGCGCTGGTGAGTCACACTGGTGCCAGTGCAGAGCTGGTTGGCTGACTCATGACAAAGACTAGACATTTCTCCCAACCCAAGATATAAAAAAGGCTATGCCTCACTGAAAAATGGGGAATGGGAAGCAGCAATATAGTCATGTCATTCATAGTTTCATAGTTTCATAGATTTAGGGTCGGAAGGGACCTAGTAGATCTTCTAGCCCGACCCCCCGCCAGAGCGGGAGAACAACAAAACCCCAAAACAAAAAACGGGACTCAAATGAGTCCAGCCAGGTAGGCATCCAGCCTCTTCTTAAAGAGCCCCAGGGTAGGGGCCAGCACCACTTCCCCTGGAAGTTGGTTCCAGCTCCTAGCCGCCCTAACTGTGAAGTAGTTCTTGCAGATGTCCAATCTATACCTCCTCTCCATCAACTTGTGCCCATTACTCCTTGTTATGCCAGCGGGCGCTAGGGGAAACAGCGTCTCCCCCAAACCCTTCTGGT
>NW_017729032.1:144048120-144065530 GCF_001723915.1 Gavialis gangeticus
GTCCCACATTACCCGGCGCCTTCTTCATCCTCCCAATATATTTGAAAAAGGACTTTTTGTTATCCTTAATCTTGGACGCTAATCTGAGCTCTATGTCCGCCTTGGCCTTCCTAACAGCTCGCCTACAGGCCCGAGCAAAGGAGGTATACTCCTCTTTGGAGATTTCACTCCCCTTCCACCGGGCGTATGCCGCCTTTTTGACAAGCAGGCATTCCCTGACGCCCTTGGTGAGCCAGGGGGGCTTTCGGACACTCCTGCCCCCCTTGCTTCTTCAATGCATGTCTCAAAGGCACTCAGATATTGTAGTGATGAGGGTAAAGAAGAATCTACATAGAATAGAAAGGGATCCCCAGAAAGAAAATAATAGGTGTTAGAACCAAGCACAATAGAAATCCAAGGCTAAAAATGGCTGTTACTTAAGTTAAAATTATAGGCAAAGGTCAAAAAAGCAATAAACTGGAACCGCAGGTGTGTACTGTGAGTAAGAAAGGAAGTTGCTTACAATTACACAAAAAGAATTTAAGCATGAGGTGATGCGGAGGCCAACGTAGGGAGCAAGATGAAGACTTGTGTCTTCTTTATCCTGATTTAGCTCTAGCTAGAGCAACCCTGAGGGCTGCCCTAACTTGCATCTGAGCTTCAGGACCTCTGATGGGCTGTTGTGCTACTGGTGAATCGTCAAGGCACAGGAATGGTTACAGTTTCTCCAAGTTATTTGAAGCATCTATGTCAATTTGTCAAACTAATCTACATGATAATTAAGGTCTATTCAGCTGTACATGAGCTCATCCTACAGAGGCTGGTCCAAAGCATTACAAAAATAAGCATGCTTGCATAAAAAGACTGAAGTCTTCTAAAATCTTAAATCTGTATTTAGCCTCTTTGTACATCCAACATTTTATTTAAAGCATCCCTTTCTATGGAAAACATTTAAGAACTAAATATCATCATCTTGTTAGAATCCTTAATATATTCAGGGAAAAAATATGATCTGTTACACTGATAAGGATTCAGAGGAGCTCCCTTCAGGACAAAAGAATCAACTCCAGGTTGACAGCGGCGCAAAAGAGAGCTGGATTTACCAGCCTATGATTTAAAGACTACTTTTTAGTAATTTTATTACCTGAGCCAACAAACACCTTCTAAGATTTATGGTGTTTGGCCTGGGGAAACAGTAACATTTCAAACTGCAAGTTATGTACTTATAGTGACATTCCTAACCAAGCACCTACACATATGTTCCCACACACTTTACTACACTTTCATTCATACTACCATTAAAAAAACCAGAAATGATCAACTGCGTTTTTACACATTTTGGAACCATCACATTAAAAAAATTATAAAAAAAAAAAAAATCACCTTGGTTAGATTTCTTAAACATATTATTTAGATTTTGTAAATAGATTATTTTGATTATTCTGCCAAAGGTCAATGAAGAAAGTCAAAAAAACAAAATCATTTGACACCCAAGATACTACTTTCTCAGGTTCCTGGCCGATTTACCAGGGACAGTCGCATCATTTTCTCCTATATTTCTTGAGGTCACATGTTTATAAACATTAAACATTACTAATCCATAATACAAAACAGTTGAAAACACTGGATCTATGAAATCACTGGAAACTATCTATTTTAGTGGAACAGCTATGGAAATGTATTTCCATATGATTTTTTTTTTAATAAAGCCACAGTTTCCATCATCATCACCGAAGATTGTATGAAGCTGGAAGGGGACATGTTTGCATTTAATATATACTAAAGAGGCCTTAAGTCCCCATAAACATAATACAAAACCTAAACCACAACTTGGTATGACAGTCTTTGCTGCTGTGAAACAAAGTCAGAAATAAGAACAGGGCTGCTTCCAGTCAGGAGTGTGGTACATTATGTGAGAAATCATGTAAGAAATGGGTTTGCTTAAAAACTAATTATATTATGACAATGCTATTTGTTATTCTGTGATATTTGTTATTAGTTTACAGTAACATATCAGATGCAATACACAAAAGATAGTACATATCTCTCACAAATAAACAACTTAATTTTTTTCAGTGTGCCAAGTAAGAGATTTCCATTCATTTCTGGTTCAGGAAAGAAACACAGCAGTGGTAGAAATAAAGACTGAGAAAGGGAATGAGTTACAAGAAGACAACTGCAGAATTCACTGGGTATTGGCGTATTCTTATCTTAGATATGGATAGAGACATACACTCATGATCACAGAACTTGAACATCAAATTCATGTATGAATTACAAAAATATTACCCAAAGCAAACATGCTACATAACTGGTTAGTGATCTCATTCATAAGCCACTTAAAGAACTGTCAATATGGGGAGTTAATTTGTTTTAACGACGTGGAGGATTAAACTAGAGAAAACTAAGATTATTTCACTTCTGAATGACCGCATACACATGGTGTTATAATGTGCTTTATGTCCATTAGCTTCACAGTTTAAGTTAATCTAGCTTAACTTTCCCCAAATTTGTTATTTGTTACTCAAAATTTCCAGTTACTAAACAACTTTAATTAGCACCTTGGCATCACCTCTTCCTACAGTTCTTAGACTGCTGTTCTCCAAAAGTTTCCAATTAATTGAAACTTTATTTCTCTTCACAGTAGATACATTCTACTTCAGATTTTTCTTGATGACATATTTACACCAGAGTTTGAATAGTAACAAACCTCAATAAAGCGTTAAACAATGAATATAATGCTTATATATGAATCTCAGTAATTCTCAAATATGCTCCAAGACTTCATTTTCATAAAGGAAGCATTACAAGTTCTGCACAGCTCATGGCAGATTCTCTTTTAACTCCCTGTCACAGAGTTCCTCAACTGTATATTTCATGTGGTAAATTTTATACATAGGAACTTGGCTAATTTTATATTCCCCCAGGCTTTCATATTATTCTAAAAGAAAAACAAGATTTTTTTCTAAACCGGTAGAACGAGACATCATGTTTGACAGGACAGACTAAATTTATGGCTTGCTTGCTTCATGCTTGGACTTGAATTTTCTAAGACAGCTTCTCTAAGAAGGGACAGTAAATGGTTATTTATATCTCCTGAATATCCCAGTCATCTGAGTGATCAAATGCCAGTCGTGGCTGGGCTATTTCAATGTCAGGGCATGCTAAGATAGAAAGAATTTTACTTAATCCTGAGAGTAGAAAGAAGAGTTAAAAACTTTAGTTATGATGAATAAATAACATCAAACCCTTCAAAACATCTTAAACAAATTCAAAACTCTAATATGTTTGGCATAGTGGACTTGATAAGCCAACAGAAAAAGTTCATAATTTGTACTTTGACCTGTAGAATGACAATACCATATTTAATTGCATACAACATCCATTTTTTCTCCCAAAATTTTAACTGCTAGAAATTGCAGTGTGTATCTGAAATGAGAAAATGTGGAGAGCAAAGAGCCTGATCTTGTGGGAGCCAGACTGCTGATACAGCCATGTGCGTAGCCAGTGGCACTTGCCAAGTCAGCTGAAGGCCGACCCTACTGCAGAACAGAAGAGGAGCTAGGCAGAAGTGTTCCAGCAGAAGTGTTTCAGAAGTGTTCCAGCAGGATCCACCCTCAGCTGACTCAGTAGGTGTTGTTGGCTGAGCCAAACTACAAACTTCTCTTGTCTTCTCCAGCTGGATGGGCAGCCAGTGAGACCTGCTAAGCAAGGTGGGGGCCCAATCCTGCTGGTGTCAAGCTGCCTGGCCCCTCTTCTCATGAGCCAATACAAAGACAATGTCTATTAGGGCTGTGCAAAGCAGGCTGTACTCTATCCAGATTCAGCCTGATTTGGGGGGCAGTGATTCAATTTGCTGATTCAGATCCCTGTCCTGATTCGATTCAGACGAATCCAAATCTGAAGATTTGATTCTGATTTGGAGGATCAATGATTCAGCCATAGACACAGCTTTCAATGTTTTTTCTACATAGCTTGAGGTACCAGGCACAGCTTGTGAACACTGAGATGGTGGGCCAGATGAACCGTTCCACAGGATTGTGGTTCCCTCCCCCGCATGCTTGGTGGTGGATGTGGAAGTTGACTGGAAGTACTTCTGGTCCACTTCCAGGTCTGCCACCAAGTGCACAGGGGACCCCTCCCGCACCCCCCCATTTTAGCGATCAGCCACAGGGGGGACCCTGGGTGCACCCCAGACCCAGAAGGCACCAGTTGCAGACAGGAGGCGGGGGGGAGGGGTCCACCAGAAGTGCTTCTGATCCACTTCTAGGTCTGCTGCTCGGCACAGTGGGACACCCCCTCCCCCCCGCGTTCCCATGGGATGCTCCATCCACCTCAGCATCCATGAGCCACCTGGTACCTTGATGTACATAAAAAAAACATATAAAGCCGTGTCTATGTCTGAATCGTCAAATCTCTCCAAATCAAATCAGAGGCTTCTGATTTGATTCAGAGAGATTAATGGGTCTCCTGATTTGATTTGGATTCAGAGATTCAGCTACCAAATCGAATCAGCAACCGAAGCTTCGCACAGCCCTAAAGTCTATGTTTTCAAAATGGTCAACAGATGCTTTCGTAGAAGAAGGGAGGAGTGTGGGGGCTGCGCGTGCACAGTGGGGAGTGCTGGTGATATAGGCAGTATGGCTGGGCTGAGCTGCTCACCATGACGTGCAGCACTGGCCGGAGCTGCATGCTGCTGGGCGCCAGCACCCATAGTACCCCTGCCTGCTCCTGCTGCACCATGGGAGAAGTGTGGGGGGGCCCATATCCCCCCACCCTCCCTCACCCCACAAATGCCACACACCCTGCCCCACAACCCCCCATATATACACCCAACATACCCATACCCTATGCCCCCCCACACACCCACACCCCAGCAGACACTCCCCCCACACCCCAGCATCACACACACACCCCACCCCACATGATACCATACACACACCCTGCACCCCACATACAATATACAAGACTAAGACTTAATTTTTGAGTTATTATGCAATCACCTCTACATACAGTATGCAAACACAAATCATGACAAAAATATTTTTGTAATAAAATTAAAATATGTTATAGTAGGTGTTTGACTTTCAGTGTATGATTTGGTTTCTTTCTGGTTCTAAGATGGCAGCCTCCCTCCCAAAAGGAATATTTCTGGGGGACAAAGGGAGGGACTTCTGGTGGCAAAGGTCAGGGGTTAGGGATGGGACTTCTGGTCCCAAGACGGCAACTGGGGGCAGGGCAACTGTCAAGAGGCGGGGATACCCATGCAGCCCTCAAAAGCTCACCAAACCTTGTTAAGTAGCCCTCCACCTGAAATAATTGCCTGCCCCTACTCTAAAGCCACCCTTAGGATCATAGAGATGTAGGGCTGGAAAGGACCTCATGAGGTCATCTAGTCTAACTCCCTGCTCAAGACAGGACTACCCCTGACTAAAACATCCCAGCCAAGTGTCTGTCTGACCTGCCTTGAAAATATTCAGGGATGGAGAGTCCCAGCTTCTCTAGGTAGCCTGTTCCAATGTTTCTTGATGCCCAAAAGCTTGTCAATTATGGCTAGGAACAAACATTCAAAAAGCCTGAGCCTGAATTGATTCAGTCTTTGCAGGTTAATCTAACCTGCAAAGAGTGCACTGGTTTGCAAGTGGATAGACATCTGACACATGCCTGCAGTGGCTCAAGCCAGAACCCTGGGGGTGCTAGAGCAGCCCTCCCTTCCACAAGGAGGCTGAGCTGAGGAGGGAGGCATGGCCAGGCCCCAGCAGCTCCCTGGCAGCCAGGAGCAATCTGGGCACACAGGGCTGCCCGGGGGGGCTGCCCAGCCCCAGAAGGAGACTCTACCCCCACTCCTACGGCCACCTACAAGTACCTCAGGGGAGAACACAAATATCTGGGGGAGCAACTCTTCAGGAGTGCACCTCAAGGGAGGACAAGGACAAACAGACATACGCTTATAGAGGGCAAATTTAGGCTAGACATAAGGAAAAACTTTTTCCCCATAAGGGTCACCAGAATCTGGACTACCCTCTCACCAGAGGTGGTGCAGTAACCATCACTGGAGGTGTTCAAGAGGCTGCACAGGCACCTTGCTGAGCTTGTCGAAGCCTAATAACTTCCTGCCCACAGGAGAAGCCTGGACGTGATGATCCTACGGGTCCCCTCTGGCTCCACAACTCGATGATTCTGTGCTCCCCCAGGGAAGGGGGAGGCTCTGCTCCATGATGAGGGGCGCTCTCCCCCCTCCTCCCCCCAGAAGGGCAGCGGGAGTGCGGAGTACAGCTGGACAGGGTGCGGGTGTATGGGGTGTGAGGGAGGGTGGGGGGTGTAGAGCCCCCCCCCCGTGGTGTGCAGCCTCCACTCCCTGGCAGTAGCAGCATGGCGGGGTGTCAGGGTGCTCACTCCCAGCGCAGGCACGGCTCCGGCCAGCACTGCGCTAGGCGGGGAGCGGAACCTGCCTTATCCCTGCGGCTCTGCTCTGTGAGCCTGAGCCTGCAGCTCCAGCTCCCGCAGAGGAGGAAGCCCCACACTGGAGCCGGCTGCTTCCCCTGCTCCCTGCTGTGCTGTGCGGGTCCCGGCAGTCTGCCGGGAGTAGAAGGAGCTCGGCCCCTGCTTCCTCACAGAGTCCAGCATAGGGCTTCCCCCCTGCGGGTCTGGAGCTACAGGGGTGGTGTGGAGCCACGGGGGCAGAAGTGGCCAGGCAGGCTGCGTGGGGCTGCGCTCCTCGTGCCCAGCGCAGCGCCGGCTGCCTCTACTGCGGCTCCTCACAGGACCTGCAGCTCCGCACTCGCCGCGGGGAAGAGGAGGAGGAGGAGTCCCCCCGGCATGGAACACGGCCGCCCCCGCCCTGGGGACGGGCAGCATCGCATGGAGCCCTGCCCCCGGCCCCGCGGGGGGGGGGGGGGAACAGTCCCCATCCTCACAGGGTCCCCTCCCCACCCTGGAAGGAGGAGGGTGAAGAATCTTCCCCAGCAGGAGCAGAGCCCCCCGCCCCAAGGTGAAGTGGGCAGGGAGGAGGGTTAATTCGTCTCTGCCCCTTCCCTGCAGCCGGGGCCTACCAGTTCCAGGGGCCACCACTGCAGCCCCCTCCCCTTTGCTCCCTGGCAGACAGGCTTGCCCTGGCTGCAGTGGGGAAGAGGGGAAGGAGGGAAGAATTACCTCCCTCCCTGCCCACTTTGCCTTAACCGGGCCATGCCAGCCGGTGTTTCCACTACGGTTAGTCCCTGTAGCTGGAGAGCAGAGGAGTGGGGTCAGCCCTGCCCTGCCCAGCCCAGAGAGCATGCTGGGATGCTGGGGGAGTCTGGTTTACCAGCAAGGTCTCTGGAACAAACATTGCATAAACTGGTTTTATCCAAATCAGTTAAGTCTGATACTACATTCAACCAGGTTTATCTCAAACCGGTTTCAGCCATTTTCAAACTGGTTTATGTGCACTGAATGGCTGTTCTGTTACAGGCTTAAACCAGTTTCTGATCACTTAAACTGGTTTATGTGCAATATCTGTCCCTAACCTATGTGTGTAATAATTTCAGGTTGAAATGTAGTTCCCATTTGTTATTGCATATTTCTATAGCCTGCTTAATAACTATCCATCTCATCTCACTGGGAATGTTTAATTAAGGACAACTCATGTGCATTGCACTAATACTTTTATAGGTAATATTATTCTTTTTGTCTTTCTATTAAAAAAGATAAAATAGATCAACTAGTTTGCTCCACTGGTTTGGGGGCAACACTGACAGCAGCTTTAGCCATCAAGTGACAAATGTGAGGTGCACAGAAAAGGCAATATGTAGTGGGTGATACATCTTTGCTCTACTTAAGACAGGATGGTTCTTGCAACCCTTTAATTTTGCTGCATCAGATGGGAAGCCAGTTATATTTGTTCATGAAGTATAATCCATGACATACACACACACAAAAAACCAAAAAAAAACCCTGGAGCTGGCTGATGAAAACAGGCTTTCTACATTTGAAATATTGCAAACAGATATTGCCAGAAGGTCATCTATAACAAGTCAAGCAGCTAGATCAAAATACCGGATCATGTTGCAGACCTCCTTGCTGTTGGCATCATTAACTTCATCCATCATAACAACAAAAAGTCCTGATCTGGCATGGTTCACAGTTCTGTGCTTGTGATATACTGACAGTTATTTTGTTGATGCAGGTTGCTTGTGCTCTTCCACACAAATGCTCTTTTGCAATGGCAATCTCAAAGCATCACTTTTACTTGGTGAAATATCAGTAAAATGAGTGAACGTGCCATGTTGTGCCATTGTTAGCGACACAGCAATAGTAAGCGTTTTGCTTTGTGATGTTTTGCTGGAGCAAAAAAATGAACTCCTGTTACCCTGTGCAAATACCATGTGCTACACAACATATATTTTACAAGATGTTTCTTCATGTCTTTGCCAATACATATATCTTTATAAAAGCACAAAAAGCTTGGTTCTCTGAATCCTTCATTCCTTTTATACCATAGATTTCACTCTATTCAAGAATGAATTTGCATGACTACATACAGTATTTTCTAGAACATGGAGAAGGCAGGGTCTTCTGCTAGTAAGTGCATTGGGACCAATCCTGGGTATACGCTGAGCATATAACTAAGAAGATGCTAACTTGTTAAGTCTTTATTTGAATAGGGTTAGTTCTAAGTAGCAAGGAACTCATTCCAGTATAATTGCAATGACTGCATTAAGACTGCCTTGTTATTAGTATGGATGTCCCTGCAAAGTGTTACTTATAAAAAACCAGACTCGTGACGTAAAGAAAAGGGGGCCATATTGTTGGAAAAAAAGTGAATATTTTCATTAAATTCTTGCACACACATCACACAAGCACTCAGTGGAGAGCTCCATAAATGTGATAAAGATGAAATCTGATGGAAAAACTTAAATCATACACATTTAGGCATATACTGTATCATGGCTATAAAATGGAGCTGGAAAATGAACACCCAAGAAACATAACACACTTTCCCCCATGTACTAAGTTTTCCAATTATTTGTAATAAAGATTTATATGAGCTCTTTGTAACTGCCAAAATTTCTTTATAACATCATTCCCATTGCTAGGAAACCCTAACTCAAGCAGAGCTTTCTGTATCAAAGTGAAGCAATTATATTTATAATCCTTCCATTTTTTTTTCTAAAAAATAAGCAATTCACCTAAATCATGCTGGTTATAGATGATCTTTTAGCTTTTTCTGTTTTTAATATTGCAAAAGTAGAAAGCCTGTTTTCATCAGCAGGCTCCCAGGTTTTTTGTGTCATGGATTATACTTCACAAATGATTTTAAATCATTCTATTTTCTTCCTATAATTATAATAACTGAATAAATATAAATTATCCACTAATTACAATAATTTTTTGATCTCATTATAATTGTCTAAACCGCTTGTTTCATACATGGAGCTTCAAATCAACTCCCCCACAGGTCTTGTTCCAACATGTAGAGAACCTGCAGGTTGTTACACAGCTACAAATAATTCATATTTTATTAATCTTTTTCTTTCCTCATCCTGCCTGCATTTTTGCTCTGCCTGCCACCCAACATCAAATTTTCCTGGGCTTCTCCCCTAGTTCTCGTTGTCCCAGATCTTTTCCCCTGTCCTAGACCCATCTTTCTTTTTCTCAGATCCTTCCCTCTGTCTCAGTGTCCCAGAGCTTCTCCTTTCCTTGGCAGAAACATCTGCCACTTCCCTTGCCCTCAAGGCCCTTCTTGTTCTTCTATAAAAAGGGTGACCATACATCCCAGCTTGGTGGGAACAGTTCTGGATTTCAGAGACTGGTCCCATCCAGTCGGTAAAAATTACCATGAGAGTCCCAGGCATGGGCAGCAAGGCAGAGAGGCAGAGCAGTATGTGAAATAGGAAGCCCTATCAGACAGCTAAGTTGCCCTAAAATAGGTTAGCTTGATCAGTGAAATGGCCATTAAAAAGGGGAGATGATTTTCAATACCTGTGAAGTAAAGAACAATGGATCATTAACAGGCCATTGACTTGCTTGGCTGCCTGAATATTAATACCAATGCTGCACCACGCCATCCTGCCACTGCTTCTGCCTGCAGCAGAGCTGACTTGTGGCATAGGGTCAGGGTCATGGATTTCACATGGTCCTGTATGGTCTATAGAGGTATATATGAACTGCTGGCAGCTCTGTGTCTTTAGCCCTGAGGTTCTCACAGAGAGCTGTCCATCATGTGTCCACCCCTGAAAATTTTGGAAACATATTTTCATATAATCTGGTGACTCCGAGATTTCATGAGAGTAGACAAGGCTGTCTCTTTCACCCCCCTCCCCCCCTGCTTCCCCCAATAAATCACAACCTCTCTTCCGAGCCTGGGTGAATGACAGAGATGACATTCCTGCTCAGCGAAGAGCCAAGACCATTAACACATTCACTACTGAGATTATTCCAAGAAGCCTGGCCAATGCACCTGAATGGCACAATGTCCTGCATCAAAACCAATGCTTATGGGTTGACTAACTAATTAAGTAAGAAGTCACAGTACGCAAAATTAATACAGAGTTCTGAGAACTCAATTGGCACACTTAGAAGCCTGTTGGAACAGGGATGGTAGCCTGCTGGCTGTAAGGAATACAGGGCAGTGTCACCCAGTCTTAGATTCAGGGTTTCAGTACTAGCTCTGTCATGAGCTTCCTGGATAGGTAAGACATCCTCCTTTTCCTTTTTCTTCTTTTATCTCTAAAATAAGGATCACAATCATGACTTTGTTTGCAAAGCATTCAGAGTTTTATTGAGGAAAGCTTCTGGATTCACTCTGGGTATTTCAATTTTGACAAAAAAGCACCTAGCATCAGGAGGGAGAGCTGGACCTCAGATCCAATATAACTAGAAGTACCTCCTCTGCAGTTCTGACTCAGGTACCTAAGCTTCAGAGACAGTTGAAAGTCCAACACCCCTCCTCCCCAACCCTTTCCAGTGTTTGCTATTGCCAAGCTCCAAACAGATTCCTGCTTAGCAGTGGATTTTGTGAATCCTTTGGAGGTGCCCAGTTCTCATTTTCTAGTGTGCTTAAGTGATACATGACCTTGGGTTGCACACCAGAACTTCACCGCGTAAGAAGGTGTTTCAGCAGCAACCACCCATGTTGGCAGACTATTATACTTCTGCTATTAAACAGACTTATGACAAGTCTCTAGATGAACATCAAACCTTCCAAGAGCTCCTCAGGGGCTAAAAATTTAAAAAAGAAAAAAGTACAAGAACATGAATGCTTTTTTTGTGCATTGTTATTCCCTGCAGCTTTGTAGCTCATTTAGAATTGGTTGATGCCAGTGCCAACAAATGGTTTATCTTTAAACATACATACATATGGGGGTGGTTTCACCATCAAAAAGCATGTACTGCTTAACTAGTAACTCAGTATTCCAACTGCACGTACAATAGATGTTCATGATATTTGGTAAACTGCTCTAAACATTCCTTTAGAAAAACCCTGGCTCAGCAGCATACTGTGAATATATTAATATATGTGCTAATGTACTGCCACCCAGTGGAATCTGAGTCTGGTTTATCAGAGCTTGCTCTGAATAGCTGCACTTGTAACCTGCAGGCTCTCATTATCCTCTAGGTATATGACAAGAACTGGAGGTGGCAATAAAGAAAATAGGAGCATGTGAAACAAATTATACCAAAGTATCATATTAGCAAGGGTTGAAATAGCATTAATTATAGTTGAAAGCATTGTGGAAAAGAAAAGAAAAGAACCTATGGCTTATTTTATTCAGTAAGGCTAAATACATCTCTGTTTAGTGAGGGGCTAGGCTTTCTCAACCTCTGCTGAAGCCAAGGGAAGCTGAATGTACTTAGTCACTCAAGGATCAGGACCTAAAAGAAACCCCATTATAATTTTTAATTTATAGTTAAATCTAAAGTATCCCTAACACACCAGATGTTACCAATAATATTTATTTCTAATACCCTGTCTTTTCTGATTGGGCAATTCCATAGTGTAGTGAAAACCAATACAGAATTGTCCAGCTTATTTGAGATTATTATTGCTGTTGTTGTGATCATTAGTATTATCATTATTATCATTACATACCTCTCTGTCTACTTTTCTTCCCAATTCTTTGGGATTTTCTTTGGCTCCCAAAGGTTTCCTTCTTTGGCATATTCATGTTTCTTTCTTTCTACAGCAACATGTACTGTATGGTAGAGAACAGACCAGTCTCCTGAAGCTACTTTTCCCACCAACCAGTACTGTAATGTGGGGTTGGCAAGCAGGGCATGTACCCTAGCTGCCACCTAAGAGGAGAGGTACCAGAAGGACTGTGGAATGGGAAAACCTTACCCTAGTGCACTACTTCCCTTTGCCTCTGCTGTCTGCTTGCCTCTTCAACACACACTGCTGGCACAGACAATGTGTGTCATAGAGTGCAGGGCATTCTGGGAATTGTAGATTTGTAGAACAGCAGTGGAGTTTCCTCCTGCTAGGAGAGCAGAAAAAAAAACCTTAATTTTTACTGCCAAATACAGCATTTTCTTTTTTGCTCTCTGGATATGGGCTCCAGCCACAAAAGAGTGGGGTGAAAGAAACAAGGTGAAAGAAATTGGATGTCATTGCATGACACATACTTCCTGGGTCTCTGCTTGCTCCTGCTTCTGCACCTGTGATAAAGGGGGTGGTTCGGAGAAGGGAGGATGAGAAAATGGCTGCGTGGGGTGCTTTCTCTTCCCCCTTCCCCCAGCAGCAGCAAACTCCATTGCCAACCTAGAAAACTACTGTTCTCACAAAGTGTCATGGAGTATGACATTGCCCAGTAGGCAGAAGAAAGAGGGGGAAGGGTAAGAGCTGGCTGCCCAGGGCAGATTTCTTCCATGTTATGCCTCTACCACCCACTTCACACATGGTCAATTTATGCACTGTTGTTTTATTAATATCTCTTGCTAATGAAGTAAAAAACAAAACTTTTCTTTCTATTAAAGATGCAAAGGTATATGGAATAAAATTCAACATAAGCTTGCCAAAGGTAGATAGAGCTAGATGAATCTGATAATTTCTGTGATAGGACAACACATTTTCTAGACAAGGGAAATGGAGTTGCTCTAATCTTTCTGAACTTCAGTAAATTAGAAGCTGTAGATTAGCATTATAGGCCCTAGAGATCCTTGGTCACTATCTTCATCCATAATTTATGTAGGACCCATGGAGCTGGGATTGATAACTAACAGGGCGTGTCTACATGTTCATTAATGCACTCTTACTAATGTGCACTAAATTTAGTACCTCTTGGTGTTTGTACATGAGTGTGGAGGCTACTCTGACATGCTGTAACTACAGCACATTGGAGCAAATTCAATTAATTGAGTCTTCTGGAGCATGGTTATTACTGTACTCTAGCAGCCTCCTGTGTCTCATGTATCAGCATCCCCAAACTTCAAAATGGTCATGGGGGTGCTTTAACTAAAGCTTATTGAACAAGCTTTAGTTCAAGTGCCCCCACCACCATTTTTAAGAATGGGGATGCTGATACACAAGATGCTGCAGCACTTTAATTAGAGCAGACTTTCAGAGCCGCTCTAATTAAAGCGCTGCCCCCACACCCCCAGAGCACATGTAAAAGTGTCCTCCCATGTGAGGCACTAAATAAACTATGCATTAGGCTCCCCTAATGCACAGTAGCAAAAGCACATGCTTTTTTAGTGATGGTTAATGCACAGTGGCCTATTTTTACTGCACGTTAGGATATTAGCATGGTTTTTTACATAACACTTTAATGCACAGTAAAATAGGCTACTTCACATTAAAGCACATATTTAGACATTCCCACAGAGTACTTCAAAGGTTGGTCTGAGGACTGATCTTATTTAGTATATTCATTAATGGCTCTGGCAGGAAAACTAGGAAAGTGCTAATTAAATATGCTGATGACAAAGTTCTGGAGCACTGCCAATACAGAGGAAGGTGAGAATTACATACAGGAAGAAAAAGATGATCTAACAGAAATAAGATATTAGGTAGTACAATGTGCTAAGTCACATATTAGAGATTAGGACTGTGCGAGGCTTCGGACAGAGCTTCGGAGAAGCTTCGGATGCTTTGGGGTCCGAAGCAGCACATCTGAGTCGAAGTGCCGCCTCGTTTGGCTTCCTGAAGCGGTTTGGAGCTTCCAAAGAGCTTCAGAGCCGCCGCAGAGATCCAGCCATAGGGTATAATGGGGAAACAATAAAATATCTATAACTTTGTTGGTTTTTTTCCAATTTGGACAAAATTTTCATAGATGGTATACTCTGCACAGAGAATGAATCCTACCAAGTTTCAAGGAGATCAGTGCAGGGTTTTGGGGAAACAGCACCCCAGATTCTTGAAAGCAAAACTCATGTCACATCTAGGCATTACAACATAGGGTGGTGAAAACTGCAGGGCTGGTAGCTCTTACTGAGGCCACTAAGTTTGCCAAGTTTCAAGAAGATCGGTGCAGGGGTTTGGGGGGAACTGCCCCTCAAGCTGTGGACAAGCAAAACTCATGCCATGGGTGCTTGTGGGACTGATTGTCTCTGTCTTGGTGCGGGGAGGGGAGACACTCCTGCAGATGGAGGCGGAAACCCGGTCTGGGGCTCCAGATTGGATCGCGGCCATCCGAAGTGGCCGGATCCGAAGCCAGATCGGATCGCTGCCAACTCCACAGGCCTATTAGAGACTAAATAAGAATTTGTGCTATCATCAGTCATCCACTGGAAACGACAGAATAGGAGACAAACCTGAGTGTATTGGTCAACCATAAACCATGACCATATTCATCGTCATGAATGTGGTCATGGTTTATGGTTGGAGGCCATGAAACTAGCAAATACTTTCCCAGAATGCAAGTGATAATGTTTTTTCAGTAGAAAGAGGATAGTATTAATGCCAATGCAAAAACACATTGGTAAAACATTTTCTGGAAAGCTGTGAACAATTCTAGTCACCCAGGATCAAGAAAGATGAACTAAAACTGGAAAGGGTACAGAGTAGGACTACTAATATGCTCAGTAGAATGGAAAACTTACCATAAAGGAAAAAACTAAGAACTTAGTTTGTAGAGCTTACCAACCAAATGTTGGAAAAGGATTTGATTGAACTTTGTAAATACAGTGTGGGAAGGATGCTGGGGGGAAGAAAAACTATTTACACTAAAGGATAATAGGCACAAGATCAAATGGGTGTAAATTAGTCACTAATAAATTCAGGCTAGAAATCAGAAGATTTCCAAGTACAAAGGAATACGATTCTGGAATAGCCTTCCAATAGGAGATAGTTTTGATACAGAGCTTGATAAACCTATGAATTGGATCACATGGTGTGACTGCATGAAGTAGCAGGCAACTGGCCTTGGTGACTTAGAAGATCTCATCCAGTTTTATGTTCTTACGTATTCTTAACTGTCAATCACTACATTGCACGCTGAACAAACCATTGTGTATCTCAGTATCACCTTCTAGTTGCATCTTCCTGCCTGCAGATCTTGGTTCTTCTTTCACTCTCGCTGCTGTAAATTTGATTGCTCATTGTAAAATCTGAAGTACCTTTACTGGAGCTGATAGAATTATACTGGTGTAAACCATAGCATCCATTGGAGAAGAGACAGATTTTTAGTTTACATCCTTTCTGGTTGTAAATTGATGTGTCTGAACCAGACACATTGTTATGATTTAATATTTATAACTGCAGTAGTGGCCAGAGAGTCCAACTGGGATGCTGCACAAACACATTTCCTCCTCTGAAGAGCACATAAGTGGAGATTTATTCTTGCATTATTACACAGCTACTGAATTATATGCTCTGTCTCCTGATGCACCACTGTACAAAATGAATTTCATTCCTGAATCTTTCTGTACATTAAAAAAAAGAGTCTCCACAGCATCTTTTCCCTCCCTATCCTGTCAATTAGTTTCATTTTGTACATTTCCTTCCTTACATTCCCATACTGGCTGTGTATTTGTTTAATTTCTGATTAAATATAGTGAATGCCTTTTTAAAGTAAGTGTGTGGCAGTACAAAATGGCATTCTTAAGATTTCAAGAGAGGTAATTTTTTTCTTGATATCTGTAGTCTGTAATGCCTGTAGTCTGAATCTGTAGTCTGGATGGATCCTGCCTTGAGACTGACCTTGTGAAGTCCTTTCCAGCTCCACATTCCTACGATCCTAGATGGTACAAATCAGTACAGCAGATGTATAGCAAGTCACCCCATCCCGAGGCCATGAACAAATTATAATGAATGAAAACAGAGTGGGAAAAGGAGTGGTCTGTGGTACCTGTCTGCTCTTACCGTATAGTAAATGGAAGTTCATCTGCAGAAGCTTAAACCCTGATTCATAAAAGGTTAAACAGCCTCAGGTTAGCTTCTGTTTACTGTGGGGTAAGAGCAGGTTACTGCAGAGTAGCTGATGCATGCTAAGTCTCCCTGCCTGTCAGCTTGTTGCGATTTGTTCTCTGGTCCATAGTCTGAGGTACACTGGCAAGACTAGAGGAGGAGATGCACCCTGAAGGGGACTACTCTGTGCCCTGCCTGGATCTAACCATTTCTCTGTTACCAGTTTCCCCACTTTCCTCACTGTGAAAATCACATACAACTTTTTCTTACTTTTCCCTTTCCATTTTTGTCTTTTAGCCTGCAAAATTTTTGAGAGAGGACCATGTATTCTTATCTTTTTATATAGCACTTGGCAAATAGGGCCCTGCTCCTGACTAGAGACTCCAGTTATATTAATTATTAGTATCCCAGACCACTAACAAGGAATGTGAAAGGACACAGCTCTCTAGCATGGTCCATTCTTTTTACAGCACATATATATGTAAATCCCTCAACAGCACTTCCTTCTAAGTCACAATTCAGAATTGCGAAAATATGGGCATCACCTCTAGGTAGTAATTCCAGATGTTCCCAATGAAACTGTTCTTGTGAAAACTGCCAAGTAACTGCTTTTGTTGGGAGAAGGGCCACTTAATCATAAGACATTAAATTTGGATACATTTGGGCTGGGATTCCATAATAACTAGCCAAGATGGGAATCCTTGGCTTGCACATTTTCTACCCAGATAACAACTTCTATTTGATATTTGAATTTTTCCTCCATCCTTGGGAAACTCCTTGGGAAACTGTTTGAGAAGATCCTCAAGGAGCACATCTGTAATGGGCCAGCTTCAGGGATGATGCTCAAGGGCAACCAGCATGGTTTCATTAGAGGCAGGTCATGTCAGACCAACCTAGTTGCCTTTTATGATCAGGTCTCAAAGGCAATGGATGCAGGTGTCGCCGTGGACATAGTCTTTCTTGACTTCAGCAAGGCCTTTGACACCGTCTCCCACCCCATCCTCATTAAAAAACTAGGCGACTGTGGCATTGATGCCTACACAGTCAGATGGATTGCAGATTGGCTGAAGGGTCGTACTCAGAGGGTGGTGGTGGACGGGTCATATT
>NW_017729032.1:144065799-144071034 GCF_001723915.1 Gavialis gangeticus
TTGAAGATCTACAAGGTCCCTTCCGACCCTACTTCTATGATTCTATGATCCTGAATAAGAATGATTAGTTAAAATCTACACAAAACAAAAAAAGTGAACCAACAAATCAGAAATTTTAATTTCTAAGGTTTTTTTCAGAGCCATGAATATTAACTTATTTTTACTCTATTTAACTCATAATTCAAAATGAAAAGTTATTTTGAATTGGGAAACCAGAATTTTGCACTTCAAAACATGTTGAAATGGGATCCTTCAACAATTTTAGATTTTCTTTTTCAGAATGTTATTGAATCAAGAAACTTGTCATTACCAACCGCCTTCAAGGAAACATTTTCAATTTGTCAGGAAAATAGCTGGCTGAAAAATCTCAACCAACTTAGATTGTTAACTCTGTTTGCTGAAATAGTTAACCAATATTTGGGGCTGTTGCTGTTCAGAAGAGAAATTGGTGATGGAGTGGGGTTCTTCCTAGTGTTTTTTACTAACAAGAAATGTACATAAAATCCTGTTTTCCAGATTCCACTTGGAATCCCAGTGGTTAATATTGTTTCTTTAGTATCCCCAACCCTGCCAGCCAAAGCAGCCTGAGATATCAGTCTAAATTTAAAGAACAGTAAATCACTGTTGTGCCACTGAATCAGTAGACCAACCCTTAATTTACAGAAATAACAAACATGGTCAAAACTAAATTCATTTAAATTAATTCACCTAGGGAAAGGGCATTTCGAGGGCCTGGATATGTTTAAGTCAGCAGACACAAATGATCTTCATCCAAGGGTACTGAAGGAATTGACGAGCGTCGTGGCAGAACCATTGGCGCGGTTGTTTGAGCACTCATGGCACTCCAGACAGGTCCCAAAGGCCAATGTGGTCCCTATTTTCAAGAAGTGGAGAAAAGATGATCCAGGTAACTATAGGTCACTGAGCCTCACCTCTATCCTTAGGGAAACCTTTGAAAAAATTATTAAGTATCACATTTGGGGCAGTCCATTAGAAAAAATAACGCTGAAGGGCAACCAGCATGGCTTCATAGCAGGTATATCCTGCCTGCCTGACTAATCTTGTTTCTTTTCATAACTAGGTCACAAATTGCTTAGAAGTAGGAGCTGAGGTAGATGTCATTTACTTTGATTTTTAAAAGGCCTTTGATACAGTGTTGCATCCCATTCTTACAAATAAATTAAGCTGTTGTGACATAGATTATTACATGGTCAGGTGGGTGGAGAATTGGCTTATGGGACTCACCCAGAGCGTGGTGGTGGACAGGTCATTTTCAACCTGGAAAAATGAGGGCAGTAGAGTTCCCCAAGGTTCGGTCCTTGGACCAGTGCTGTTCAATATCTTAATTAGTGACTTGGATGAGGGTGTGGAAAGCCCTCAGTCCAAATTTGCAGACAACACCAAATTATGGGGCAAAGTAAATACACTGGAGGGCAGGGAGTGGATTCAGGCAGGTTTGGAGAGATTGGGAAAGTGGGCAGATCAGAATAGGATGCAGTTTAACAAAGATAAGTGCAAAATGCTGCATCTAGGGGAAAGAATCATCAACACACCTACAGCCTGGAAGGTGACTTTCTAAGCAGCACAGCACAGCAACAGAAAGGGATCTCAGAGTCATAGTTGACTTCAAAATGAACATGAGTTGTCAATGTAATCAAATGATAAGTAAAGCCAACCGCACTGTTTCATGCATTAGCAGGTGCATTATGAACAGGTCGAAGGAAGTGATACTTCCCCTCTATGTGGCATTGGTAAGACCGCAGCTGGAGTACTGTCCAGTTCTGGGCACTGCACTTCAAGAGGGATGTGGATAATCTTGAGATGGTCCAGAGGAGGGCTACTCATATGGTTAAGTGTCTTCAGGTAAGAACCTGCGAGGAGAGATTGAGGAATCTGAATCTCTTCAGCCTCAGCAAAAGAAGTCTGAGAGAGGATCTTGTAGCCATCTACAAATTCATCAGGTGGGGAGGGGGCAGCAAGGGAATAGGGGACACTGTTTACCAGGGCTCTGCTTGGGGTTGCTAGGAACAATGGCTATAAACTGATGGAGAGCAGATTTAGATTAGACATTAGGAAAAATGTATTTACAGTGAGGGTTGCCAAAATCTAGAATGGGCTTCCAAGGGAGGTGGTGTTGTCCCCTACCTTGGAGGTCTTTAAGAAAAGACTAGACAAGCACCTAGCTGGGGTCATCTGATCCCAGCGCTCTTTCCTGCCCAGGGCAGGGGGTAAGATTTGATGATCTACTAAGGTCCCTTCCAACCCTAAAAATCTATGAAATCTATTAATTTAATTATTTCAAGGGCTGTTGAAACTTTGCTCCTTTGTCTACAAATGGTCTGGTTGTCAAAACTGCTGAGTATAAGTGGATCACAACAACTTCCAGACATCAGGAAAACATTCTTTACAGTGAGGGTCGCTAAAATATGGAATAGGCTTCCAAGGGAGGTGGTGCTGTCCCCTTCCTTGGAGGTGTTTAAAAGGAGATTGGACAAACACCTGGCTGGAGTCATCTGACCCCAGCACTCTTTCCTGCCTGGGGCAGTGGTGTTGGACTCAATGATCTAATAGGTCCCTTCTAACCCTAACAACTATGAAACTATGAAACTTTAGTAGGATTAAAAAATCAAGCCAAAATACAAACCAACACCTAACATTTAGTGCATTATGTTAATCAAAAACATTACATTACTTCTGTGTTCCTTAATGTATTTGTACTTGAGGAAAAATGTATCTTCAGGGTTGTCCCAAGCAACAGTCCCATTCAAATACTGACATAGTAATGAAGTGCTGTCACTTAACACAGCTGAATTCTGTTGCAACTCAATGATTCATATAATACTGAAACCACCACTACAACCATTGAAGTAGTTTTTATATGCAATACATGCAAAACAGAAACTCATAGTGAATGATGGAATTGTGACCAGCACCTAATATAGTATATATTTTATACTAACATGTTTGTCACAGAAACAAGAAACAAAACATATAGGCATTATTTTGATGCAAGCTTGATGATTTCTGAACTCATTTGCAGTCATATGCAAACAGAAGAGTACTTTGAACCCTAAAATAATAATAGCTCACTGGGGCAGGGCACTGTTTGTGTCTGCCACTTTAAGACCTGAGCCAAGCAGCCAGCAAGTGTTTGATTGCAGCAGCCATTTTAGATCCCTGGCTGCCTATATAAACAGATCAGTTCCCTGCTGGCAGGCCAGGCAGCAGCATCACCTGGCTGCAAGGCTTCATGTATCATCTTGGAGGTAAGAGAGGAGCTGTAGGGGATGACTAGGAGGCTCCTGGTTCTGAGCATGACCTAAAACTGCACCCTGCTGGGAGTGGGTGGGGCTCTCAGTGGTGCGGGAGCCCCCAGGAAATGCCAGGCCAGTTACCACCCCGGTAAAAGGCAGGTTGGGGCACCTTAAACCCAGCTCCCACAACTGGGTGGGTCATCCACTAGTAAGGCCCAAAAGCAGACCCAGGAGTGAGAGTGGGGCTAGAGGCTCAGAGGCTTGACTGAGAGTAACCTTGACTGGTCAATGCTGGGGCCAGGGCCAGAATGATCAAAAGGGCCAGGGGCCCACCGTGAGGGACACCCAGAGCTGAGGGCCTGGGGTTCCAACTGGCCTTGGAGGCAAGGCCAGGGCCTGTGTGGCCACACCCAAGAGGGGAAGTAGTTTCAGAGAGCTAGGCAGCCCTGAATGAGGGCGGGGTAGGCCGCCTGAGTGGAGGCATCCAGTTGGGGTCTGAACTGGAGGATTCTGGGGCCCAGTGTGGGACTGGTGAAATTAACATCAGTGGATGCCATCTGCAAGGCATGGGCTGTGGTGTAGGGGAGGTACGGAGCCGCAAATAGCGTCCCCTGGCATCAGGTCAAAAAAAATGGGCAGTCTCCTGCCTAATTAAGATCATTAATTAGATAACAACAAGGTGTGGCAGGAAAGGAGCTGGGAAGTTGGCCCAGAAACAGGTGGGCAGGCCAAAGGCAAAGTGGCCCTGAGAAGGCCCCCTGCTACACTCATTTTTACTTAAGAAGTTTAAATGTGCTGTTAACTTAGGCACAAATGAATTTATTTAAGGTCACAGTAGAATGTCTCCTGAATTCCTTAAAAAATATTTCTGGACTTCTCTGATTCTATTGTTTTGTGAATCAACTATTGTTTTCTAAAAAGGTATTATTTTCCTGAATCCTGCAAGACTGAGAGTCTTGCAGGATGCAGAAGAACTGCCAATCCTTGATTTTCATGGGACTGGAGAGTTCCCAGCATTTTAGAGAATTTTAGGCCCACAGAAGAAAAGAACTAATTGATTTAGTGTGGTGTAAGTGCTTATGGATTTTAAACAGTTTTACGGTCTAAGTTTTATATGACAATAAATAACAATTTTATCGTCCAGGTAAACAGGCTTAATCATGCAAATAAGGGCTCAGTGGATCATCATCTTTGTCACCATACGCTGCCTAAAAATCATAAAGCCCAGCAAAAAGAAAAAGATGCTGGGAAAACATTATCACCTTCCTATTGCTGCTTGATGCATTTAAAAAGTGTAATCCTCTAAAAGTCGTTTTAGAAATTAAAGAAAGCTTCTCAAATCTAGATTTTTTGCCTGTTGTTTAAAACAGGCAAATTCAGCTCTCAAGTTTTTCTGTGTCCTGTCTCTGTTCCTGTGCAAAATGTATTAGAAAGTCCACAGCTGAAGCCCTGTCCACACAGATGCCAACCTTCATTGGTTTGAAAAATATCTTCATCAAGAAATTGGTCTGAATAAAATAGAAATACTACCTTAGGCTCCTGATATACATTTCCAGATAGAGTTTCAGTATAACAGATCTGTGGGGGGAAGAGAGAGAGAAATATCATTAACACTTACTGCTTCCATTTCTTCATCATATTATGAATATTTAAAGAATCTTTTATGTCCTGGGTCATCCACACAACTCTCACTAGAAGGCCATTTTGCTTTGCATTCAGAAGAACAAAGTTATAGATGCGGGGGGCTCAGAAAGGACAACTGCTTTGGAAGACTTTTTGCATGGGGCCTACCAGATGGCCAAAGGTATCATTTTATGTAACACCAATCACTGAGCCCTACCATCAGATTATTGTCCTCTGGGTGAGGTGTGTTGCAGATTACCCGTGATGCACAAGGGACACAAACTACAGGGTAAACTGCTTCAAGATTCTACCTCGCCCTCTTCCAAATCCTGTAATAACCATATCTGAGGCACATCTT
>NW_017729032.1:144071095-144071635 GCF_001723915.1 Gavialis gangeticus
CATTGGTGATGCATAGGGGGTGCACACAGGTGCAAATGCACCCCCTGAGCATGGTGGTGCACCCCCTATGAAAAGGCACTGGCAACACTGTTGGCGGCACCTGTGTGCTGTCACCACTCGCCGCCACCCCCCCACTGCTGACACCGCCAGTGGCATTTGTAGGCAGTCAGCTATTGCTGCTGGCCAGTGCCAATGCTGCTGGCAGCATCTGTGGGTAGTTGCTGAACCCTGGTCAGTACTCACCATGCCCCCGCCCCTCCCTGCCGCTGACGGTGCCAGTGGCATCTGCAGGAGCTCCCTGGTTACTGGCACAGCACTCCTCCTGCTGCCAGTGCCGCTGTGCCCCGCCCCCCATCACTGGGAGCACACATCGTTCATGACATAATTCATCCAGTCCTACCAATGTATCATATTCCCTACAATATGTTTTCAAACAGCGAGGGACATACCATATTTTTGCACACACAACTCATAGTTTCATAGTTTCTAGGGTCGGAAGGGACCTGAGAAGGTCATCTAGTCCGACCCCCTGCCATGGCA
>NW_017729032.1:144072681-144084625 GCF_001723915.1 Gavialis gangeticus
ATGATCGCTGTCGCCCAGGTGGTCGAGCACCCGCAGCCCCCTCACCAGGTCATCACCCGTGGCCAGCACTAGGTCCAACATGGCGTCCCCCCTGGTGGGGCTGAGCACCTCCTGGGTTAGATGGAGGTCCTGCACTCTGTCTAAGAACCTACATGAGCGTTCTGACCTGGCTGACTGCTCTTCCCAGCAGATGTCCGGGAAGTTCAGGTCCCCCATGACTACCACATCCTTAGCCTTCAGGATGTGAGGCTAACTCATTCCCAAACAAGACATTCACCTTGTTATGAGAAAACTGAATGAAGAAAAAAAAATCCCAGTCATGGCTGAATCCTGATTGCAGTGGCTGTGTGGGTGAGAGGGTTAACAAAGAAGCACTGACTAAAGAATGAACTCTAGCCCTTCCCTTCCCAAGGCTGATGGAGGGAGAAGTGTGGCAGCAGCCATCTTGCAGCAGCATCTCCCTGCTTCTATTCCTCCATATTTCTATTCCAGCAACGAAAAATCTTACCCACTTAAGAAAGAAGCGATGAAAAAAGCTTACCCACTTAAGAATGCAGCCTGGTTTTGGAGGACTAGTTATTGGGAAAGAAGTATGTGTAGTATGCAAGAAAGTACAGTAGCTAAAATTGAAAGATAATTTTATTATAATTCCCTTCTCTCCCTCATTTTCATTTGCTAATAGCCTTCTGGACAAAATAGCTCACCTTTTTGTTTGAAGCTTGCCATATTTTTTCTCTGTTCAGGAGCGAATTATTAATATATAACAAAATCTTTAAAATAAATCTAATTTTCAATGAGTCTATAGAAAAAAATGGCTGAATTTTGAAACTCAGAGAAAGATCTCTCAAATTGTTGCGATTTCTTTTCAGTTGAAATTTTTTTTTTATTTAGAAAAATTGGGATGTGTACAAAAATGATCTGCTGAGCAAACAGCAAACAACTGCACTGAGCTATAAGCTGAGTAGAGCAGGGGAGATGCATTATACATGTAGGCACAGCTTGGGCAGTGCACATTCCAACTGAGTTTCTTTTGAACCTGAAACTTCTTACCTCTCAGTCATCCCCATCGTTTTTTGTTCCCTACAGATGCAGTGTGGCATGTGTTTTCACATTCCATTCCAATTGGTCAGCCCAAGAATACTGATATCTTTGATCAGAGACTTGGCTGTCAGTCTGCTTCCCCAGACTTTCTGAGTGGTGAGGTCTACAGGGATCTCTTGTGCATGGCCCTATCTGATTCTTACAGACAGTCTCTGTGAGTCTTATCCTGTGGGAAGCAATTTCATAAGTGTCTTACCAGCCTCATCAGTGCTGTTAGTAAGTGCACGCTTGCTGAAGTGTACATATAGTAATGGTGAAGTTAAAGACATATACTTTTCAGAGCAGCAGAAGCAGTAAAAAAAATCTGAAGACACCTATCTGTGCCTCCAAAACATGCATATTTCTGGAATTCATTCATGTTTTTCTTTCCTCCAATCCTTCACCTGTTTTTTCCATAAAAATAAGTATCCAAAATAGAAAGTAAATAAAAACTATATTAATATAACTTCAGAATCAGAAAATTAAAATAATAGTGTGTTAAAATAACCTTGTTGGTTTATTCCCTATAAATTATTGTAGATAACCCAGGGAACACTCCAATACTGTAGGAATGTTTTATAGCCATCTAAGGCAATTCGCAAATTCCAGACATCACCACAGCATGTGTTGAACGTATTTTTTTCCCTTGAAATTTGAAAATCAACTAATTTGTGTTTATTTTGTTAGCTCTTGGTAAGACACTGCAAAGTATAAGTTAGAGGATCTTTCATTTGAGAAGAAGACCTCTCAGGCCATGTTGTACCTTACCGTTTCCTGGAGCGGGGTAGGGATATTATGGTGGAAACACATGCTACCTTTCATCAGCTTTGGGCTGATGGCCAAAAAGTCAGACGTCCATGTCCCTTGTCATGCCACAAATGCAGCCACAACAAAGGTCATATCAATTTGTGCAGCTACTTAGCAGCAGATCTGTTTGCCTTATGACATGAGAGCATAGGCAGCCCAGAACAGCCTGCACTCTCCAACCACCTCAGGCAGGTGTGCTGGGAGCTCGAGGGGCATGATCCTGCACTTTCTGGGAATCCCCAACTAGGACTGGGCCCCTCAAGCCCCAGAAGCGCCTGGCCATCTTTCCTTTCTTACAGAGATGTGCTTTGGGAAATCTTGGGGCATGTTTCCATAAGTGGGGAAAGCTGTTTCCCCACCTACAGAGATGCACTCTCAGAATCTCCAGGATGCATCTCTATAAGTGGGGTAAGCTAGAGTTTCCTTGTTTCCAGAGATGCATTCTTGGCACCTCCCCTTACAAAGAAGTATCCCAGAGATCCCAGGGATATGTCTCTGTAAGCAGGGAAACCCAAGTAGGGGGGCGCACAGGACCAGGCCCCTCAAGACCCAGGAGAATACAGCACCCATTATATCACAGTGTCAATAAGCGGGACAATGGCCAAAATGAATTTCAACAAGTGAAGTGGATCCGCTGTGCCAGGATACATCCCAGCACAGGTGATCTGATTCATTTGGTGGCATTTATGTCTAGCATTAAACAGTTTCCATTTTCTCTTGTGGGTACCAGTGGGCCAATATCCTTTATTTTCCCTTTAGTCTATACATGCAACTACAATTAAGGTATATGTAATTAGTAAATCTGCCCATTCATGATTGTCCCAGGGCCATTCAGGCAAAAGAGCCCCGAGCTGCACCCTGGGGGCTCTGGGGACAGGGGCCATGTATAAAAACAAAAAAACAAGAAAGCTACTTACCTGCAGCAGGATGCAGAATGCTGCGGGAACAAAGAGTAGAGCCCACACGGGCTACAAGCTGAGCCTTTATCCAGCTGAAGCTGGCCGGTGATGTCACGGGCAATCACCAGCTGGCAGAAATAAGAAGGATCACTGCGGGAGGAGCGAGGAGAGCAGGAGAGGTGGCGGAGGCTCTCCACACGGGTAGCGGCCAGTGCCTGTATAGTGAGGAAAGATCTAGCCAGGCAGCAGCTGCAGGGACGGCAGGGTCTCCCTGCTCAGGCAATGGAGAACAATGGAGAACTCAAGCCCTGAGGACTGAGGGATGCTGGGGGCTGAACACTTCAGGCAATGCTGAGGGCAAGCAGCACCACAAGCTGCACTCAGCTGCATGAAGGGAGCAACAGCCCAGAAGAGACAATGGGTCATCGTCCTGAATACTCCCAAGTTCTGGGTACAGGAGATGGGTTGGCAGTAGCAGAGGTGAAGAAACTCTCAAGGAAGGGCGTCAAGGGGACACCATTGAATCTTGACAGCGGGGCTGATGGAACAGCCCAATAGGCCGCCCAGACCCTTATTTTTTTCTGTACATTTTTATTTTCCCCCTTTTTGTGGGGTGGTGATGAGGCACGCAGGCCTCATGAATCGAGTGTCTTAATCTTGAAGGGCCCCAGCACGGGGAAGTGAGGGTAACCGAGGAATGCTGGCATTGTGGCTTCCTTCCTTGTTTTGTTTCACGTTCCTTTTTTTTGTTTCCCCTCTTCTTTGGTTGTCCCAGAGTGGGTAGAGACCTGGTTTATGCAACTAATAGGCCTGGGGGCCACCACAGGCATAAAACACTCGGGACACAAAACCCGAGGGAGGCATCAAGGTCAAGGAAACATCTTCCCTGGAGGGACGGCTGCCTCAGACCAGGTGTCCCGCCAGCGGTTGGTATGAGGCTGGGGTGTAGGGGAGGTGGAGCCCCACGAACGGCCATCAAGCCGAGCACCCACCCCTGAGGGACCTCCAGCGGCTAGCCCCCCCACTGGTAGTACATTCAAAGTCATGGCAGGTGAGTTTAGGGGCAGCCACCTACGTCAGGGGCTGCACAAATCATCAGTACGTCCATCACCGGCCGCTCGGGCCAAGGCAGTGCACGAAGGGGTGTTCAAGGCCAGGCGGGCACAAAGATTCATACACAAAGACATGAATATGTAATATACACCTCATACATGTAGATATCCATATCTTCAAATAAAGACATGAATCATGATTTTTAGCAAGATTAGGAGATGAGTCTTTCTAGTTGTTAAGTTAGCAGGTTCTAAGTACCTTGACTGGAATGCTCTCCCGAGTTTGACTCCATGCCAGTTGCAGTTGCTGGCAGGACACAATAAACTGATTTCTTAACTTGCTACACTGATGGTTTATGGTGACTAAAAACTCCAATGCCTCAAGACCAGTGATAAACTGAAACTTTAGCAAGTGAAGATCTTAAATAACTAGGGGCTGAGTTTCAAGGATCAAAAATGAAAAAAGTCAAGATTTTACACACCAACCAATAGAAACAATAGTTAAATCATAAAAAATTAAAATTTTCAAAGTAGCTCTCCTATAGCTAGACACCTTTTAACTTGGGCTGCTCGCAAATGATGTTGCCCATTGGTGAACCAGAAGATAAATCACATTTTCAATTCTCACTGCCAGTGAACTTGCAAATAAAAGTTCTTAAATGGAATATTGAACATCAATCATCCTAATGATAACTGAAGAGTTACTTACACTCTGCTGCCAGAAGCTTACTTGACTTTCCCTTCTTTATCCTTGAATATATAAGTATAAAAGTAAGCAAACAGAACAGAACAGAAAATTATTCTAGAAAGGGAACTCATCAGCTTCCAATATCAAATTCAATTAAATTCTTACCAACTTCTTGGATAATTTATCAATATCTATATAAAATTATCAATTTTTAAGGCAAGTATAAAGATTACCCCATATTCTAACCTGGATATATTCAGTTTTGAAAGGTTCCTGAGTATTTTTCACCTTTTAAAATTCATTTTCTCATAGGCTCTCTCTCTATATATAGTATACTATACAAAGATAGAGAAAAAAAGAGTACACTTGTGGAAAGAATGTGTGTATACACACAGAGGATCTTTAAACATCTTTATGCATATAAATACCAAAAGTCTAAGTGGAAGACTGCATTATAAATTAAGAGGCTGCAACATTTCATTTAAACTAGACAAATCTGGTTAAGAATACATATAAGCATTTCAGACAAGTAAACATCTGTGTAGTTCAAAAGCAACACAAACCTACTTATAGTAAGACTGGTTACAGATGCAAATTCTGTCAGCAACGTTTTGAAGCAGAATAATCTTAGAGCCAATCTGTACTAAATATAATGAACTTGCAATGCAATGTGGGCACAACTTTAATAATATTCACATGGAAGATCTATCAAACTCTCTTATAATTAGGATTCTGTTCAATAAGAGGATGTGTTAGGACTATAATCTTGGAATGTCTCCAATGTAATCATACACTAGCCATAGACCCATAGGCCAATTTAAACTTATTTGACAGCAAACACCATCACAGGACTATTTTGTATAACAGTGAATACATTATTATATTCTCCAAAAATATAGCAAAGGGTTTCTTCAGCTCTGTTTTCCCTAAATATAGGACAAATTTACCCCTGATTTTCTTTTATTTCTGTTTTTCAAAGAGTAATTTCCTAACATAACCAATATACTGCCATACCTTTCCCTCACCCACCCAGTTACCTGCATCAGTTAGCCCATTTGTTAAAAGAAACATATAAAGCTAAGTCATTGCTTGATGGTAAAGTGATATAATCTTTACTTAATCTATTTAGCAGTTAAAAATGTAAACTTTGGTGCTCTCTCACTGGGCACTTATAGGCCAAATGTGCAAATGTTACAAAATGCAGTAATTGTACTCTTACTGGAGACATATGGAAGCCCCTAAAAGTATCAGAGACTGGCAAAACAAAGTATTTTAAAAGGTAGTTATCTGCTAGGACCAAAGTGTTACAATCATACCATAAACATTTGGGATTTTTAATTTGTAGAATCCCTGCAGTATATGAGCTTCTATAGTGCAGTTGACTGTGTTTTATCATGTTGCAGAAAGGATTTATGCCCTCTTTTCCAGCATCTAAAACACACTCAAAATAAATAAGTAACATTCAGTATTCATGAAAAAATTATCTGAAAAAAAATTGTCGGGGATCAACAGCTAAGATTTTAAAAAGTGTGAGCATGATATTTTCCATCTGAAAAGATTTCTAAAAGAAGCTAGCAGGTACGCAGAGGCCATAAAAATTGTGACATATTTTAAGTCACTGTTGTAGCACCTGAAAACTCAAGTTTGGCTCCTAAATTTATGGCTTACTTGACAAAAAGAAAAGGATATCACATTTAATAAAATACAGTGAAGTTTTTTTTCAAGTGTGCATGTCTTTTCCTTCCTTCCAAGTTTTATATCTTTTAACATATCACTTCTATGTAAACTGTGTTTGAATTATAATGTGAGAGGCAAGGAAGTCTCAGGGTAATATCTTTTATTGAACCAAGTAGTAGGCCTGTGAGAAGCAGCTAATATTCACTTGGGATTCAGATTCGGATGATTCGGGGGACAGTGATTTGATTTGGTGATTCACATCACTGTCCTGAATTGAATCTGATTTGGAGATTTGGCCACTGCCAAATTGGATAGGGCCCAATACCTGCCGGCTCTCCCAGCCCCTGCCCTCATGGATGCCCTGCCCGGCCACAGCTCCTGGTTCTTTAAAAAGAAAAAAAGCCCCAAACTCACCAGCTACTGCCAGGTGTGTGTGGGGGGCAATACCCCTGCCCTGCGCTGCATAGGGGCTCTGCCACAAGCCCCCAGAAACCCCGAGGCTGCTGTAATGGCTAGTGAGTGGGGGACTTTTTTTTTAAATGAACTGGGAGCTGGGGTAGGCGGAGCAGCTGTGGTGGGGCTGGGACAGTGCGTGGGGGATGGGAGCTCATGGCAGAGCTCCCCATGCAGTTTGGGGCAGTGGGTGCAGTGGGGATCACCCCCTTGCCCAGAAGCACCCAGTGAGTGGGGGCTTTTTTTTTTTTTTTTAAAGACCCAGGAGCTGGGGCCAGGCAGGGCAGCCATGGCGGTGGGGGGTGTGGAGGGGCTGGGGCTGAGACAGTGAGCAGGGGTCGGGGGCGCTCAGAAGAGCTGAGGAAGCAGGCAGTGGGTGTAAAATATCACTCTTACACTATCAGTTTAATTACAAGACACCTTGTGTATATTTTGACAGCAGCCCAGAATACTTATTCATATCCTGTCTTTTTAGGTAAAACATCAAGACAATATGGCACACCTGGCTGAACCTAAATGGACTCATATGTTCCCTATGTTGGTGGTAGGTATTTGGATACTCAGGATAACACTGTGGTACAAAAGAGATGTGTCATTTTGATAAACTCCAGTAAATTAACATAGCTTTTCTACAGATAATTTAAATATCTTAGGCACTCTTTTGGCATCTCATTTCTGTTCAGTAAAGCAGTTAGACATTTACTTGACTTTAAGAACACACTTCAGCTCCACTGACTCAAGCATGGCCTTAAATACTTTGTTGAATAGGGATGGGCTTCGGCTCTGCTTCTGGGCATACCATGAACTGCCTATAACTTGGTAATGCTGAGCAATTAAGCTTCTAGCTCACACCTAAACCCCATTGTCATCTACACACCAGGTATTTCCTCATCTATCCGACTGGGGTGGAAGAGGTAGAGCACACCTATCTAAGCACAAAACAAAGGATCTGTTGGTTGTTTCCCCTTATGCAATAGCCCAGTTGTTAGATAACTCACCCAGGACCTCAAGGACAGGTCTCCCACGTCCTGGGTGTGTACTCTAACCACTAGACTATCAGACAAAAGTGAAGGACAGGCACCAACCCCTTCCCTTGTGTTTTGGGAAAAAGGGCTGGCATAGGAACCTCTTTCTAGGGAAGGTATCAGAGCTGTGAATTCTAATTAGAGACAGATGACTCCCTGAAGCCCAGAGGAAGGCAGCTAGTATCCCCCTCTTCCGAGTTTGTCCTGTTAGCTAGCTAATGCAACTCCATTTTCAGTGTGCTAGAGTCTGTGGATCCCATTCACCTAACTGACTCCATGCATTGTTCGGGGAACCTACATACCTAACTTGAGGTTACATACCTCACTTGATTCCATTAGTTTGCAAGACATATAAAAGTGAGCTAGTGCACCCTTCTGTGCTGTATTGGTAAAGATGCCTCATTCCTCAATATTTACATAGTAGTAAACCCAATTTAACCTCTTGTCTTTTAGGACAGCCCCAATTTTGTTGGAATATTTACCTTTAAACACCCATGCTTCATTCTTTCTCCATTTCTAGGCAGCCAAGCTAAGACTGTTTTGGCCTGAAAGTCAGTCCAGTCAGCCTTCCAAACCAGAGCTGTTTGGCAAGAATAACAAGCCTGTAATGAGAAAACTAGGTGATGAAAATAACAATGATTTCAAGCATTTACATTTGGTGACAGGTTTCGCTGGTGTACTCTGCAAAAGCTGAGTATTCCAACTGTGGTGAAAACGAGTATTACAACCAGACCACTGGGATGTGCCACGACTGTCCCCAGTGCCAGCCTGGAGAAGAACCTTACATGGTAAGTTCAGATTCTCATAACCTTGTTGTAAAATTCCAGCCCCAGAGATGACATATGAAAAGATGACCTACAAAAACAAATGTATTATTCATAATGGGATTGGTGAAGTGCAGTTTAGTGTCTGCATACACTGCTAAACAGAAGCAATTATGGATCTCAGTGTGCTTACTATCTATCATACAAAAGCACTCTGGGGCTGAGCTGACCAAAATGCAAGTTGAGATCCATGGCTAAAAGATGTTGTACAAGTTCAGATCTTGTCTTTGAAGCAAGCATGTCTTAGAACAAATATATTGTTAATTTTTCAGAGATGGCAATGATTTATAACATGTTTCTTTTATTTTAATATTAAAAAAAAAGGGGCAAGAACCTCAGATAACAATCCAGCAAACAGCTGAACATATACATAGTTAACTTAAACTGCATGGGACTGCTCGTGAGTTTTGCTGGACCAGGGTTTCACTCATTTATGCTTCAGTAAATCACATTCCACAAATAGTTTCTTAAAAGCAATATTTTAAAACAGGTCCAATATAAAAATATCTCTCTCACACAATTTTGGCAGTGCATCCTCACCTCAGTTCTTGTATATCAGCTGGCCAGCTATTTAAAAACTGGCATTAACGCTGCAGCTCTTGTGTGATGAATAGCTTGAAATGCTTTCTGACTCCCCACATCGAGAGTTTAATTTTGCTCTCCTGCTCAGATAGTTTGGCATCAAAGAAACTTGGAAGCCTCTGCAACATTTTAAATTACAGTTCCCAAATACCCATTTAATTTACTGTAGATAATTGTGGCATATTGAAAAACAAATTACTGAAATCCTGTTTGGTTTTAATAGGCTAAACATCCTATTGTAAGAATTTTGCACAGTTGCTAATCCTGATTAAATATGTTTGTAATAACCAGTTGGTATTAGTTTTATTTAATCAAAATTTAATGCTCTTCTGGGAAATTTGAATTCAGGGGTTACCCAGTTTCATGCAAATGTTGCCTTTGTGAAGCATCATCTGGCTTCTTCCCTACACATCAGTGAAGAGACCACTGACATTTCTGCTGGAGTCATTAGGTTTGCCCATATTTTTTTGCTTTACTCTGTAATCCAAAGTATCCGATTTCATTGTCATTGTTTTTTAGACGAGATGTACATGAAACTCACTTTAAAATCTGTCAGAAATACAATATAAGTGGCAGAAGATGTCACTTCTTGGAAATACAAGACTGTGTCTTTCCTCTTCTCCCCTTCCACATCGTTCCACAGCCTGTGTAATACAGATAACAAGAGACTGAACCACAAACCCAGTTCTCCTATTTCTCAGCATCACAAACCCAGAGAGTGGGGGGTATACTGGGAATGTTCTTTTTTCCTAGAAGGTAATGCAAAATGCAGTTCTGTGATCTATCATACAGACATGTGGATATGGCACCAAAGATGAAGACTATGGCTGCATTCCTTGTCCATCTGAGAAGTTTTCTAAAGGAGGTTACCAGATATGCAGGCGCCACAAAGATTGTGAGGGATTTTTTCGAGCTACTGTCATGACACCTGGTGATAAAGAGAATGATGCGGAGTGTGGGCCTTGTCTTCCTGGGTAAGAATTTAACTATGGATCTTTGCTTTATAAAATTGTTGTTCAGAGTACTCAAAATGCCTGTTCTGGTTCAAAACCCCTGACTTCCTCCTTTCTTTGCCTGTCTGGTTATAAGTACTTTGCATTTATGTTTGGTGACAGGTATTGGTAAGTACAATTTAGGTGTAATTTACAGTCTATGCATAAATAATAGATGCCAATATCTGAAATTGATTGGAGATTTTAGTAGCAATAAATGCCATTAATATCATGAAAATGCAAAGGACTGGAGAAATATTTTAGAAGGAAAGAGTCTCTCTGTATAAGACCAGATAGCAAGCTGGGTAATCTACAGGGTTTAGTAGCACAGTAGTTTAAAAGGCTACTAAAATCATAAGAACTTCTACCACTCTCTCTAGTTCAAAAGCAATATTATTCTGTGGCTGGTGCTTGATACAAGACCAGATTTCATTTAATAAGTCCATCTTGGAATCAAAGATGCACTGAAAACAGGCAGCACAATCCTGAAATAAAATAATAGAACAGTTACCAAATTACATTTCTGAGAAATGTTCTCACAGATATCTAAGTGCCTACATATACAAGTATGCAATGATTTTTTTTTAAATGTTGCTTTAACTAGCTAAATAAGTTGCCCCAAGGCTCAAGTAAGGGTGAGCAAAGCTCACTTGTACTGAGATTTGTGAAAGTCACAGCTCAAAACTTAGTCATGAGTCTATAAAAATAGCATGGTTGAGCTCCATGTTTACCTTACTCCAGTAATTTTATACAAAATCTCCCTGAAATGTTTATAGGTAAGAAAATTTGTTCCTACCTGCCAGCCCTACAAAATTACCCTGAAATATAAAAGTTTCTTCTTTCTTATGATCAGCCCAAGAAGTTGATCCTCAGTAGCCAGGGGAAGCTATGCTAACTCAGAGCTGCTCTCAGACCAAAATAGCTGGAGTGAAATAAACTCTTCCCACACCTAATCCTAAACTTGACCTCCTAAACAAGTGCAGTGAGGGAGTATATGGCAGCTTTTGGCCATGGAGCAGCAACTTTTTTAAGGAGTAAACCTCAAGGGGCTGTTCCACCAATGTGGCAGTAAGTATGGGCAATAATTTTCAACAGTAGAATGCACTTAAGTAACATAAAACATACAAATCCCAAGATTACATGCCAAATTCTGTGGTCATTACTCAGAGCTACATCCTGCCATGAATATTTGAAAAGAATTATATTTCTGATGGATTCTGATGAAACATCAATGGCACAATATGGCTTCATTTAATTAGCAGATCTCTGCCAGCTGCTACAGTGGTTCCTTTAAAATACATGAGATAATGATATAACTTTATCTCTGAATTAACACTATTACCTACAGCCAGTATTAGTGAAGTCAGAGGCCTTCTGTGTGACGTCATGGGCCAGTCAGAACTTCTGTATGCTTAGTTTCATAGTTTCTAGGGTCGGAAGGGACCTGAGCAGATCGAGTCCGACCCCCTGCCATGGTAGGAAAGAGTACTGGAGTCAAACGACCCCAGCAAGGTGTTCATCTAACCTCCTCTTAAAGACCCCCAGGGTAGGAGCCAGCACCACCTCTCTTGGAAGTTGGCTCCAGATCCTAGCCGCCCTGACAGTGAAGTAGCGCCTCCTGATGCCTAGTCTGAATCTACTCTCAGTCAACTTATGGCCATTATTCCTTGTCACTCCCGGTAGTGCTCAGGGGAACAGGGGCTCTCCCTTTGCCTGCTGGTCCCCCTTCACCAGTTTGTAGATGGCCACCAGGTCCCCCCTCAGCCTTCTCTTGTGGAGACTAAACAGATTCAGGTCCCATAGCCTCTCCTCGTAGGGCCTGCCCTGCTGCCCCCTGACCATGCAAGTGACCTCCTCTGGACCCT
>NW_017729032.1:144085324-144089520 GCF_001723915.1 Gavialis gangeticus
CCTCAGTGCTTCCCCGACTACTCTCCTTAGCTCATTGAAGTCCGCCCTCCTGAAATCCAGGGCTGCTGCCTTGCTGTAGGCCTTTGCCACCCCTATACGTAAAATGGGAATTATCATACTGAGGTACTTAAGTGGGTTGTAAAAGTTAGAGCGAGATCCAAAGAGAGAGAGACTTGGGCGAGATTTACCTGCCTAAATCCAAAATTACAATCCTGAAGGCCCCTCCTCCGCTGGTGCCTAATCCCAGCAGTATTTAAACCCCCCTCAGGCACATCAATTTTAAACCTTAATGTTACCCAAGCACCTAAATTCTGCTTTTGTGCACATACAGAAATTCCTGTCTTGACAGGACTGATCAGCTTGGCACATATTTTATGCCTAACCCTGGTAGCAATCCAAAACTAGATGGTTCCTCTGCATCAGGCATTCTCAAGCAAGCAAAACAGATCCATGTCTTCACAAAAACTATGATCTAACCTGTCCCTTAGTTCAGTTGAAGCCCATTACTTCTTGTCCTACACCAACAGAAGTGAAAAACAATACATTACCTCCTCTTTTACATATCTGCAGATGGTCATCATGTCTCCCTTTAGTCTTCTCGTTTAAAGTCTGAAAAAAATAATTCTTTCAAACCAAATTCTTTCATATTGTTTCCTCAAAGGTGATATATTTTTGACTCCTGACCACTTTCATTACTCTGTAGACTCTAACTGATCTGAATATTTAAATGGTACTCAAAACAAGACACAGTCTTCCAGCTGAGGCCTTATTTACACTGAGTAGAGTGGAAAAATCACTTCACATACCTTATATATAACAATTTTGTTTAAATCCACAATGATTCTTTAACTCTTGGATCACTCTCTCCTGGCAAGTAGCTTAGGGCTACTAACTCTCAGGAGCATCTGGGGCCTAGCCAATTGGTACCTGGGAACACTACCCTTTGTGCCAGATGGACTGCTGAAGCAGCCCTGAGAGTTCCCTGCACCCTCTACCCACTGCAGTGGTCTGGCAGTGGGGGCTTCTGCCTGGTTGTGACCTGCTGTGCACCTGCCAGACCCGGATGGGGATTGCACAGCCAGTAGAGGCATCGGCCCCTCTGGGGCAGCTGCCAGTGGGCTGTGACTGCAGGGTTGGCCTCTGTGTGACACTACTGCCATGTGTGCCCCTGCCTGGCCATCTGGGCAGCTATTGCCTGAAAGATGTTCCAGATGTGGTGGCCTGTTTTGAATTGTTAAAGCATGTCCTCCTGGCCCCAACTGGCTAGGAGGTCAGCCATAGCCAGCTGGGTCCAAGGTGCCAGCTCTGAGCAGGCAGGGTCCTGCCACTGGCCTCCCTAGCAGGAATTCTGGTGTTCCCTGCTGGAAAACTGTAAAATCCCCAATAAAAAAATCCCAAAGTCACCCTGTAAAATACCCCCAAATCCATGTTTCTCCATGATTAAAACAAAGCACCACTATAAAGAGAGACAGACAGAGACAGAGATCAGTTGGACAATGTTTTATTGATATATCTACAGTGTTAAAGCAAGTCTCTTATCATAATAAAAAAGTGAACTCTAAATATATGTTTTATGAATTCATGAATATATATTTTGCTGCCCTCCCACAGGGGCGATGGCCCCCACACAGGGCTTATGGACCCCCAACGGGGGCCAAATGGCCCCTGCAGGGGCTACCAGCCCCCCCACAAGGCCCACATGCCCCAACCCAGCCCCCTGATTGCTGCCCCACCTGGCTCCATCCCCCACCAGCTGCTGCAGCCCCCCTGATGGCAGACCCACCCCCTGCTCCCTCTGACCCCCCCAATGGCTGCCCCACCCAGCCTCACCCCCCAACTTGCACCCCCAGACCCCCATGGCTCCCCCCACAAGCCCAGGCACCATCACTTCTATCTCCAGGGTAGGTGATTGCACCACCTCTGGGGGAGTCTGTTCCAGACCCTGGGCCATCGAATCATGAAGAAGTTTCTCCTTCTTCTGATGCAACTGGAGATCTTTCTTCAAACATAAATGAGCCGTTACGTGCCTTCTTGCACCCTCCTCAATTCTTGTTTTGAGAACAAAAGTATACACTTCACTGCAGTGTCACAGTGAAGAAACAAGAGATATTTCATCAGCTTGAATTGATTAGCTGGAGGAAGGATTGTTTATCTTTTTTAAACCGCAGGGGCTTTAGGCTCTGAATCCAGACTATCCCATATTTATCTTTATGGAGCTGTATGTATCTTTGGCCTGCCATTCTCATTTGTGGTTTGGCAGTAATTCCCAGTTTATTCGTTACATGCTCCACAGTGCATTATTATGTGGCACTGATACCCCACTAAAGAATAAATATGAAGCTTTTCTTCCAAGGTAAGGGTGGAGATGTCACCTGGAGACAAGTACATAAAAAGAGAAGAGCAAGGGTAAATCTTTAAAAAAAGGGAACAAAACATTTCCAACATAACACACCTCAACTCACTTGGATATGTTCAAGGCACCTTCATGTCTCAAGATACTTTGTTTACTGTATTTTTATTATGGGCTTCCCCAGCGCAGGTCTACAGAAGCTTAATTGAGTCTGAGAAAACTAGAGTAAAATTAATGACTGAAAACACCATGTTTGATTTAGTAAAGAGAGCATCTTCTACACACAAGGACTACTACTGTTTCTTTGAAACTTCACTCTCAATATTACTCCAGATATGAGAGATGACCTTAAACAATGACACTATTAAAATTTCCATCAGTTTTAGAAGACATTGATTTTAAAGAGTCAAAGATTTTCTGTTGATATCTTTTGCTGGACTAACCATAGAACTGGAAGAAATGGTAGACAAGCTTTTGGGAACAAAGTGCCTTTCCTCAGTCTCTGTCCCAATTAAATATTTGGGCCAATAAAAAATACCACCAAAAATACTTGCCTTTTGTGGATTTCCTGCACTATCATGGCTACGACAACACTGTAAGCCTACTACACTTATTTAAAAGTAATTCTGTATAGAGGCAGACCAAAGGAAATATAAAATCATTATCTAACAAAGTAGATTATAGTTTACGAAAGCTTGTGACTCTCCAAAGCAGTTAATCTATAAAGGTGCCACCCTGCCCTGCCTTCCACCTAATTTCAGACTAAAACTGTTAACTACCTCATTCTACTCATGGGAGATTTGTGACTGAGCTTCCCATAGTTATGATCATTTGGGTTATTTGCATCAAGTCCAAAAAAGTTAGAAATTTTTGAAAATCTTAGGCAGCTGGCAGGTTAGTGTTGTTCTTAACACTAATTCAAGATTGGGGTGCGTAATTGAACAGGAGCACTAAGCTACTTGTTCCTTCTCCTTTTATATAATGGAAGTAGCAGCACAGTAATTGTTTGCATAGCTTTGAATTACTTTTCATCAAATGGTCAGAGGAAAAGTAATTTATTCACTATATAAGGAAAGCCATATGGTTATATCTAGATTTTAAGGTCATTCACCTTAACTGTTGAGAGTACTTGTTTCTGGTACCTTTTTGTCTAACACTCATATAGGGTGCCTATACATGTGCAGTGAGGCTGCTCCGACACACTGTAATTACAGCCCAGAGGACTCCAGTGTCATGTGTATCAGTGTTCCCACACTGAAAAATGGTGGTGGGAGCACTTTAACTAAATCTGTTCAATGAGCTTTAATTAAAGTCCCCCCGCTGCCATTTTTCAGCATGGGGGCGCTGAAATACATGACTCTCTGGGCACTTTACCTAGAGAGGCTCTTGGAGCTGCTCTAATTAAAGCGCCCCCTCCCCACCCAAACACATGTATAAATGCTGATGAAGCCGTGTGTGTGTGTGTGTGTGTGTGTGTGTGTGTGTGTGTGTGTGTGCGTGTGTGTGTGTAGCTGCTGTCACCCATATGGTTTTTTATGTTGAACCATTATAGTAGCTTTTGGCTATGGAACAGCAACTTTAAAAGTAAACTATAAGATATGACAATGAGCAGGCATTTGCCATTGCATGAACTATTAACAAAAATCCCAGAATGCCTATTTTTGAACTTTGCTTAGTAATTTCAACAATAATTTCTGAGTGTACATGGTTACAGAAAAAGGTCATGTTCACATACATGGGCAGATATGATAAACTTACACATTCAGGAATAGCTATTTGGACCAGTGCATTACAACACAAAGTTAGCTACATAAAGGCATATTAACTAAAAAAAAAAAAAAAAAAG
>NW_017729032.1:144089692-144097483 GCF_001723915.1 Gavialis gangeticus
AGTTACTAAAAAAAAGGAAATTAAAAAAAAAAAAAAAAAAAAAAGGCATATTTTTTATATATGCAGCCCAGTTATCCAAAGAGACTTTAAGCAGATCAAAACTCTCACTTAGAGGCTATATATAAACCATCCCCTGCACTGAACTTTGTGGAATGGTTTAAACCAACGCCAAGCTTTTTGCCACTGTGGGCTACTATTTATGACCCAACCCCTACTGTGGGCTGCAGCCCCACACTGTCTTTGTGATCAGCAGATGCTATGAAGGGAATAGAGAGAAAAGGCAGGTATCAGGACCTTGGTGATACCTCCTCTGCTGCAGCAGAGAGCATAAACTGAACACTGCAGGAGTTAGGCCCCTGAGGGCACCTCTTCTGCTGCTGTGGCTGGAGGATGCTGTCGATTCCCTGAGCTGTCACCTGCTAGATACATTTTTTATGGGCCAGATCTGGCCTGCAGGCCATAGATTGCTGACCCCTGGTATAACCGATAATCTAGCTTTTCCTGTAGTTCTTTTCTAGTCATAATTAGTGGCTCATTTAAATTTCTATTTTTTCCTCTTTAGTTGGGGAGATTATTCTTATGCCTCATAAACAGACAACTAAGTAACTAAATCCAACTGGTGGCTGTGCCTGGAAAATTACTGCTTAAAAAATACTGTCCTTGTTTAGAAAGCTTCATTTCAGAACTGCAGCTTAAAAACTCACCAGGCAGAATAATGTTGTTTTAGGCAACAATATTACTTCTTGTCATGTAGGCTTAGCGGTTGATTAACTGCCTATATGGGGGATGGGAAGAAAAGAAAGACTTTCTCTATTCAGCTAAAAAAAAACAAAAGCGGATGTCATCAAATTGATTATAAAGGTTTTTTAAAAATGATTTTATCTCAGAATAATTGGTTGCTATTCAGCTGTACTTCACTGCAACTCATTTATGTTATTTTGCCTGCCTTGCCCTTCATTGTAGTTACTACATGTTGGAAAACAGGCCCAGGAACATATATGGAATGGTTTGCTACTCATGTTTGTTGGCGCCTCCCAATACCAAGGAATGTAAGTGTTCTTTAATTTCTATTTTTAAAATTCATTTTCATTTTGGATTTCCATAATTTTATCTGATTTGGACTTGGATTCATGCAAATCAAAAATACGAGTCAGCCATCAGTAAGGCCTTTTCTGCTTCCAACCATATCACCTTGCAGATAAAGCTGGTACTGAACTTTGCAGGGCAATTAAACCACTCAGTCTTGATTTAGCTATTTTTCTGCTGTGTTTTGCTTTTAATTTCCTAAAACAGGCCTGTATGATTGATTATCCTTATTTAACTGGATAATCTCTTTGGGTTGCATATTTTAAGGACTAGCCTTAAAATAGCTTCCAGGCTGTTCTGAGAATGCTGTCCTGGAATACAGACAACACTGGAATTCCCACTACAGGCAAGTGCCGAATAGCTGCTCCTTTTCTGTGCTCACTTCCTTCAAGATAGGCAAAAGCAGGGTTGGTTAGTAAGTAATAAACTAGGGAAAAGATATATCCCTACTCAGAATCATTTCATTAGTTTGGCATAAGGGAGTAGCTGAAGTCTAAAACAGTCATTTAAACTGCAATCATGGTGAGACAACTAAACATGAGACGCTGCTACATGCAAGCAGAAGAGCAGTCTGTTTTTATATGTCCTTCTGTCACAAGGTGGGAGGGCTGACAATGGAATATGCACTTTTGAAAGAAGCTCTCATTTGTTAATTGTAAAAAGATGGCTAATCCAGTGGGGTGCTCATGCTGCCAATTCATCCCTCAGCCTTTGAGACCAGAATGTCTTCTTTTCTTGGGGACAAAGAAGCATGGCAGGGGTGAAGGAGGAAAGCAAGGGGGAAGCTGTCTCAGTGCAGTGCAGCGAGTGAGTCCAAACTGAGTGGAACCTCTCTCCAAATCCAGGACAGAGGAGGGGGAAAAGAATAATAAACCAAAAAAGAAAAAACAGAGAAGAGTCCCACTCAACCACAGGCTCAGGATAAAGGCACAGAGCATTTTCCTGTCAGGCAGATAAATAAGATTGGCTCACACCTCTTGGTTTTTTGGAAGTCCATAGCAGCAATACACACTTTGTTTGATTTTAATGTTGGAATTGAAACACAGCTGTCTGGACAGTTATAGTACCACAGGTAGCAGTTACCTAAGTAACAAATTATGACTTCTAAGGAGCAAGCAAAACACGTTACATATTTAAAATACTTTTTAAGCTTTGGTGCAAGAGGTGAGATTGTACCTATACTAGGGGTGTACATCAAGGGCTCGGTGAACAACTGTTCACCAGGGCACCCAAGGGGAAAACCAGGAGTGATGACCACAAACTCCTGGAAGATCGATTCAGACTCAACATTAGGAAAAACTTCTTCACAGTCAGGGTGTCCAGACTGTGGACTAAGCTCCCTCCAGAGGTGGTGCAGTTGCCTACCCTGGAAATCTTCAAGAGCAGACTAGACAGTCACCTTGTTGGGGTCACCTGACCACCCAGTTACCTTTTCTGCTTGGGGCTGGACTCGATGATCTTCTGAGGTCCCTTCCAGCCTTACAGTCTATGCATTCCTGTGATGAACTGTACAACTCTATTAGGTGCCACCAGTTTTCTTTTTACCACCAGCAGCAGTAGTACAGCCATCTAGGTGCCACCTTCAGCTCCTACGTGTTCGGTGGGGAGGGCAGGGAGATGATTTCTTCAAGTGCAATGCCCTGGGGCTTAGCAAGGAACCTCTAGATAGTCTAAAAACTATTGCTTAATATTTGCTTTTGGAGAATATTTGGCAGCTTTAATACCAACATGCCTAATTTTGGGAGAAAAATATGTATTGCACAACTTATAACCACATATGTTATGAACTTGACAAAGGCAACAATAAATGAGAAAAAATGCATGTCTTCTTGGCGGGAGTGGCACGTGGATAAATCTACAAAGAAATCAAATGTAGGAGAAAACATTCATCTTCATATGAATAAATATTAACACATTAACAAATTCCTGTGAACCCAACCACCTGTTTGCCCATTGAAAAGCATGTAAACAAGTGTTACTTTTTCTAAACCCACTTTGTTTGTATGCTGATCCCTTGAGTTATGTAGATCAGGTATTTTTTATAAGCACCTAATTCTGAATATTGTTGTGATACTTTTGCCTTATGCATTCATAAATAACGACTTATATTCTCAATGGAAAATCAGGTTTCTTCTTGGAATCTCTTGAAGGGCTCATGATCTCTAGGGCAGACAACATAAAATGTAGTGAGAGCTAATGTTCAGAACACATCTTTATCGCAATTTACCCTGAGATCAGCTTATCTCAGTCAGCCTACAGGGACCTGTACAAATATTGACACATAACTGTAGAGCTGTTTGGTCATACAGTTTTCTAATCTGTGTGTGTCTGATTTGCCTAATCACAGTAATCTGAAGAGAATGTTATTGTGAGCTCGCTGATGTCTTTATTCTGATGGATAATATGAGCTGTCTACTGGGGTTGGCTCCTGCACGTTAAGGTTTCAAATGTTGTGCTAGCAACAAACATGGTGACACTATTTTTCACGCCCTTTAGTTTACAACCAAAAGTCTATTATTTTACATGAAGAAAGGGAAACAAGATTTAAAAATCCCACTAAAATTGGATCTGTAAAACAGTTTAAAGGAAAAGTGTTTATGAAAATATTTTTAAACCTTCTATTTCCTCATCCTCCTCAACACTCTTGTTTTCTCCCAACTGCCCCTAGAATAGATGCCATATGTTGTATAGTAAGAGAATCACACTGCCTACTTCCAAGTTCAATTTTTAGTCACAGCTTTAAAAATGTATACAGAATAAGCCATTTAAGACACCCGTGGATTTAAATTGCAGAAAAAGCAATAGCCATTTATTAATCATCTTGATTTGAGTATTAAAGACATTACTTAAACTAATTTAAGCATGCCTATAAATTCAAGATGCCCTCAACTTTTCCTGTCTTGTAAATGCTCTTGACATTGTTACTCAGAGCTTGCCATCAGCCTTTACTAAGCTGTGAGCATCTCAGGAAGTCTTGTTACAATACTGTATACTCTGGGCTCCTTGCCTCTGGCTGACAGGACCCAGCCAGTTTCAGATCTGCTAATAACTGCTGCCCTACATGTTGGGCAATTTTTGATTGTCAGATATGCTCACTACATGCAGTTTAGACTATATTAAAGATATTCTGTGGTCAAAAGCCTTGCTGACCTATAGAAAAGGAAAGAGGGTTAGAGAAAGTATAAAAATTATGGAAGCCAGGATACAGAAAGAAAAAAGACCAAAAAGATGATGCTTGACTTTTTAGAAATTCAACCTTCAGCCATCTGATAGTTCATTCCACCTGTGCCTTTCTATTAAATTAATAATACCAATATCATAGAGAGGGATTACTTACTAATGCTCTTCTTTCAGAACATCATCTCTGGATATTTGTACTGGTGGAATTGGTATCCCTTAGCATTTAGCTGCGAATTAGCTCCAGCTACCCCCATGGAGGATTCTGATGTTGAAGAAGGCATCATCATTTTCTTTCATAATGTCAGACTTATTGTCTTGAGGCTTCAAACAAATGGGCAAGGAATATAACTAGGCAGAGGGGACTGTCAAAGAACAGCAGTTTCTGGGGGCCCTTATAGACATTAAAGTAAATGTGCATAGGATCTGATGTGGGATCCCAACAGTTGTGTTTCCTGCCATGCCACACGTGCTATATTGCCAGTGCAGGGGAAGCCTGATCCTGGGCTGATCAGAGCTCATCAGCTTTAGGACCACACAATGAGCTCCCCCAGTTGGGAGCTCCAATCAGCTGATGGGGTTTCCTGCTCAGGGAGCGTGTGGTACAGTCACCTGGCTGGGAGTCCCAACCAGCCAAGGGGAACTCCTAGCCTCTGGAGCGTGCAGGAGTCTTGAAAAGCTCTACAGGTTGCAAGAACTGGCCATGCATTTCATTAAAAGTGTGATAGGAATGAACCACAAAGTTATTACATATACCGGCCAGAAAATGGCAGCTGCCCTAGAGTTATTCTCTCTCTTCTCTCCAAGCTGCATTTTGAGTTTGTGTTGGAGTCTTGTTTAACAAACCTCTTGGGATCCTGGGTCAGCAATTAGTGGGAGTATATATTTATAGACAGCTAGTCAGAAGGCATTATTCTTCTAGCCACAGCTGCAATTCACAGACGTAAGGAAATACAGGTCAATACCAGTTAATCACATTTTAAATGTAATGTCTGTCCGGGACCAGGCAAAGAGTCAAGGATTTTTTGTGATATCTTTTAACGGACCAGTTGTGAAATTGGGAAAGCTGTTAGACAAACTTTCGGACATCAGCTGTTCTTCCTTAGGTCTAACAAAGAAGCAGACCCAGCCTTCATGCAAATGCAAGCATTCTTCTGGGAGGGATGGAGGGGAGCTGTGAACTAGGAATGAAGAGGTGTTATAAGGAGCCGTTACTAACCCAAAGTAGACAAGGCAATCTCATTAGTGGCAAATAGCTCTGATACTTAGCTCAACCTGAGTTTGCCTCTTACAGGGCACTTGATGTGCAAAAGCTTGTCCAACACCTTTCCCAACTACATGGTTGGTCTGATAAAAGATATCGCAGAAAACCCTCACTTCTCCTACATTCCTGGACCATCACAGCTATAACAACACTCTGACCCTACTAGTTTCTGGCAAGTAACTCCTATTTCAAGTAGCTTCCATCTATTCCAACTTGTGTAAAACTCGTAAGCCATATGAACCCCTAGGAGGGTGGTCCAAGGAGAGGCAGGTGAACAGGGACTGCAAAAATCCTCAAAGAAGCAACAGCACTGAACAACCCTCCATGAGAGACTGTTTTGCTTCAAATAATAGGCCTTCAAACAACAGTTGTGCCAATTCTATGTATAAAACAGAAGGCTTCTTCCAGATTAGTTGACCATCTTTTGAGATATCCAGGTGCATGAACAGCAAAGGTGTAAAACAAACCTTAGGCACTACGTAGGATATTGGCCTTTAGAAGACAAAAACAGAAATGCCTGGAAATTGGTATAAGGATACTTTGCCTAAATTGCATTTCTTATGTGGACTAATATGTAGAGAATTTGCCATTTGACCCGTATTTCATTACATCTGTGGATCACAGCCATGGCTAGGAGAATACTGCCTTCTGGTTACCTGTCTGTACATATATACACCCACAAATAGCAAACCCGAGATCCCAAGAGGTTTGTAAAAGAAGACTCCAACACAAACTCCAAATCCGACCTGGAGAGAAAAGAGAGAATAACCCCGGGGCAGCTGCTGTTCTCTGGCAAATAAAAGCTTTTCTGTACGTAGCTCCCTTATTGTTCAAAGTTTGGTAGTTGCCACTAAAGTTTGCAGGTAAAAGGAAAAATAACAACAAACTTTGCTGCAACAAGCTGTGGGCAGGTGAACAGTCTACTTCAGGGTTCTGTTTAGATAGTTAAATCCAATGTGTAAATATTTTTTGTCAAAAGTGGTTGACTGACTGAACATTAGAAGCTCCTTTTGAGTTTTTCTTTTTAGTTTACCATGTCTTACCCTACGAACATGCAAGAGCAAAACCCCTTCAAATGTTTTTCTGACCTGAAGGCAGTGACACTCAACTGTCAGGGGATAGGAAGGAGCGTGGATTCCAGTTCCTGCTCTCAGGCATATTCCTGACTTTTATCCAGCTGTTGAGTGTAAAATGCACTAATAGACAAAGGACAAGAAACAAGTTATACCAGCCAAGTGCTCCAACTGCTGGACCAAGACTGTCCAACTTCTAAGTGGCCAAGGGCTGAAGGGCCAGCAGGCCACACCATCAGGCACTGCATACCCATGAGCTGCTCCAGGGCGAGTCCTGGTTCCCCAAGGCTGCACACCATGCAGATGCCCCCCTACCACTGCACTGTGTCCCCACACCCATCTCACTGCTGCACTGCATAGCCCCAGGCTCATCCTCAGCTCCCCCAGCTGTGTTGCAATCCACTGTCCCAACTCCTGTGGCAGATGCAGGCAGTGAAAGCTGGAAGATGGAGAGGGCAGCCCAGAAACTCTGACTGCTATTGCAGCTGGAAGGATGGGAGGAGCGAGCAATGGCTGAGCAATAGCCTGGGGGCCACAACATAATTTCCTGTGGGCCACATACAGCCCACAGGCCACAAGTTGGATAGCCTTGCACAAGACTATACAGTCAGACTCCCACTTGCTTATTCTCTTCCTATCCCTATGGCCAATTCTTGGCTGTGCAGTGGCCCAGCTTTCCTGTGAGAAGTGGAGGGAGCTTCCTACCCATACTGCTCTACAGCCTGGTAATTGGGACACTCATGTGAGGAGAATCAGGTAGGTTTGTATCCCCTTAGCCTAAGGAGGGCTTTGAGCCTAGGTCTGTCACTTTTCACCTGAACATTTTAAACACTTACCTACTAAACAGAGTGGGTTCCTTTTCCTGTGGACATGTTTTAAGAAGGGGGGTGGCCTAGGAGGTAAGCATCTACCTTCAGAAGAGAGCTCTGGGGATCCATGTGGATAGAGGCAACTGCACTCCAATCAGGAATTAAAGTTCAGACACATCCTCTGTTCAATATTTCTTATTTGCTTACTCTAGATCAGAGGTGGGCAAAATACAGTCTGCAGGCCACATGTGGCCCGCCAAGAGCTTTTGTCCATGCTGCAGCAGGTCCCTCAGTCCCACCCAGCCCATTGAGACTATTGGATGACAGAGTGAAAAGCAACCTGTTTAAATTTGCTGATGATACCAAAATTTGGGGTGAGGTG
>NW_017729032.1:144097751-144103141 GCF_001723915.1 Gavialis gangeticus
ACACTGGTCAGGCCACAGCTGGAGTACTGTGTCCAGTTCTGTATGCCCCACTTCAGGAGGGATGTGGACAACATGGAGAGGGTCCAGAGGAGGGCCACCCGCATGATCCAGAGACAACAGGGCAGATCCTACAATGAGAGACTGCAGGACCTGAACCTGTTCAGCCTCCACAAGCAAAGGCTGAGGGGGGACCTGGTGACCATCTATAAACTCACTAGGGAGGACCAGAAGGATTTGGGAGAGACCTTGTTTCCCCTAGCGCCCCCTGGCATAACAAGGAATAACGGCCGTAAGTTGGAGAGTAGGTTTAGATTAGACATCTGTAAGAACTACTTCATGGTCAGGGCGGCTAGGATCTGGAACCAACTTCCAAGGGAAGTGGTGCTGGCTCCTACCCTGGGGGTCTTTAAGAGGAGGCTTGATGCCTACCTGGCTGGAGTCATTTGAGTCCAGTTTTTCTCCTGGCCAGGCAGGGGGATGGACTTGAAGATCTACAAGGTCCCTTCCAACCCTACTTCTATGATTCTATGATTCTATGAGACCTTCTGCCCCAGGCACATGGCAGGGCTGGGGTGGTGTGATGGGCCAGATTCACTTCCCTGCAGCCCCGGCAGTGGCAACTCCTTCCAGCTGCCACCACCAAACCCAGCCCTGCTGCCCAAGCACCCTGGCCCATCCACCCCACACCCACTGCCAGAGGCGGGATCCGTGTGGGCAGGGTGTGCAGCCACGTGGATGGGATGGGGCTGCTGGTGGATGGGGAGTGGCATCCGGGAGCAGGACAGGTGGGAGGGGTGGAACTGGGTCTTGGATCTTGGGGTTGTCACAGCGTGGGGCCAGGGCCTGGGACAGAGCTATAATCTGCTGCCCACATGTCCCTGCAATAAGCACTGGTTCTGCAGGCAGGGGTGTGCAAGGAGAGGGTTGCAGCTCTGGCCCAGGCCCAGGCCCAGGGCCAGGCTTCACACTGTCACTGTCCCAAGATCCCAGACTTAACCCTGTCCACCCATCCTTCTTCTGGATGCCACTCCCTGCCTGCCCACTTGCAGCCCCATCCTGTCCACCTGGCCTTGTGCCCTGCCCATGTGGGCCCTGGCCAGTCTCAGTGGAGACCCTGGGATCACTGGGCAGTGACAATGCAGGCATCTATCATAAGGATGTGCAGGCAGCAGACTGTGGCTCTGCACTGGGCCCCGGCCCTTTTCTGTCACGGCCCCACGATCCAAGCCCCGGCCCTGCCCACCCACTCCTGGATGCTGCTCCCCAGCCATGGCCTCATCCCAGCTGGCCAGCCAAATGTGGAGCAGAGCCTCTTAAGGAGTTTTGGTGAGCTGTTGGGAGGGCAGGGGTGCTGACCCTCGCTATGACAGCTCACCAAAACTCCCTAAGTGGCCCTCAGCCCCAAATAACTGCCCACCCCTGCCCTTAGCATGAAGGATATTGTGGACAACATCCTTTGCAGGCTCCTAATATTCTATTGACTCGACAGACAGTTTTAGGAACCTAACTGGATTCCCTTCCATCATCCTGCCAGGACTCAACTGCAAAGTTGAAGGCACATATAGGGACTTTTCTTGGTTTCTCATTCTCTTGCTCCCACTAATATCTTGGTAGTAGTACCCCCTGTGACTGCCCCATAAAGGGGTCCTTGCTATTCCCTTCCTGTCTCCTGCCTGCCTGCCCTCTAAACAGCTGCAGTGTGGAGTAAAAGGTCATCTGGTCTTTGACACTGAGAACCACAATTCCCCACCTGTAAAAGGTTATCTTGACCAGCCCAAGGACAAGCTTAAATAGCATTAAAGAGGAAAATATTCAGAAGGGGAAGGGCTAGGAAAGTCATAAAAGGGAATGAAAAGATGACTGGATCTCAGCAAAGCAAAGTGAAATAGCAGGTGAAAAAATTAGGGCAGCAGATGGGAGGGAAACAGGTGAGAATATAGGTGACCAGAGGACAAGAAATGGGAAAACTAAAAGTTGAGAAAGGAAATGTGTGAGGGACAAGCAGTGTGGAGATGAGACAGAAAGCGAGTAGGAGAAAGAGAAACAAGAAGAAAATGTGATTGGAACATCACTAGGTAACAGGAAAAAAGAATTAGAGAGGGAATAGAAGAAGACTAATATATAGTAAAATATTTACAGCTTAATTATGTTCATCCAAATCTGTTTTAGAGGCAATATTCAGGATGTGATGATGTATGCATTTTGTATCATTTCAATTTTTCCAAACATTTTTTTTCAATACGTACATCTATCAGGATTTCCAAAACCATGTTGTAGTTCATGGACATGTAATAAGTCTATAAAGTCGTCAGGAAATACTTTTCAGTATTAGTATTTAGTATTCTTCTTGTAGGGTTCAGTTCAGTAAACACCACTGTCATCAATGAAGGAAAAATAATTTAAAAACAAGTTTTTCTATCTGTGCATCAGCAAAATTGTACCAGATTTAATTAAAAGTCACAAACATTGAAGATAACACATTTGCGAACATCTTTTCCTTTACCTGCCACATGTTACATAATATCATTCTTTGGTTCTTATTCCGAGTTGATTGATAAGCCCAAATAACTTCAGTAGCCCTGTTATGAACAATGGAAATATTCTTTAAAAAGATGGTTTTATTAAATAGCACATTATAGAGAAATGGTTGTCTGTATGACCACTTAAAAATTAAAGCTGTTTTTGAGTTACAAAAGCAAACTCATATTTGAAACAAGTATGATTATTCTATTAAAGCACTAAAATATAAATATATATATATATATGTATTTTATGAGAGTGCATGCAAAATCTAAGTCTGGAGAAAAGTCATAGCCAAATTATAATCTTTCTTAATAATAAGGTTTTTATAATGGAAATTCTGACAAAACTTAAATTACAGGATTGCTAGCCAGTTTCTTTTTAACATTCTCATGGTGTTATGGACAAGGGCCAAAGAGGATAAAACACACTTTGTCCAACTCAATTCCAGCCATCAATCTTTAGGGGGGTGGGGGTCAAAATCAAGTGATTTCCATATGGTGTGGTGCATGTCTTTGGAATTCTATGCTAAGCCATGTCTACGGTTTTTTACATAATGTAAGTGACATCTGCATTGGAGGCAGATTAAGAATGTGCTCTGGATGAAAACTGAACTTTCATAGTAATTGTGTAGAGTTGGATGGGGAAAGAGAACTGACTCTTAGTTATATTTGTTTCCTTCTACTCATTAAAAACTGACAGCATAATAAAAAAAAAGTCTGTTAGAAGCTGGCAGTTTCCAGTTCACCTTTCAATGCAGGTATATGAATTAGCATATTTCTCTAAACTACATCCAAAGAAACGACTGACTCAAAAAATCTGCCAAATTATTACATTTTATAATAGGCTAAATTGTGTGTAGTAACTGACACCTACATAAATCAGTACGTGAAAGTCACTAGATTCTAACATCAGGGCGGATTTTCCTGTAATATTTTGCACAAAACAAACAGTCCAAATCCCAAATTACTACATGTCCTTAGTATTAAGCATGTGAGAGTGCCCAATGAGTAAAAATGAAAAACTTCCACAGGGTCATGTTGGATGGAGCTGGATCTGTTCTTGCATAGAAAGTAGGAAGATAACAGTTTAAGAGCCAAAAATGGTTCTATTACCATTTTTGATAATTTATGTGGACCATGATTTTGTACACCCTGACTACTTTTTTTTTGTTTATCCATGGGCAAGGAAACGCTTTAACAATATAAAAATGATTGATTGTTCAAGCAAAGCAGAAATGCTGTAGTTAGTATATGCTTCAAGTCAATCGAAAAAAACAAGAGTATGGTGTGTGGTACAGCTGCTTGAAAGGGAGACAAGTTAGAATTTGCTAAATAAACTAGAAACAGACAAAACAATGTATTTTTTGCCTAGAGTAGCTGAAAGGCAGTGCAAAAGTAGACACCATTGACTTGTTGTGGCCTGTAAGAACTGTATAGAATACCAGTTGTTTGAAATCTGATATATCAACGGGATGATAAGGTTTCACAGGTCTGGTACCTGTAGGATGATAGTAGGTATCAGTCCTTTGCATTGGCCAAATGCTGACTAGATTTTTTCATTCTCCAGGTCCAGGTGTGCTGAAAAAAAAAATCAATCAAGATCACAGAGCAGTTTGATAAGAAATTCAGTTTAGCACAAAGAAACCATACAACAGTAGAGATATTAAGGAATGGTTTGTTCTTAACCTCCACTTAAAGCAGAAAATATCTTCATTTTGTAAATGTTCAGAATGTACTAATAGCAGGGATACTTTCCACAGCTTATAAATACTGTATTTACCTGAATCCAAGATGACTGTGAATTTAAGATGACTCCCCCCCCATAATTTGATTCTATACATGGAAAATGTATAAATGTGTTGTAATATTTCATGTATAGAATCTAAATATTGGAAGGTCAATTTAAATTTGTCTCCCCCACTGCTGTAGCGGGAAAGCAGTGGCAAGGAGGCAGACAGTGCGGGGAGGCAGTGGGGGAGTCAAGCAGCCTGACCCCTGCCCCTCGCCCCACCACACCTTGCCCTCTGCCACCTGCCCTCTCCCCCACCCCACTACCTGCAGACCCCAATCCCCACACCCCAGCACCTGCCTCCCCAGCTCTGGCTCCACTCCAGCCTGGAGCATGGAGCATATGGTTGATTCAGCCACAGCCTGACCACATAGAAGGTATTGTGCTCGTGGTAGCCCTGGCCAGAGCTGCTGTCATCACTGCCACTGCTACTAGGCCAGGCCTGGAGCAACTACATGCTCTATGCCCCAAACTGGAGCTAGAGTGACCACCTTTTCAAAATGGAAAGGAGGGACACATACCCCCCTCTCCTTTTACTTCCGCACCCCTGGCCATGGCTGGAGTAGAGCTGAGCTGAGCTGAGTTGGGGTGGATGCAGGCTATCTGCTGCAGGGTCAGGGCTTCCTGCCCTGCTGCCTTTGCTCCAGGAACCCCACACCAGCCACATGCCCCCTGCCTGCCTGGCTGCAGCAAGGAGCACAACTCGATGCCACTGCTGCCCCTACTGCGACCAGGTAGGCAGGGGCCATGCAGCCAGTGTGGGGCTCCCAGGGGAAAGCCAGCAGGGCAGGAAGCCCTGACCCTGCAGCAGGCAGCCCACAACTGTCCCTACCCTGTGCACAAATCTGGGAGGGCACATGCCCCCATGCTCCCCTGGGGGATGCATGCAATGGTGGGAAGCCACCTCCCCATGCCCTCTGGATGAGCCACCCAAGGCTTCATCCTATTTCCCACGCAGGCTGCATGCACCACTCTGGCTAGGCAGCACCCCAGCACCTGACTCTGCCCTACTCCCTCCCTCACCATGGGGGCCTCAATCTAGCCTCCCTCATACTCCCTTCCCCCCCCCCCCCCCCCCT
>NW_017729032.1:144103507-144115679 GCF_001723915.1 Gavialis gangeticus
ACCTGCAGGGAGCAGGAGGGTGCAGGCGGCAGCTGGGAACTCTGATCCTGACCCCAGGTTGGGGTGTAGTTGGGGCTGCAGCGGCTACACACCCTCCACCTCTTTGTACTCAAATCTAAGATGAGGGCCCTCCATGTTAAATGGGAGAAAAAAACCCTGATCTTGGTTATGAGTAAGTGTGGGAACATTTCTTTAAGCTAGGTTTATCACAAAAAAGGACCAAGATGCAAGAGAAGAAATGTGTTCATCCTAGCTCTAGAAATTAAGGGAAAAGATATTAAAAAGTAGGCAACATAGCAAGTACAGACTTCCTTATCAGGAGGTATTTCCGACTATGAAAGTTTCTCTTTTAAAATGATTAGAATAAGACTAGAAATAAAAGAAACGGTCCCACACTGGCAAGAAGATGCGTTGGATGATACAGCAAATCTCTTCCTTAAAGTAGCTTTTCAGCATCAAATTCTAAAGCCCTTTTTCAAGCAAAACTCATATTTAGGCATATAAGAAACCTAGTCAATGAAAACTTTGCTTAAGAGATGACTGAATAAGAACTACTGGTTTGGCCTTATGATTTGTTAAGCATAGTTCACAAGTATTTCACAAACAGGAAGAGATTTTTAGTCATCAGTCTGGTTGCTATGGCTTCATCAAACTAAAGATCTTCATTCAATGTGAATATTTTAAAGAATAAATAGATGTAATTAGTTTATTTAAATAATACTGAAAGCACCTGAGTTAATAAATGCGTATATTTTAAATGTTCTACAAGTATTATTCCAATTATGGAAACGGCAAATATAATACATTCCCTTCCATAACAGCAAATGGAATTTAGAAAGTGTTTTGCCATTGTTATAAAAAAAACCTTTTGAAGCCATCTGCCAAGTTAAGAGTGTGTATTTATCATACCCTCCATAAAGCAACATTTAATGTTAGGTAATATTTTTTTCATTTTATAAACGCATTATTCTTTTTATTTGAAGAGCATATATAATTCTTTGCTCTTCAGCCACAAAACATTTTTCATACCCTACCAGACAGCTTAATTTCCTGCCAAACTTAAATGATGCACTAACATTTCTTGCTGCATTTCCCAGGACAGCAGAATATCACCAGTCATTTTTCAATTGCGAACTAACCTTGCAGAGTAGGTCTTGACCCCATGCTGGCTCTGTCCTAATACAAGCACTGTCTATTTGTACCGTACCTTTATTTGAAGAGTATCTTTGAATTAATTTATATCTGATTTTCTCCACACAGTGTTAATATAAGAACTAGTGAACTTTTTATCATGCTGGTATAAGATGCCTATGCCACTATGCCTGTGTCATTAGAAGTGTTCAAATCTTTCAGTGTCTGTTTATAGTGACTTTTTGGCACTTGCCAATTACTTTAAAAGTTCTTGCAGGAGTCAATATAATGTTATTTTCTAACACTAATAACCCAAACTTCTAATTTTTGATTTGGAACCATATCATGGTGGCATACTGTATGAAAAAATAAGTATTTAGCCGAAGTTTTAGTTCCTGCTGATTTTCTGTAGTTGCCTAGGGCAAAAGGAAACAATTTCTCCCCTGATTCTCCAGCTCTGAAAACACAGTATATATATTGATTAAACAGAGTCAATTTATAAATTAGCCAAAGAAATGAGGTGGGAAAAAAGACCAGGAAGTCACCTTATCCAAGTCTCTTGTCAATGCGCATTGCTCCCTACCATAGAAGAGAGGGCTCTGTCTCTCTCCTGTTGTGGCTCATATTTTCTTCTGGAAGATCAATTTAACTAGCAGGAGGAATCATATGAAACTTATCCTGCCACCTGCAAAAAACAGTCATATCCCATAGGGGCAGCTTCATGGAAGATGGGATTCACCAAGAGGAAAGATATCCTACAGTACTTTTCCCTCCCATCTTCTCTAAAGGCTCCCTTAGGATAATGCTCATTTAAAAACAAAACAGAGCTTCACAGAAATCTCATTGATAGAAATTGCTTGGAAGCTACAATGATCTGAAGGACTTCCCAGCTCAGCTTCTAACTCTGGGGACTGAATGGGTTGGCTGCAGACTCTGTGATGGAGCCGGGCTTATGAGTAGCTAGTGTTACTGATAAACCCTTAGAAAAGTCCCAGTACCAGGACACGTTTGCATTGGGAGAACAGATCAAGCAAATCTAACCCTAAAATTTCTTAAGTTGTTGGTCTTAGTACAAATTAATGTTTTTAATATTGCAGGTGCAGGTGCTACCTCAGGCCTTTCACCCATTTTCCCAAGTACTTCCGGCACAAGCACTTTCTCACCTTTCCAGCACGCACACAAAGGTAAGAAGAAGCACCAGCACACTTAATTCAGCAGATATTTCTTCACAATGTGACATCAAGTGACAACCTGGCTGAATTGAAAACACCTGTTGTAATATTGATTTTCATTATATTCCTCGCTTTGAAGAATCAGTATATATATATATATACACACACATATATATATAACAACTTTTTGTTCCTTGATTAATCATTGATATCCATTTAGTGCAGATGGACTTAAAATGGATTTCAACTGACTTGTACTCATTTATGGTAGTAATTAAGTTAGCTCCTTGTTTCTAGAAAAAGAGAAATAGCATTGTGCTTCAACAGAGACTGGCCACCAGGCACCTGCAAATAATTTAATGCAACAATGTGGCCAATCTCATTTGGTGCTAAAACAAACAGCTGGGAGCGGGGGTTCTTGCTTTGTCAGAACACATGAAAATAAGGGCACTGCAGCGCAGCATAAAAAGGATTAGCACAGCTGATTTTTTTTGTTTTATCTGTATGCATGATGCTGAAGATTGCATTTTCAGAAAATTTTATCATATCATTTTTAATTCAGCTTCTCAACTGTGTAAAATATTTAACATTTTCTAAAACTCTGTTATGGCTTTTAGCTCCTTGTTTAGTGCATCCAATTTCTGTCTTTGATCTTACATACCTTATTTTAAATTCATCTTCTGTCAATACTACATGTGAAGTCTCTGTTGGAAAAGCAACTGTAACAGTTCTTTGCAGATTTCTTGGTCTTCTCCCTTTGTTACATCTCTTCTGAGGTCTTGAAAACACCTTAGAGAAAAATGACATCAACATGATTAGCCAAGTCTTCTGAAGTACAGAAAGTGCAGGTTAAAATATTCAATTATTCTTCGTCAGGTAAAGGCAACTTGTTTCTCCAGTGCCAGTGTTATAGGGAAGTTACACACAAAACCTTGCTTTTCAAGGTTACAGCTTTTCAAAGCACATATTATCAATAAACAAATATTTGGCTACCCTTGACAGTATGCATTTATTTCATGAATGAGCTCCAAACACTGAGGGGCAGATCAGATATTGTCAGCTTCCAAATAATCTACTATAGCTTCTTTCCTGGGCTTTTCCATCTGCTTTCCAGTATTACAGTTAGGATGATAGCTTAGCCTGAGTGCAAGGATGTGTGCCTTAGGTGTCAATCCAGTCGGCTTCTGAGGAAGCGTTTACATTTTATTATGGAACTGAATCCTCAAGAAAAAAACCCAACTCTCTCGCTTATATCTAATGTTGGAGAATCGCTTTAACATACAAAGCTTCTAAAGTAGCTGACAAGATGTATAGCTAAGTATTAATAAACAGAATGAAATTAATCCAAGTATTCCAGAGAGACATCTATATTCATATATAAATATCCTTTTGACTTGTATGAAAATACCAATGAGACTGTAAAGCACACCAGATGGTGGAGTGCTCCGGGATATTATGCATTATTCAGTTCTGCCAATTTGCTTTAGCACTTGAAGTTTTGTTTCCCTTTTCAGATGCCAATAGCATTGACCATAGGATTTATCTGACATGCCTGCTGGTCTATTGTTAGTTTGTAGCTTCTCTTGATTCCTATTGAAGAGGGCAGCAAACACAGTTACTATGTTTCAGTTTAGACAGCACTGCTGTCTTGCTGTGGTGTGCCCTAGGGATCTGTGAGGACAGCTTTTCATTGTCATGCACACCTTTCAGACCTGCCTCATGCTTCTAGGCAGTCATCATGCTGCTGACAAGATATCCAGTTATGGATGTCGCATCATTTTATAGGTTTATCCACATCAATCCAAAATACTGCTGGCTGGAATTAGATAAGTTGTTGAATGAAGCTTCTAGACTTACATTTCATAATGATAATATTTACGGAGGCTCTCTACTAGTAGAAAGAGGTTGGTAGCCAGGACACTATATTGTCAGTAGCTGTATATTCAGACTTCATAACAAAAACATATTTTTACTTCCTTCAGGATATTGCTGTGATGATGAGGAAAAAATCGTTTAGCAAGAAAAAAATTTTCAGTCAATTCCTTCCTTGTAGGCATTCCCAGGTTCATTGTATAGACAGGAGCTGCTCCTGTTCTGATGACTGAATTATTTATTTTAAGATTCTCTTTTTGGCTCCCATCATATTTTTATCAAAGTTTTATTTCAGTTTTAACTCTTATTTAACTGAGATGTGTTTGTACAAATGGCATAACACAAGTTTTATTATTCATATAAACCAAATCAAATTGCACCAAATGTATTTAAATTTTTCATCTGTACTTTATAAAAGTCTTCCAACAATGGCATTTTAAACACGCGCACTAATGAAACATTACCAACTGATTGTCCACTTGGTATGTTGGTCTAGCTCCATGGAAAACATTACACACATCTTGTTTCACTAAGCTATTTTGCATTGTATACATGAAAGCTAATATACTGACTTAACAATTGAGATGAGTGTTCAACTTTGACTCAGAATTGAAAGCTAGCAGCTGTTTGCAATTACACACAAGGAACTACAAACCCATAAGTTAAAATGTGGGGAAACACCATATTCTCTCCACAGACAAAGCAAATCCTTAGACACGCACAGACATACATCCCACCAAAGACATGCGTGTATTCCTCAACAGAATCTGGCCTACAAACCTGTTATAGGGCCCTGTTACACCTTATACTGTGAGCCACACAAACGTTGATCAGATTTGTAGTAGCTTGGAGTTTGGAGCAGTCACGCCTTCAACCTCAGTGACACATCTGTGGGGAGTGGCTATATCTTAAGGAGCTGGGTTGTGCAGATCAAGAGATAATCCTGCCCTGGAGTGGCATAACTTTGAGCTGTATGAGTGCTTTAAACAACTTTAAGGTGTTAATGTACAGAGAGTCCAGGGGCTAAGTCCTCTAGGAGCTGCCCAAAATTACCATGCAACAAGGACCATTCTTTCAATTGTTATTAACATCCTGTTAGAAACAAAGATAAATTAAATTTTATAGCAACAGCTCCATTCTGGCTTAGAAAAAAATGATGCAGAGTAACATCATGACCACATTATTTGCCTACATTTCCTATTTACACCAGGAACTATATCAATAAAATTCAACAAAACAATTTTATGTAACCACTTAAAGGTTGAAATATGGAAAGATGTCAAAATGTGGTAGCAAAAAATAAATGTCTTCTCACTGAAAACATTACATGTACAATGTATTTCAGGAAAATACCCCAGAGAGGATAATGTAACTTCCTTCATCTTTGCCTAAACATGTGATCTCATATTTTCAGAAGCGCTATTAATTGGTTATTAGAGATCAAATTCCATAGATTTGTAAAACTATAGTGACCAGCATATCAGGCACAAAGGATATTCTATAGTATTTTATCAATTCCAAAGCAGATACATTGTGCAGGATTTAAGTTCAGTGCAGGCCTCAAACTGATACGTATTCTTTGTCTTCAGTAGGCCTCCTTTACCAAAAACCTATTTCTTTGTGTCTCCAGCAGATCTGTCAGGACAAGGTCATCTGGCTACTGCTCTTATCATTGCCATGTCTACTATATTCATAATGGCTATTGCCATTGTCTTGATCATCATGTTTTACATTGTGAAAACTAAGCCTTCTTCTCAAGGTAACTGCACAGCATAAAAACTGAAATTACAAAATGTTACTTCCAGTTGCTAAGAATGACCATTAATAAGTTGAATTCTTTGTATTTTAGCCTGTTGCACCAGCCATTCAGTAAAAACGGTTGAAGCCCAAGCCAATATGCAAGAAGAGAAGAAAGAAGTAAAAGGTCTGAGTTGTTTTATAGTGTTTCTTTTTTCTACACCAGACAAAACAAGGCTTACATTCCCTCGATCCATCATCTCATGCAATTTCCCATTTTTAACTGCTTGAACTCCATTTTCATTTAGTAAACACGTATACAGAAAGATTTTCATACTACCAAAATTTCACTTAATCCTCTCAATAGCAAGTAAAATGTTAGTAACATACAGAGAGATTTATGTTTGTAGTAAAACTGCCAGCTAGAGAAGCTGGTGAGGCAAAAATATCACTTGCAGTCTCTGCCAATGTAAACATTTATTTTTTTTGATCTGCAGAAAATGTAGTGATATTTGCAGAGAAAGAGGAGTTTGAAAAATTGACCGCAACTCCAGCTAAGACTGTTAAGAGGTATGTAAGAAAAAACAGGCATAAACATGCTTTTAGCTTGGTTAAAGTGAAAAAAGAGCATAATAACCATTGTAGGACACTAGAGGGAAATGGATACGTATATTTAATATGTAGAAGGATATATAATGAAAAAGAAATTAATGCATTTATCAAAAGAAAATATGGACTTAATAACTTCTAGCAGTGAGAGAAACCAGGGAGAACTGGAAACCCCATTCCTTGGACCTGTGAAGGAGAGGACTTAGATTTGAAAATATACTAAAGCTAAAAACAGTTGTAATTTTTGTTGTGGCATTAGCAGAGCTGGGATGTGTCCTGGCCCAGCTGATCTGCTTCAATGGGTGATAAAGACATTGCCAGTTGTCCTACAGGGTCAGGTCCCTGCTGCTCCTGGGCTTCAGGGACCCAGTCTTATGGGAAAACTACAAATGAAGAAACCAACTTGGGGCATGCCTCTGCAAATGGAGATCTTTTTTTTTTATGGCAGCACAAAGTTGACATCTGTTTTCAGACTAACTGGGTGGGAAATGTTATTGGAAGGAGTGCTGTGTCTTACTCTTTTTTTCAAGTGCTCTAATGTACAGTTCATAAGCTCTATAGGGCTGTCTTCTCTCCTAACAGCTCCATTTTGGAAATTTAAGCCTGCTCCAGATCTATAGTTTTCAGATACCCAATAAGTTTGCCCTGCTATTTATCAGCTACAATGGGAGAGTGCATCCCCTGCTGCAGACCTCGAGGATGCATCTTATCTCCAACTTCAGAGATCAGTACATAGGTGGCTCCATCTCACAGCAACCTTCTTCCTTGACTGCGAAGACCTCTCTTAAATACAGAGAGAAGCAGAAAGAGCCAGAATTTTGTCCTAGATGAAAATCATAAGAAACCAACCTTTGTAAAATGGCTGAGTCTTCCCCTTACAATGGGTATGCATGACTGTGTAATTTAGAGCATTTACCTACATCCTCAATAGTAGGATTTAATCTTAACGGCCCCTTAAGACAGACTTTTAAAAGGGATGAAAACACATATTCCATTTCTAGAAGAAAGGAGAAAAGATATATTTGGAATCAGATTATCAAAGGCTTTGGTAAGATACCCTTACCCTTCATTTTTCAGTGAAAATGATGCCTCTTCTGAGAACGAACGACTTTTAAGTCGCAGTGTGGACAGTGATGAAGAAGCTGCAGTTGACAAACAAGAGGCCCCAGAGAGATGCTTGTTATCATTAGTCCATTTGGCCAGGGATAAATCTTCAACAAACAACAAATCAACTGGGGTAAGACTCTCCTCAGAACTAAATGTGGAAAATCATTTTGAATTTGTATTTAAATATGCACAAGTCCTAGCACCCCAAAAAAGTAGACTGCAAATTGACCTAATTTATAGGAAACTCTGGGGCGATAAAAATAAAATATTAGCAAATCTCACCTGCACAGACAGCACATAGTATTCCCTCAGTGTTTTAGAGCAGGGATGTCCAACTTCTGAGTAGCCACAGCCTATATACCCCCAGCTGCAAGTTGCACTCTCCCTTGAGCTGCATATCGTGTGGGCCACGCTGTGCGGGAGGCATCCCGTGTGGTACTATGCCCGCACTGCTACACTACACCCTCCCCCCTTGCAATGCAGCAGTGGCCCTGCACTGTACAGTGTCCCTGGGTGACCCAAGTCCACCTGCTATCAGCTTCCTCGGCCCTGCAGGCTGCCCTACTCCATTCCCAGAGGTGGGGAGCAGGAAGCAGAAGCTAGACTGGAGATTACAGTAGCAGCAGCAGGAGAGAGATGGGAGGAGTGGCACCCAGACTGGGAGCCCAGGGACCACAGGTAACCATTCAGGGGATGCATACAGCCTTTGGACCACTGTTTGGATAGCCCAGTTCTAGAAATTCTCTGTGTGCACATAAGATCCATTGTGAAGGCCTGAAAAATTGAGTGCACAAAAAAGGAGATTCAAAAGTGAAGTCCCACCAGCAAATCTGACTTTGCTCTTTGGAACACCACACATTTCATAGTATATAGTTTAACAAAAAATGAATATAAGATAGCAAGGAATACATTTAACCATAAGAATCAAGTATGTGTGCATAAACATGACTAGATTCATGTAATTTTAGGAACTTTAACAATAGGATTTCCTGATTTCTGTGTTCTTAGGTATGGCATATTTATTTCCTAACCAATTTAGCTCAAACTTTCCATAATAGCTTATCTTTCAACTGGGACCAGAGAGAGAACATTTCAGCCCCTAGAGAAATGTTCTTTTGGCAAGTTGCAAACAGCTGGAAACAACCTACTAACTCAATGATTGCATTTTTCTCCTCTTCTCTTCTGAAGTATTTCTTATGCATATATCACCACTGTCTATCTGTAATCCACATTGGATTTATATTAGATACACAGGTTCTCAGACGAAATGAAAGCATCTTATAAGGCTGCATATACAATAGATGGATCCTTATTTGGCTAGTTAGGTTGTCTAAGGCATAGGGCCTGAGCAGAAGACACCTCTACACTAGCATAATGTACCAATATTTTGCACATTGAAGTAAACTACATTAGGCTACAGAGCAGACAGATGTGCATCTGTCCCAGGCAGGATAAGCAGGTATTACAATAACCACTAAGTGGCTGTGATAATATTCACTTTGACCTGAGCAAATGGCTACTCTGGAATAAGCTGCAGAAAGCTTACACCTATTTCAGTGTAAGTTACACTGGTTTTATCCCACTCAGCAGTAACTCTATACAAGATCGGACAAAATTATGCGAGGCTTCGGACAGAGCTTTGGATCTGGAGAAGCTTCGGAGGCTCCAGGGTCCGAAGCAGCACATCTGGGTCAAACCGCTGGCCTCGTTCGGCTTCCTGAAGCGGTTCAGACCTTCCAAAGCACTTCAGAGCTGCCTCGGAGATCTAGCCACAGGGTATAATGGGGAAACAATAAAGTATCTATAACTTTGTTGTTTTTGGTCTGATTTTGATGAAAGTTTCAGAGGTGGTAGACTCTGCAGAGAGCATGAAATCTGCCAAGTTTCAAGAAGATCGGTGTAGGGGTTTGGGGGAACTGCACCCCAAATTCTTGAAAGCAAAACTCATGTCACGTCTAGGCGTTACAACAAAGCAGGGTGAAAACTGCAGGGCTGGTAGCTCTTACTGAGGCCACAAAGCCTGCCATGTTTCAAGAAGATCAGTGTAGGGGTTGGGGGGAACTGCACCCCAAGCTGTGGACAAGCAAAACTTGTGCCATGGGTGACCCTGTGTGTGTTAAGGCACAGTGGGGTGACAGCTGCAGAGATGGTGGCCCCTGCTGCAGCCATGACACCTGCCAGCTGTTGAGGAGATCAGTGCAGGGGGGTTCTGGCTTCTGGGGCCCTGCACCCCTAGCTGCTGACAGGCAAAACTCGTGCCATGGGTGCTTGTGGGACTGACTGTGCCTGTCTTGGGGCATGAGAGACTACTACTGGCTGCTAAGCTACTGTGTTACCACTTACCAATCAATCATGATTCACTCAGACAAGCTCAATGCACAGGACCTAGCTAATGTAGCCAGTTAATTGCCATCAATTAGCACCTACAAAACCAGGCTAAGGAGAGGAAAGAATCAACACAGACAATCAACTGCCCCAAGACAGAGACAGTCAGTCCCACACGCCAGAACCCCCCTGCACCAATCTCCTCAACAACTGGCAGGTGTCGTGGCCGCAGCAGGGGCCACCATCCCTGCAGCTGTCACCCCGCTGTGCCTTAACACACAAGGGGTCACCCATGGCACGAGTTTTGCTTGTCCGCAGCTTGAGGTGCAGTTCCCCCAAACCCCTACACTGATCATCTTGAAACTTGGCAGGCTCTGTGGCCTCAGCATAGGCTACCACCCCGTAGTATTCACCCCCCTGTGATGTAACAAGTAAATGTGACAGGAGTTTTGCTTTCAAGAATTTGGGGTGCTGTTCTCCCCAAACCCCTGCACTGATCTTCTTGAAACTTGGCAGATTTCATGCTCTCTTCAGAGTCTATCATCTCTGAAAATTTCATCCAAATCAGACAAAAACCAACAAAGTTATAGATATTTAATTGATTCTCCATTATACCCTATGGCCAGATCTCCAAGGTGGCTCCCAAGCTTCGGAGCCACTTTGGCCAGATTGAGCTAGAAACCTGGTCTGGAGCTCCAGATAGGACCGCTACCGATTCGCACAGGCCTACTGGCCACTCCTTTTTTTCAATGTTGCAAAAATCAATTATTCTAGTAGAAATATGTCATCTTTTCCAGTCCCTACCATCACTTCTCTTAGACCCTCAGTTGGAATACACTTATAATGACTTGAAGCTTCTAACAGAGTATTCAAAGTAATGTTCAGAAAGCATGGATTGTGCCCAGATTTTCAACTTCAGTGCCTCCGGTTCCACAACTGAATGAGTATCGTTCCCCTGCATTTATGACATTTTCACTGGGGCTGGAGAAGAAAACATTGGGTGCATCTACACATGCCATTAATGTTCAGCAATAAAGTCCAGAGCTTATTGCTCAGGAGTTTATTGCTCCCAGGCATGTTGTTTACATGTGCACCCAGACTGCAGCACACTGAGCCAGGTTGGAGCAGCCCTGGCTATCAGGGAACTCCAGGGGTCAACCTGCTAGCTGAAGCTACTTTGACCAGGTTCAACGTGCTGCGGCAGGACTGGCTGGGACCTGAGGGGGCTTCAGCATGGGGCTAGCCAGCAGACAGTCCCCTGCACTGAAGTGCCATTGTGCCCCAGCCAGATGGGTTAGTGACTACACGTCCACTGCTGTGCATAAAAAAACCCCCAAAACCTCAGCAGCAGGGTCGTATATATATCTGCAAGTAGTATGACCCTGCTGTGGAGTTAATTAGTTTTCTGCACCCTAATAGGGGTGCACGTGCAGACATTGAGACATTTACTGCAGAGCTAACTAATCAGCTCCATAGTAAAAATGTCATGTAGATGCACCCATTTAAAACAGATGATGGTTCTAAAAGGGCTTTAAGCAAGGTGAAGGAAAGTTATTGAAAAAACTAGAAAAATACAGAGAGAATTTTAAAACCAGATCTGCCTTGCTCTGTACTCTTATGTCCTAGTTGAAAACATTATGCAATAAGTTACTATACAGAAGATCCAAAATGAAAACTTAGCTTTGTACATTTACACATGGGCTGGGAGAGGTGCAGATTCAGCAACTTTTGCCCTTACAGAAGAAAGTGTCTTACCTGGTTTCATTAGGGGGAGGTCATGGTTTCATTAGGGGGAGGTCATGTCAGACCAACCTCATTGCCTTTTATGATCAGGTCACAAAAGCCTTGGATGCAGGTGTTGCTGTGGATGTAGTCTTTCTGGACTTCAGCAAGGCCTTTGACACTGTCTCCCACCCCATCCTCATTAAGAAATTGGGTGACTGTGGCATTGATGCCTACACAGTCAGATGGATTGCAGATTGGCTGAAGGGTCACACTAAGAGGGTGGTGGTGGATGGGTCATATTCAACCTGGGGAGAAGTGGGCAGCGGAGTCTCCCAGGGCTCGGTCCTTGGGCCCTCACTGTTCAATCTCTTTATCAGCAATTTGGACGACGGGGTGAAAAGCACCCTGTTTAAATTTGCTGATGATACCAAAATTTGGGGTGAGGTGAGCACGCTAGTAGGGAGGGAAAGACTGCAGCAAGACCTGGATAGGTT
>NW_017729032.1:144115717-144121802 GCF_001723915.1 Gavialis gangeticus
GGGTCTTTAAGAGGAGGCTTGATGCCTACCTGGCTGGGATCATTTGAGCCCAGTTTTTTTTTTTCTCCTGCCCTGGCAGGGGGTCAGACTTGAAGATCTATAAGGTCCCTTCTGACCCTACTTCTATGATTCTATGATTCTCATTCTGGCTAGACTTGGGAAGGAAGTGTCGTTTAGCTTCTCTGCCTCAGAGACAATCAATAAGGACAGCTCAGAGCAAATGCAATAAGGACAGCTTCAGAGTAGAAAATACAATGGGGGATTCTAGATACTTTTGGAGAGGGTCTAAGAAAACCCATTGGAAAAATATACCATATGTATCCATACCCAAGACAATCCTGAATTTAAGATGACTAGAAAATAATTAGATTCTATACAAAGAAAATTTATAAATTTGTTATGAGATAAGGGGAATTGTGGGTGGGGGGGAGAAACAAGAGGTGCAGAGGTGGCAGGGGGCAGGCAGCAGCAGCCTGCCTGTCCACCATCTTGTACTCAATTCCAAGATAAGGGTCTTTCCCCTCTAAGGTTAAATGGGAGAAAAAAACCCATGTTAGAATTAAGTAAATACAGTATTAACTACTAACATGTTTACACAATGGCTTCTCCAAATGAATAATAACTACTCTGATTCAAAAATTGAAAACTTGAAGTCTTTATTCTGGTAAACACATAATGTGAAGAGTATATAACATCCATGAAATAATTGCAGTCTTGTCTCATCAGATAGGAAGTATGTACAAACCTGATACAAAACTGTGTGACAAGTCGAGAGTAGAGCACTCAATTAATTGTGGCCTATAATCATAGTCTACAGCAGTGTTTCTTAACCCGTGGGTTGTGACCCAAAAGTGGGTTCCAAGAATATATGAAAGGGTCATGAACAAACTTTAAATATGGATCAACAAACTTTAAAAATGGGTTCTCCTTTAAAGGACAAAAATGTGGGAAACCATGGCGTTTCCCTTGCAGGCTGGCAGAGCTCCAGCCTGCAAGAGATATGTTTGTGGGCCCCCATGCCCCAGACACCTCCCCCCTTCTCCATACACTCACCCCCTGCCCCACACACTGGGGAGCTGGGGCTTAGGGGCAGGAGGTTGGGACTGAGAGGCACTGGCAGGGCCAGGGGGTTGTTTTCTACTTAAACTATTTACTGGATCAGGACTGGCCATTAATGTTTACAATAAAGGTTGAGAACCACAGGTCTAGAGACCCAGCTGGCTTCTGTAGCCCAGTCAAAACAAAACTGCAAACAAAAATCTCCCCACAAAACTAAAAATGTCCAAAAAGGGCCTTTTTAGATTGGCTTCTTTCTAAATAGCTTTTGTGAAAAGTAGAGGCTTTTTGTAGACAGTTCCTGAGTCTCATCAAGAAGCCAGTTTTTCTAATGACTTGCTCTTAATTAGAACTATCTGAAGGATGATCATTCCCTTTCATGTTGAGGTTTAGAAATTAGTTTAGCATTGAAACAAAAACAAAGCCTTTAACATGATTTTGCTAAACAGGATCTTGTCACAGTCTTTTCCCAAAGCAGTATATATTAGATATTATATGTGTGGGAGGGGGGTGGGGATAAGTGTCTGCCAGAAATGATTAAAGATCCCTTGACCTCAGAAATCTTCTCTGTCCAAAACTTAATTGAAATTATTACATCTCTGAAATGTTTTCAGCTTATGAAACACCATATATGGGCAAAAATAGTTTTAATTGAAAATGATATGACGGTTCTACTCCTAATGTCAGTCTGCAAAAAATCCTCTAAATTTAAGTCTCTTGCAGTGCGTTGGAAGAATCATTTGATTCATCATTGTTGGTCCAATTTACCTGACAGCTCCTGCATTTAGGCATATATCTGTGCTATTTAATTTGCTCTCTTTGCAAATAGTTGAGTGGGGTTTATAAAAGGAACTAAATGCTAAAACACCCAGAGTGGTATGTTTACTGATCTAAATTATACGACACTGGAAGAAAGTGAGATTTCCCTACAGTGGAAAGCACAAAAGCATGTTTATTCTTAAATCACTGTATTGTTCTCCATTATGAATCTTCAGCATAAGACCTAGGAGGCTTTATGCAATTCATTGTTTTCAGAGCCTTGAAATAAAGAGCTGCTAAAGCATTGGAGCAGTTGCATTGTGACTGGTTGCCTCTGGCTAGGAATGATCTTTTCACTTGACTAAAAATATAATGAAATATAACTCTTTAATACATGTTTTTGTTCCCTTTAGATTCAAAGTCGAAGGAAAAAGATTCTTGATGTATATGCTAATGTATGTGATGTTGCAGAAGGTGAGTATGAACAAGAAGTAATCAGAAAATTTACACAGAATTAAATCACAGTTGTTTGCTGGGAATAGACCCCCCTTTTACCTTCATATGAAAAGGCATGCTTCAAAGAGAAAATTCCAATCTGAAGAACATACTTTGTATAAGTTACTTGTTTTAAGCAGGTTAGATAAACTAGTTAAAATACATTTTGATAACAAGTTGGAAAATAAGATTTGGGTTGGGGGGGTGAAGAGGAGGGGAGAGGAGGTTGTAGATTATGTCAGACAAGTGTTTTGCCTTTCTGTGCCCGTAGGTGCCTTCCTTCTACCTCACTGTCACCACATCCTGAAACCACCACATCCATGTCAACCAGTGTTTATAGAGTGAAACCTATTTAACACCTGACGGCCTGTATGGTCTAGACCAGAGCCAGACAACCTATTCTGGCTGCGGGCCAGATAATCCACCCTGGGTCAGAGGTGGGCACACAAGTGCTAGGATCTGGCCTCCACCAGTATGTCTCCACAGTGGCACAGGGAAAGTGCCTGCAGCTACAGCTGGCCTGTGGGGTGGATCCAGTGGTTCCCAGGGTCAAGCCAGCCTGCAGGTAGTAATCTGATCCCAGGTCTAGGCAGATAAATTTCTCCATATAACAAAGGGCAAAACCATATTTATTTTCCACTTTACAAAAGTCTTTGTGCGTGTGTTATCTGGAAAAAGGTAGGTCTCAGCTCATCTCAGCTCATTGCTACTGGTCATGAAACAGGAAAAAACTCCATATATATAAAAAAAGTAAACACAAAAGTCAGAGGATAGTTCTGGGAAGCGTATATTCCCATATTGTATCTTGCAATATGGGAAATGGTCCAGCAAAAAGCAAACTTTGGCCCTAGGGTCAGTGCTTAAACCCAGCCTTTGAAAATTAACATTAAGGATGACAAAGACCGCCTATGAAGGGACTGTGCCTGGAAAGTTTCCACATGGAGACAAGAGGCATCATTGCAGCATCTGCATTCCTCTTATTTCTGCAAGAATGGTTTATCATTACAAAAATATGTAGGGCCAGATCCTATTCCACCTATTAAGTATCTAATGGATTTAGGGTAGAATAGGATTGCATTTATGTGTCTGCTTAAATCCCTGAAAAAATATTAAGATGCCTACATTTATAACACACCTTATCATCTTAGCCTTGAGATGAAGTCACAAAAAGCAGAGAATAGGAAGAGTACCCAATCAACCTTGTGTGTTAGCTTTTCAGGGACTCAAGAAGGCTGGAACAGGATCTCACTTGGGCACCTAAACAGGCTTAGTCAGAAAGCAAGGCAACATGGCACTTTGTAGACTAACTCTAAATGGTTTGGATCAGCAGTGCTCATGGTTTTTGCCCTACAGGCATGAGACTGGTCTGTGGGCTAGATTGGGCCATTCACCACCCCCGCATGCTGGCCCCAGGCTTTAGGGTCCCTGTGGCACCCTTGCCCAAACCTCGCATGCTGGGATTGGGCCCTGTGTCACCCTGCATGCCTCATTTAGAGTGCAGGGACAGGGCCTGCAGGGCTCCTCACAGATAACCCAGCACTAGGGGCTGGATTGCTGCTTGTGGGCTCACAAGGCAGGAGCCAAGCACCCTTGGTTAGGCTAATTTAACATTAGTCTATAAGGTGCCACCCTGTTATGCTTTCTGCATAACTTCAGATGAATGTGCTTAGCTATGGTTTAGAGATGCTGCTTGCAACAAAGTCAGGGAAACATCAGATTAGGTAACCTAGTTTACCCCAGACCCATCTGAGGGGATGACTATCAGTGCATTTTTCTCTGTGCCATTAAGCAACAACTGAATTTGACACTGCTGGAACTCTGGCTGCTGTTGACTAGCCCGCAATGAAAAAAAAATGCCTTTGCTAAACTCACACATCTGTATCTGTGGAATTGCTCATTGGGATATTTCTGCAATATATTCCCCAGCTACTTGGGGTAGCTGAGAGAGGGATACAGTAATAAGTAAATATTGAATAATTTCCCATACAAATTCCCACATGCATTCTTCCCTTATTGTCTCCAGGTTTCTTTCTTTCCTTACAAGACTCTACTAGTCCCATACTGTCATTTGGGGCAATTCATTTAGGCAGTATACATCATAGTCACCAGGGTACCAGGCAGTTGGGTTAATTCACACATGAGAATTTTAGATGTAGTTACTGTGGTATCCTGTTTTAAGTATATGCTATTGAATATTACAATAATCCTTATTGTTCTGTAAGAAACATCTGTAGTCATCAAAATCTGTGTACTGAAGCTCCTGACTAAGAATCTCCTCTTTGATAGGTCTCAGTCCCACAGAGCTGCCTTTTGACTGCCTGGAGAAGACCAGCAGGATGCTCAGCTCAACCTACAACACTGAAAAAGCCATTGTGAAAACATGGCGCCACCTTGCTGAGAGCTTTGGATTAAAGAGAGATGAAATAGGTGGTATGACAGATGGCATGCAGCTCTTTGACCGAATCAGTACAGCTGGCTATAGTATCCCCGAACTTCTAACCAAACTGGTACAAATTGAGCGATTGGATGCTGTTGAATCTTTGTGCGCAGATATTTTGGAATGGGCACAAACATCGCCTACACCTGCGCTACCAGCTGCTTCCTGATGGTCGTGCTTGTGATCCTGCTGGGAGTGGGTGGCCTGGTGGGGCTCTCAGTGGCGCAGGAGCCCCCAGGAAGTGCCAGGCCAGTTACCACCCCGGTGAAAGGCCGGTCAGGGTGCCTTAATAACCCTAGCTCCCACAAGCTCCCTTCACTTCCAAAGGATCTGCAGGCACACCAAGTCCAAGACCAGTGTGTCCAGGATGTTGGAGAGGGATTGAAAAGAATTGGTGCTTTCCTCACAGTTACATATTCTGTCATTCTAAAGGGTGAACTGAGAACACAGTTGAAACTGAATTTGACACACAAACAAAAGAGCAAAAATCTTCAGAGAAATACAAGATTAAATGTTTCATTAGACATAATGGCTTTTGTTAAACTGTTGCTGATAGTAAATGAACACTAATGCCAATTTTCCATTCTGTTTACAAGAATGGATGCAGATTAGTCTGTTGATATCCTGTTTTTGATGAAAGTTTTAACTATTTAAAGATATTTCTATCATGTCAGGCCTTGTTCAATAATTTAATAGCTACAGTCAGATACAGTACCATGGAATACAGATAACGCCCGTATATTTCTACAGTTTCTAACACATGTAATAGGTAACCTATTTCATTCCTTATTTACCCTATGGATTTGCTGAATAAAGACGTGTGTGCATTAATTATATTCACAGATTCCCTAGTTTAACTAATAATTCCAGATAGAAAAAGATGATCAAGGTCATCAACAGATCTCAAATGACTATCTATATTTCAATGCATTCTTGGTCTACACAAACATTTCAGAAACTTATTAATGCATATTGCTAACTGACTGAAGACACAGTAGTTAGAAAGTTGACTACTTTTAACTTAAAAGGAACATATTTTGGTATCTTCTGTATTTACAAAAAAACCTCTCTAAGCAATAAAAATGATTGCATAAGACATTAAAAACAAAAAAAAGCAGAATTAGTAAAAGAGCCACTTAAAGAGTACAAAGACAACTGCTTTTAAAAACTATTATATATGCCTACAGAAGTATGAAGCATGAGCAGTTGCTGAAGAGAAAATAGTTCCTCATGAGTCAATTCCCTTTATAGGGGCGTTAGACTGAGGTTGTTCACAGCAACAATATATCTTATTTCCTTCTAAATGTTAACAAATCTATTTTTTGTGGCAGGATGGGG
>NW_017729032.1:144121967-144123612 GCF_001723915.1 Gavialis gangeticus
CCCTTCCGCTGGCATATCTCGCAAGATTTGCAATAGTTCGTCACATTCTGGGCAATTCTAGGCCGGTAAAAGTTTGCCTGCCGCCGCTGGCGTGTCCGTTCCCTGCCCATGTGACCAGCACACGGTTAATCGTGAGCCATGGAAAGCAATCGTTGCCTGTATTTATGAGGTACTATGATCTGGAGATGGGGTTGTTTTTTTTTTTAGTCAATAATCACAGACCAGAAGCCAGTAGCTGTTAACAAACCTGGTAGGCTAATTTGCAGTTCAGTTCATTGCTAAAATGCTGTGATGACAGGTTTCAGCAGGAGTTATTATTAATCTAGAAGAAATTTCATGATTTACAAAGATTTATTTATAATTACAGATTGCATGACTGAGCAAACATGTTATAAAACTATCAGTCAGCCATATCTTTGAAGTTAATAACCAGTTTTTCACCAGTAAGCATATAGAACATAACTGTGGTAGAGTTATAATTATGTGCTGAATATTTAATAACAATATTTGGTGTCCATATTTGCTGATCTTTACACTGCTTATTTCGAGTAGCCTGGGAGCTACATACTCCAACATGAGACTTAATTATCCTTTTAGCTTCTCTTTGAAATCTTCTTATCCCTCATATTTTCTGGCAATAATTATAAAACCATCTTGCTTAATTAGTTTGCAAGTGCCGAACAGGCTTATAATTCTGTCCTTTACTTATTCGTAAAAAAGCAGCCATCTTCACTTGCTTTCATATTTAAGCAACAGGCATCGGCCTAAACCTAAAACTTGGGAGTGACACAGGCCTGAATTAACAGATACTTAAAAGCAGGGGTGAATTTCTGGCTTCATCTGAAGTGAAGATAATAACAAACTGACTGGAGTGGGACCAGAGTTTTGCCTGGATACAAAATTTTATTTCAAGTTTATCTCTACTTACAAAACAAAAATAAAAAGGGAAGGAAGTTGCTGTTCTTATGCTAGTGTATAATTACAGTGTAAACTTTCAGCCAAAAGGACTGATCTTCCATATTTGTTTTATTTCATATTAATATGTTATTTACTTATGTAAAGACATATTACAGTAATAATGTGTTTATTGACCCTCAAAGACTGTAAGGCCTGGAAATCAATGTTGCCAATGTGAACAGACTATTTAACATTATTTTATTGAGTATAGAAATATTTTATTGTGTTACACAAAAGATATACATGAATGAAAACAGGATTTCTGTACATCTTGCCCAAAGATATCATTTCTAATAATTTTGTTTAATGTTGTATATATAACTTATTATATTGTGCAATATAAATATATAAATAAGCTAATAAAATTAAGATATGAAATGTGCTAATGTTAGTCATTTATTCATTTAAATTACTTATCGTCTTACAGGTCTATAATTAAATGTAATCAGGGGCTAGCAAGCACACTTGTTGTACAGGAGGTCTAGATAACATACATGAAGGAATCTGTATTCTAGTAAAATATGTTGGTGGTGGTTCTGGCAGCTAAAATACTTGGCTAGGAAACAGGATACTTGAGTTCTAGACCATCAGGGAGTAAAATCTCACATCCTCCTTCTGAGAGTGAGCAAAACATCTTCATCAGCGACTTGGACAAGGGGGTAAAAAACACCCTGTTTAAATTTGCAGA
>NW_017729032.1:144123741-144131634 GCF_001723915.1 Gavialis gangeticus
AACTAGTCAGGGGGGATCAGCAGGCATTGGGGGAGTCCCTGTTCCCCCAAGCGCTACCAGGAGTGACTAGAAATAACAGTCACAAGCTGGCAGAGGGTAAATTCAGACTAGACATCAGGAGGCGCTACTTCACTGTCAGGGTGGCTAGGATCTGGAGCCAACTTCCAAGCAAAGTGGTGCTGGCTCCTACTCTGGGGGTCTTTAAGAGAGGGCTGGATGAACACCTTGCTGGGGGCATTTGACCTCAGTACTCTTTCCTGCCATGGCAGGAGGTCAGACTTGATGATCTGCTCAGGTCCCTTCCGACCCTACTAACTATGAAACTATAAAACAGCAGGCTAGGATGAGGATGCTCTCCCACCCCTTCTATTGAAACTGAGCCACTATGCAGCAAGAAATGCAAGATTCATGGGGTCAGGAAGAGATAGTCTGCAAGAGGGAGCCTGGCTACAAACCCAGACGTTTAAAAGCTCACCCAAGATGTAATAGTTCTGGGTACCAATCCATTTTTTATTCACTGACTATTTAATAGAAAGAAAAAAAAAAAAAAAACAATCCAGGGAGTAGGGATGAGAACCTAGAACTCCTCCCTCTTCAGTTTGTGCCCTGACTATTCGACTTTCACAGGTGGGGTGCCGGGCATCTAAAAATTCTGGTTATCTGAGGCAGGGGTTTTCAACCCATTTGAAAACCCCTGCGGAGCTGTGGAGGGGAGGCAGGGGGAGCAGCAGCACACAGAGTGGGGGTGGACGGGGGGGGTGGCAGCAATTGCATGAAGAACAGCAGCAATGCAGGGCGGTGTGAGCTCCCCCTGCTACACCACATCTGGCCAGCCAGCCAGAAATTCTGGTTAATAGACTATTCCAGATAGTAGAATGCCAGTTAACACAGCTTTTACTGTACATCTACCTTGGTTAGTCTATAAGGTGCGGCTCTACTAGGTTATAGTCAGGTTCCATTTTTGCTTCCTTTACCTGGCCCCATATATCATCTATTCTTTGCTGCACAGTGGAAAAGCATGAGTGGGAGGGGTGAAGACTGCCATTTTCCTACCGTATTTGCCTGTAATCAGGCAATTAAGGCCCTTACTTGGAAGATGAGAGATACGGGTTTGAATTTCTTCAGACTAAGGAGGGCACTGACCTCCCAAATTCCTGGGCATGTGGTGTAACCACTAACTGTTACATAAGGTGGATGTGGTGGCAGTGGTGGCATAACCACTAGCCACATTTTGAAAGAAAAAAACATTTATCTCCTATGTGGAACAGTTGTAGGGGTCTCCAGGCTCAGGATAATGAATGGAGGAGACACACTCTCTAGTCCCAATTCAGGCACCTGAGATAGAGTGGGAGTTAAAATACAAACCTGAGCAGAGCACTGGCTAGCTCTGAGGCAGCCCCTTTCTTTACATGCAGATTTTTTGGATCACCCTTCCCAAATACCTACCACATTGTCTTGCATATCATACCCTCCCAAATAAAACACACACCTTGTTTTTAGAAGACAGAGGGTGCATCTACACAAGACACTTTACTGCAGCGTTGACTAATTAGCTCCTCAGTAAAATGTCACTGTCTACATGTGCGCCTCTATTAGGTCAGAGTAAACTAATTAACTCCATCATAGGATAGTACTGCCTGACACAACTATGGCAGACATATTTACTGTGCCGCAACACACCTGTAGATGGTGACCTGGGCTAGCTGAGCATGAGGGTCTTACAGTGTGGGGGCTGCCTGCCAATTAACCCCGCACTGTAGCACCCTTATGCCCCAGCCAGCCCTGTGATATTAATGCAATGCATTGGTCCCAGTTGCAGCATTTTTCTGTGTGCCCTCAAAATGCTGCAGTCCTGGGCACACAGGTAAAAGCTGTGCCCAGGAACAATAAACTCTAGTGCGAACTGCATCAGTGTTTATTGCATTGCATTCATATCACATGTAGATGCACCCAGAATGTAGAAAAAAAGATTATTCCAGAACTATAAGTGCAAGATCTGACCACATGCAGTAGCTTACTTGCCCTCATCCAGCTAGCTAGCCACTTCAGGCAAAAGCTACAGTGTTACCTCTTCCCAACTGCTGCTGAATTCACCGTGGTTTTTGGCTGCTCAGTCAAAAGCTACTGCCAATTTGGCAGTAATTATGAGAGGGTTAAAGCTGGACTCTACCCTTGATGCTTGCTAGCCTGGAGAGAAGTGTTACATACAGTGTCTTCTATGCTTTTATTCTGGTAAAGAAAACCAGCTTATGATACATTAACCAAACATTTTCCAAGTGGAAGGAACTTGAATGTGTCAGAAAATGAAGAAATACTTCTTGTTTATGATTTATGTTATATATTCATTATTTGATTCCATGAGTACTGATGCTCCTTAATAGCTAAGGGTAGGAAAGACTGAAGAAAAGTAATCTATTAGGAATCATTTGCCAAAGGAATAATGCTTAACCCAAAACTTAGTCAAAATTCATTGTGTTCAAAACATTGCTTTCATTAAACAAGAGAAACACACCAGAAAACCAAGATTCTTCTGTAGTTTCAACAAGGTATAGAAACAGAGAACTGGAAGGGATTTCTCATGCCATCAACTCCAATCCCCTGCATTTACAAGGAAACTTTTATTCAAAAGGATTTGCAAGAAGAGTTACTTTGCCCCCCTTTGTAAACTGTGGCCATAAATCTATAAAAATATAACATTGCAAGATTATAAAAATCTACAGTGTGGCACAGGAAGAGAGAAGGAGATAGAATGAAATTTGATAGATAAAATATTCTCAGCGAATCCTAGGAAGTGGACCATGCTCTGTGTAATAGAGATAAGCAAAATTTCACACTGGTCCTCCAAGTCTCACCTAAGGGAAATTTTGTTTCCTGACAAACACTAGGTTTTCTTTTGACCCAACATGCACGAGACCCACCAGCCAGAGACTACCCAAGACGTACTTCACTACCACCAGATCATTGTACCTAATCTTTTACCTCCAGCTTGGCCAGTGTCCAATACTTCAAAAGAAAATAAGGAGCCAGGCACAGAAGCTAGAGCATGCATTAAAGGGAGGAAAAGTATATCTTCCTGATCCCAGCAAGTGCTTAGCAGAAACGCTGAAGCATGGGATTACCAAATATATGCTACCATATATGCAAGCAGCTAAAGTAGAGATCAAGTTTCTTTCAACCCACTCACAGGAAAAATCACATACTTCAGTGGTTCTTAAACTGGCGTACGCATACCACCAGTGGTACGCAGATGACTTGGAAGTGGTACGTGGAAGGCCAGGGGGAGGGGCTGCACACAGCTAGAGCCCAGCAGCAGCCTGCTGCACACAGCCAAGAACACAGCACTGCATGTCGAGCAGCAGCCAGTAGGTAATTGTGCTGGGGGAAGGGGGCATATTAAGGCCCCCACGGTGAAGGAGGCAGAGGCAGGGGTGAATGGGTCCCCAGGGCAGGTGGTGCAATGGTCAGAGCCTGGGTGGCTCGTCCAGGGGCATGGTGGGAGGACACAACTCCCTGCTACTGTGTGCACCTCAGGGCAGGCATGGGGGCCACAGGGCCCCTGGATCTGTGCATGGGGCAGAGATAGACTGCCACTGCTTGCTGGGCTTTGCACCACACTGCCACTGGCCCAGGAGCTTCGTGTGATGCCATGTGCCTCTGCCCCTGCAACAGGCACCAGTTCCACAGACAGGGGCATGCAGGGAACGGATTGCAGCTCTGCTCCAGCCCTGCGCTGTCACCACTCCAAGATCCTGGCCCTGGCCCCAGAGGCAGCTCCCCACTTAGATGCATGCCCTGCCCATGTGGCTCCAGCCAGTCTCCAGGGAGACCCTGAGATCTTGGGGTGGGGACCATGCTGGGTCAGGGCTGGGGCCAGGGACATAGCAGAGCCCCAGGTCTGTCAGCGGGGATGTGCAGGGCCATGGCCTGGGGCAAAACCACAATCCACTACTTGCATGTGTCTGCCCTGTGGGGGATATGTGGGGGTGGGGGTAGGGGTGTGTATGAGGGTGTGTGCACATGTGGGTGGAGGGGGGAAGCTGTCTGGGTGCTAGGTCCCAGGAGCTGGTTGGGGGTGAAGGGATAGGAAGTGCATGCAGCAGAGCTCACCTGGGCCATGTGGTCCTCAGCTGCCCGCATGGCACTTCTCGTGGGACCACGCCCAGCAGGGGCAGCCCATGCCATGCTCCAACCCGCACCTGCTGGCCTGGCGTTGGCCAGCAAGCGCAGCTGACTGGAGCAAGACCTCTTACTTCATACAAAGATGACAGCTTTGGAAATGAGCTACTTGCCAGCAACCCATGGGATCTCCTTACTAAATATCTGAAAATGATTTGGTCTGAAGGGCAATAGGCAAGGCTGAAATTTTACTGCTGTGTTTTCTCACTCCTCGTCTTTCAGAAGGTAGTTTCTTTCTGAAGGTGTGACTATCTTTCATTAGTGGAGCTACTGTTGCATCAGCTGCCAAAATCTGTTAAATGTATCTGGTTTAAAATCAGAAGACCTCATTTATATTTTATAATATCCTAAGGGCAGTATGTATGGGCAACCACATGGAGAATGTATATCTAATAATATTTAAAAGGGAATATATTTTAATGAGTGTCTTGCAGTCACTGGCAGTCTGACTTGCATATTGCTTTGTCTTTGGTTTTTTGGGAGGTTTTTTTTTTTAGATGTTGTACTTCCCTTGGCTGTTCACAAGACAGAAGTAGAGGCCTATTCATCCTGGTATGGGGACTTCAGTTGTGGAAGTAACTTGCTAGATGTACTCAGGAACCTGAAAGGTTTCTCATCTGCTCTCCCAGTCTTGTTAGCACCCAAATATGTTCTGCAGGAGCAACCTAACATAAAACTATGAACTGTGCCCAGTACAGCAAGAAAAAAATTGAGCGCAAACAGGGATATTTTTAACTTACATATCTGTACTACTAGGACAGTGTAACATCATTAGAAGGGAATGCTCAAGTGCCTCTGATCTGGCCACAGACTACCTGATTCACTCCTTACACTTAAGGTGGAGTCAGCCTGGAGTAGGAGAGGGGTGGAGAGACAGATTCTTTCCGGCTTTTGAATCCCTTTGCCTGGCAGAACAAGGGCTTATGCCCAACAATCAGGCAGTGTAATTCCTATTCTGCTTTATCTGAAATATTAATTTTTTTCTCTGATGGAGCAAGGACCCTAGGCTGAGCACCAGACAAATTCCTATTACATTGCAACCTGATGCAGGGCTTCATGAGGAATCATGGTGAAGGTTTCTCTGCAGGTCCAGGCATGTTGCTGGATGGAGAGGAGCAGTAAGTTTAATACAGAGTACTCAGATTCTTGCTCTACAAAACCCAGCAAATAGTCCTTCTGGGACACCAAGAAGAAAGAGGTTAAACCCTGATTTTCACTCCCTTTTTCATTAGCAAGATTATGTATGAAGGTAAAGCCTGGTTCTGCCTTTTTGGAGTCTGTCACTTGCCTCTAAGTATCATAAGAATCTCCAGATTCAGAGTGAAAGGGAGTTGTGTAGGAAATGTGCTTCTTCCTCCAGGCAATCAGGACTGGTAGTAGAGATGACATCTTTTATTAAACCAACAAGATTTTTGCAAAAAAAAATCTTTAATTGCTAGTCTTTGAGCACAAACACCCGTCATCAGGCATTGGAGAAAAGATTATAAAAGTTCTCCTGGATAGAAATGAAAGTTCATATTTCATAGGATTTCACAGAGGAGTCAATAGATGGAAAGCTCCTCTTGGCAGTCACTTCATAGCTGGTATGAAGCCTCTCACTTCCTGTGAGGATCTGTGATGATGCAAATTACCTTGAAACAAAGGCAGGAGCAGGATCTCAGGTTTCAGGTGGTCACAGTTGCTTCCTGCTTGGGAAAGCAGGAGAACTTTTACAATCTTTTCTCCAACGACTGATGAAGGGTGTTTGTGCTCGAAAGCTTGCAATTAAAGATTTTTTTTTGCAAAAATTGTGTTGGTCTAATACAAGGTACCATCTCTACTATGAGTCCCGATTGTCTTTTCCTCTAGACCAATATGGCTACAACCTGAATAACCTTCTTCCTCCAGAGCACCCTCTAGCAGTCATTTCAGTAATCTTTCTAGGGGTTTTCCACCTCTGGCCCAAGACTGTTTGAGACTTACCTTCCAGACCAGCTGAGTAGTCTCCTTCTTGTCTCTCCAAATGCTCAGAAGCTTTTAATTAGGCATTTCTATGTTAGAGATGTGGTTCCAGGGACTGGGGTGGACTTGAGGTACTGGACTAATTCTGAGCCTCAAACTCTGAGCACTGCAAGGATTGGCTGACTGCAAATAGGCAGATCATAATTTGCTTACTGTAAAACCTGCAAAATGCTGTGTCACATAAGGAAGCAAGCTTAAAATGTAAACAGTTGCCAGATAACTGCCTTGTCACATCATGGTGGGGCAGAGGAGTGGATTCTTAGAGAGGAATCATTGCCATAGTGGTTAAAACCACCCTGCTGTCAATTATCCAATCCAGTATTTGTACAATTGAAGGATGCTTCTTTCCCAATCAACTTTTTGGATGAAAAGCATTAAACAATTAATATATAAATTGGGATGTTTTGACAATGGTTCTAAGATTTTCTTTGCCAAGCTTTTCTCCATTACTACATCAGTACAACTCAGGTATGAATTTATGAAATGCAAAGCTAAACAAGCAAAACTGCAAGTAGCCAAAATGAATCCTTTGGTCTATCCTTTGTCTGTGTACAAAGGAGCCTGTTTCCCCAAATACACCTTAGAAACAGTCCTTGAAAAAAATTGCTAGCTGAGAAGTCAGTCAATTGTGCCACAGTATATTTACAAATTTACACAATATATTTGCAAATATTAATCTTTTAAATTGCGCTGCTAGCCGAGTCATGAGGCGCTACAGGGACTTGGGAGTGGGGCTTAAGGGTCTGGGGGTGCAGGTGGTGTTTTTGTCGATCCTCCCTGTCTCGAGCCATGGGCTGAGGAGGGAGAGGAGTATCCAGGTAGTTAACCAAAGAGTGCGGCGCTAGTGTCATCGGGAAGGCTTTGGCTTGTATGACCACAATCCGTTCTTTGGCGAGAGAGGCAGTGAACTGCTGGGAAGGGATGGCTTCCACCTCTCTCTGCTGGGTAGGAGGTTCTTCTCAGCCAGACTGGCTGACCTGCTCCACCAGGCTTTAAACTAAACTCGCCGGGGGACGGGGGGACTACCACCATTGCTGGCCCGCAGACCAACCCTTGCAAAGCCAGCAGGCCAAGGCACTTAAGGGATCCCACCCCTGCCCCAGCCCTGGAACAACCTGTAGGCAAGGCAAGAGCCCCCAAGGGGACACTTGCGTGTCTATACACAAATGCCAGGAGCTTGGGGAATAAACAGGAGGAACTTGTTCTCCTCCTAAATGCAAATAACTATGATGTCATTGGGATAAAGGAGATCTGGTGGGACTCCACCCATGACTGGACCATGGGTATAGATGGCTATACCCTGTACAGGAGGGATTGAGTGGACAAAAGGGGCGGGGGTGTAGCTCTCTCTGTCAGGGAAAGCTACAAATTCCTGCAAGACAACGGCACCTACAGTGGATGACTTGAGACCCTCTGGGTTAAAATCTGTGGTGAACATGGCACAGGAGATACTATGCTGGGTGCCTACTACAGACCCCCTACTGAGGGTCAAGACCTTGATCAGGAATTTGCCAGGGAATTGGCTGAGGCTGCGCGCTCCTGGCATATGGTTGTCATGGGACACTTCAACTACCCAGACATCTTGTGGGAGGAGCGCTCAGCCAAATCCAAACGGTCACAAAGCTTTCTTTCATGCATGGATGACCTCTATCTGACTCAGAAAGTCTACGGGTCAATGAGAGGTAAGGCGCTGCTTGACCTCGTACTGGCAACTGG
>NW_017729032.1:144131645-144131906 GCF_001723915.1 Gavialis gangeticus
CCTTCCAGCCCAAATGTCTATGAAATCTATGAAATTAAGAATTCAAGAGTTCCTAGTTCACAACCCTGTTCTTGAACCACCAAACTACATTTCTTTAATATTAAAATTTAACTTCAGACTTCTGGGATAAAGCAAATATCCCCACAGAGAAAACTCTTAGATGAGGGGTTTTCAATTTTTTTGGATCAGTGTACCCCTGGCAGCCAGATGCAGAGCAGGGGGGAGGGAGGGTGGTACATGGCTGAATGCAGAGTGCCGGTA
>NW_017729032.1:144136906-144137993 GCF_001723915.1 Gavialis gangeticus
TGCAGAGCAGGGGGGAGGGAGGGTGGTACATGGCTGAATGCAGAGTGCCGGTAGATGCCACATGCAAGCCTCCCCCACCCCTGGCTGGGTGGCACCTGCACAGCAGTGAGGAATGGTGCATGGTGGCCTCCGTCCCTGGCTGCCCACACATATCCCCTAGGATCTTCTCAAGCACCCCGTCTTAGATTTTATGGCTTGAAAATGGCAGATGACCCTTCTCTTATTTTTGGGCAATGGTTACCACTTGCTATAACTGTGTGAAAGCAGCTGTGGAAAAGCACTCCAAAAAATAAAGCAGAATCTTCAGACTACATTAATCTGAATCCAGTGGAGAAGAAAGCTGTAAGCCCACAGACAGTTTCATACAATTTTTGGTTGGGGGTTGCAGGATATGTTATTAATTATTTCATACAACTTCTGATTAATTTGTGGAACTCATTGCTACAGAATGTTGTAGAGGCTTATAAATTTAACGAGCTCCAAAAGAGGATTGGTCAAATTCAAGGTGCAACCTTAAAATTAGGAATGTTATAGCAGAGGAGGGGCAGGGGATGCTTCAGTCTGGATATGCTCTGCTTAAATACTCCTGCATTTAGCATCCATTCTTTACCACTTTGAGAGACAGGGCTGGATGGATCTATGGTCTGACTCAGTAGGCCATTTCTTATGTTCTTATGAGGGTTGATTTTTCCCATTGCTGTTTTCTCTTTTTCAGCATATCCTTGACAGTTGGGCATTCACTCTTTCTGTTGCTGCATTTTATCATCCAACAGTATTTGTAGGTAGTGTCTTCACTTGCTTTCCTCTGACCTTTATTTTCATTTTCATCTATATGAATCCAGGCAACTTCATTCCAATTTTTTTTTAATCTCCCAAGCATATTTATACTGTCTATTATCTATATATTTTATGGCACTTTCAGAAAGTAGAGCAACGGATATTATATGAGTAATTCATCACTCAATTATACAAGGACAATTTCGTAACTTTATAGTAAACAGTTCTTCAAGATGAACTGCTGATTTTTGGTATCAGTCAAAGACGGGATTGAAACCACTGTGGCGAGGCCAAAGAATGCCTGAAATGA
>NW_017729032.1:144142993-144145073 GCF_001723915.1 Gavialis gangeticus
TCAGAAAGTAGAGCAACGGATATTATATGAGTAATTCATCACTCAATTATACAAGGACAATTTCGTAACTTTATAGTAAACAGTTCTTCAAGATGAACTGCTGATTTTTGGTATCAGTCAAAGACGGGATTGAAACCACTGTGGCGAGGCCAAAGAATGCCTGGGATGACTGGGTTTTCTTTAGAGCTTACTGAGAGCGACAGAGAGAGACAGAAGATGGTACTAGAACTTCAGTGCCCAAGTCTCTACAAGTTTCAGCTACATTTGTACTGGGCTATGAAGTCTCTGAGTCTCTACAAGCTGCAGTGGTGTCCTCTGTTTGACAACAAAGACTTCTGCTCTCAGACAAAAATACAAGTAAACCGATTAACAAAAAGAAAAAGGTCAGAGGGATATAATATTCCAGATGGGAATAAATAAAGACAATAGAAATAGAAGAGGGCTAGAATCTCTAAAAGGACTTCAACAAGAGTTGTAGGGCCCAGATTATAAATGAACAGAATGCTCTGTTCTCAAACTAAAAGCAGCTAAGGAACTGAGAACAAGGAAACGCGCACTTTCCTTTGTCCCTTCATGATAAGAAAGGGCAGAACTATGATGTGCTCTACTGGTACAGCTAAGACAAAGAGACTCCAAGCTTAAGTGCAGCTTGAGAAGATGTGGAAGTCAGGCAAGGTCCCAGATGACTGGAAAAGGACATATATAGTGCCTGTCTTTAAGAAAGGGAAAGAGGAGGATCTACAGACCAGTCAGCTTGACCTTGACACCTGGGAAGATCATGGACCTTGTCCTCAACAAATCTGCTATGAAGCACCTAGAGGAGAAGATGATGATTAGAAGAGATGGAAGCTGGGAGGGAAATAGAACCCCTGCAGTATCTACAGGTTTAGTCACAGTTAGCATTAGTAATCAGCTCACATAATTGTTATGTAGTACTGTAACTACATATACTGGTACATAGTTACATCAAACAATATGGTTATATCAAACAACAAGAAAGTAACTGAAGTAGAAATGGAAAAGGTGATTAGGATAAATTGTTTACATTGAGGATTTCCACTTAGTAATTTAAATGGCCATGATTTAAATCAATCCGTGAATTTTAAACAGACCTCCACGCCATCCACTTTTATACCAAACACACCACTAGATCCATCATCTATAGCTAAGGTTGTAAGCTCTATGTTACAATGACAGCTCTATGTTACAACTGTATCTTCTCTGATCCAACTGACCAGGATGTACACATTAAGGATCTGGTACATGGATTCCCTAAATTTACAATACAATCCCAAAACAATAGCCTCTCAATCAGAAACCACACTCAGACTTGGTTCCAACCTGGTACAATGTCAACCTCATGACAATGACAACATCCCTCTGCTTGTTCCATACAGACTCCAGGTTAAAGACCTTGGACACATTGTTAATAACCCCCCAACCCCTCCTGCAAAATGATGACCATTGCAATATAGCCATAAGAGACAAACTTGTCCTGGTTTACAGGCAGCTCCCCAACCTCAAACAGTGTCTCCAGCAACAGATCACCTAACTCCTGTTCTCAATGAAGCATCAGGCCTTGCAACAGATTTAGATAGCAGCTGTGCCTCCCATGTTACTGCACCAAATTACATAGATTATAACATCTAACTTTCATTCTCCTTGTCCTCTACCAACGTCACATACAACATCACCTGCTTACAGTGCCCCTCTGCTGCCTACATTAAACAGCTGGAGCAATCTTATGTGGAAGAATGGACACCATCAATCTGACATCAAGTCTAGAAATACACAAAAGCCTAGGACAGAACACTTTAACCTCCCTGGACATTCCATCACTGGCCTCAGAATTGCTGTTCTGAAGCAACAAAACTTTAAAAACCAACTTGAACGCCAAATTGTGGAAGAAGAAATCCTCTATAGATTGGATTATGTTAAGTGTGGTCTCAAGAGAGACTATGGATTCTTATTATGTGGCCTGGATTAGCTTTTATGGCCCCTATGTTCCTACCAGTTTACTATTTTGTTTTTCATTTCAACCCACTTTTCATAGTTTCATAGTTTCTAGGGTCGGAAGGGA
>NW_017729032.1:144145084-144146623 GCF_001723915.1 Gavialis gangeticus
CAGTGAGCTTCCCTCAGCACTGCTCCTCTCCTTTCCTCCCCTTTTCCCTTTTCTTTGTATTTAAATCAGTCTTTCTAGTTGAACCCCTGCTCCCTGGAAGTCCTTTTATAGCATCTGAGGAAGTGATCTGTTGCTTACAAAAGATTATGCATCTCTGAATTAATTAGTCTATGGGCACATCTATATGAGACGTGTTAATGTGCATTAGCCTAATTTAATGCGCATTACGGGTGTGCTTCTACATGTGCATAACCTTACTGTGCATTAAAAATAACTAACTGTAACTAAATTTGATACTGACAAATGCCAGCAGGGTTCTGTGGGCTGGGCAGCAGCTCAGCATGGTGGCAGGCCTGCAGGGAGAGGCAGGAGAGCAGGGTCTGGAGCCACAGAAGCAGGTGCTGCCAGCAGCTTGGCCTGTCCCACCCTGGGAAGGGAGTGGGGAAGGTAGGCTGCCTCCAGCCAGCACCCAGCGGGCCACCAGCTTCAGGGGATCATGGAGGAACAGGGGGCTTGGGTGGCAGCTGCCTGGGCCTGGGCCTGGCTGGCCAACTTACCATGGTTTCTGGGCACCCGTGCACAGCAGACCCCTGATCTGAGGCTGAGCAGCACACAGCCCCTGGTGCACAGCATCTTATCTCTGAAAAGTTGCAAACTCTCACAATAGGCTTCTGTCTCTTGCCTCTGCAGGACCAACATCTGGACATGGGGGAGAGGCCACCAGCCCTAGTGGGGATGTGGACTCTGGGTTGCCACCACCCACTGCTGGAGCAACTCGGATGTGCTGGTTGTGCAAGTGGCACACGAGGGATTGGACCTTCATGCTCCAGTGGTTGGTGGTGGTGGTGGAGGAGCACAAGGCACAGGAGCAGGCCTGGTGGGCAGAGAAAGTTGCCTGGGCAGAGGCTTCGGACTGGGCACAGTGGGACCACTGGGCTCAAATGGAGGCCCTGGAGTGGGAGCAACTGAAGCAGCTCCAGCAACAAGGCAGTGCACCCCCCTGGCCCTGGTGGTCATGTACATATCCCTCACTGCCCGGTCCCTGCCAATGGCCCCACAGGGCCCCTGGGGCCCACCTGCTTCCCTGCAGTAGGTCTCTGCCTGGCCCTGGGAGGAGGTCCTGTCACCACCCACCTGGGCCAGGGGGTCTGGCTCAGGTGCCCCCACTCTGGACCTGTTACCACCCACCTGTCACCACCCACCTGGGCCCAGACCTGCCACTCTCCCCTGCACCACACAGCAGAAGACCTGACAAGGCCACCACCCGCTGGGGTTACCACAGCCCCTAGACCCACGGGGGAACATCTAGGGATTGGGGTGCTGGGCACCTTCCCCAGGGCTCTGCCCCCTAGGCTACCCCCTCAGGCCCCCCACTCTAGGCTTGAAGACCAGCATTATTGTAAATAGTTTCCCACTTGTATAAGGTTTCCCACCTGTATATAGTTTCTTACTTGTAACCAGGTTTTTTAATTGCTGTTGAATGGGAAGGTGATGGAGGGGCACTGTTGTTGAGGGGGAAGGAGGTTCTGTTTTCTGAGA
>NW_017729032.1:144151623-144161640 GCF_001723915.1 Gavialis gangeticus
AGGCCACCACCCGCTGGGGTTACCACAGCCCCTAGACCCACGGGGGAACATCTAGGGATTGGGGTGCTGGGCACCTTCCCCAGGGCTCTGCCCCCTAGGCTACCCCCTCAGGCCCCCCACTCTAGGCTTGAAGACCAGCATTATTGTAAATAGTTTCCCACTTGTATAAGGTTTCCCACCTGTATATAGTTTCTTACTTGTAACCAGGTTTTTTAATTGCTGTTGAATGGGAAGGTGATGGAGGGGCACTGTTGTTGAGGGGGAAGGAGGTTCTGTTTTCTGAGAGAGTGGGGAGGGATGGGGGTGTGTTGTGAGGTTAATAAAGTTTTTTGTTTCACCCAAGTGCATGTTCTGAGAGTGGTGCTGGGGGGTGCACAGCTCTCCTGGGGCCTGGGTGGGAGGGGCCTGCTGGAGCCAGCAGGGCCAGCACCATGGCCAGCAAGAGCATGAGGCACTGGTTTTCTCTGGCAGGGGTCAGGCTGAAGCAGTGGGGTGCTGGGCATCAGTGGCAGGAGCAGGGTTAGGGGCAGGGGCTGGAGAAGCTCTGGTGTGGGGAGGCAGGGTGGGCAAGGAGAGAGCTGCTGCATGTTGCCCCTGTGCTGGGCACGTGGCTCCTGGGCAGGGAAGAAGCTGGGCAGGAATCAGAGTTTCTAAGATGGCTGCCAAGTGCTGGCAGCTGGGTCTGGCTTCAACATGACTGCCAAGTGCTAGAGTTCCTAGCGGAGGCTGGAGCTCCCCTGGTGGCCGCAAGGGCACATGGCAGACCTGGAGGGACTTAGGACTAACTTTAGTCTCAAGTCCTTGCATGTGTAGACACCTACCAAAAATTGCTTAATGCACATTAAATTTAGTCACACTTATTTACATGTGTAGATGCACCCTATAAGGTGCAATTCTACCCCTGCCTTCTGTCAGAATTTTTGACAGTTTTTTCCCCCCGCTGATGGATAAAACTAAACCAAAACATTTCTGTCAACTCACTAATAACACTCAATATTCTCTCTCAAAAAAGCTTAAGTTCCCAGTAGTCAACTGGGAAGCACCTTCCTCGAAATCTGTTATACTCTAATTTTTAGAGTAAAGGGGTTCAAATATTATTTTTAAAGTATTCGTAGCATTACAGGTTTCTCTCGCTTTATACTGTACTTGTGTACCTGGAAAACGGCTCATAACTCAAATTCGCATAAAGGAAACTCACTTTACAATCCAGCAACTAGGGATACATTCCAAGACCCTGACTGTACTGATCCCCAGACCCATTTCTACCACTTTTACAAGACAATTTTGGGACTTACCAACAGCAGACAGTACACACAAGCACAGGGCACTATCATAATGGGGATGGCAACAGTAGAAACGTGTCGCAGAGACAGCAAGTGAGGAGCACAGATCCACACAGGAGACTATATTTTGGTGCTCATTCACAATGCACCGCACAAAGCAGCTGACTGCGGGCTTCCACCACACCGATCGCATAAGAGTGAATTTACCTCGCATATAACAAACTTTTGGTATAAAAAGGGTCATCACATAAGAGGGAATTCGCACATACAGAACCCACATAAAGTGAGGGAAACCTGTATTGGATAAGTAATACATTTTAATTCAAAATCTATGAAAGGCAAATTGTGTAAAGCAGGATTCTGTCAGAAACTTCCTTTATTTTAAACTCAGTCAGTCCTATGAATGAACTCTAGCCTGATACTATTTAGTCATTACTCTATTACTTGAAAAATAATGAATGTAAAGGTACCACTAAGATACATATGTTACAAAATAGTAATATACACAACATAACTACTATAAATTCCTGCAGGAAAAGTGAAAGAACAGTATTTTTTTTGATTAAAAATATTTCTAGGGAAAAAATAATTCCTCTAAAATGATATTTGAACTGTTTGATTTTAAATGTTTAAGTGCTTTCAGTTCCTCTTCTTGCTTGCAACCCCATACCAAGGACAGTATTTCATGGGGTCAGACATGGTCTTTGGGTAGCAAAGCTGGTCAACTACATGCCTAAATGGGCCTTGGGGAGAATTTAAGCACCTTAAGTCCGAAAAAGCAGCCCAGGTCAACCCAGTTCCAGTAGCTGCAAACTGCTTCAGTGTCTTGAAAAGGGAGGTATGAAGTTGGTAACTGTCACTGGTGGTTTGGTTATTTTGAATATGGATAGAAAGCTGAGGGTAAATGGAACAGGTAAAGAGCTCCTAGCTCTATACAGTAAGGCAACATACACACGATCTCATCACGCAATAACATAGCATGCAGTAGGGCTGTGTGAAATTTTGCCGGCTGTTTCGTTTCGACACTATTTCAACTAATTTCAAGGTCGAAGCAGCAAAATCGGAACAAAACAAAGGCTGTTGAAATAGCCTCAAAAAACGAGGCTAGTCGAAACATTTCGAAAGTCTAGTGCGGTGGATGGGGAAGCAGCCCAACTGGGCTGCCACCCACTCCTGGCACGATCTAGCACGGGGGATGACGAAGCAGCCCAACTGGGCTGCCTCCCACCCCCCATGCAATCTAGCGTGGGGGAAGGGGAAGCAGCCCAACTGGGCTGCCTCCTGCCCCCGGCACGATTTAGTGCAGGAGATGGGAAAGCAGCCCACCTGGGCTGCCTCCCGCCCCCAGTACGATCTAGTGCGGGGGATGGGAAGTTAAGCCAGCTGGGCTGACTTCCCATCCCCAGAGAAACTTCGCAACAGCATCGAAAAAGCCTTTCTGTTTCAATGGAATGGAATGGAACAGCTGTTTCAATTTGAAATGAAATTCGAAATGGATCGATGTTCCGTCGAACCGCTGAAACTCAAAGCGAAACGGAATGGTGCCATTTCGCACAGCCGTAGCACACAGCATTTACCACTGAAGCTCCCTTCTGTAGTAGTTTCATGCTGGCTGCTGATAGAGCTCTCCTTTACAAAATTTTTAGGATAGCTGTCTGCACAGGTCTCCCGTGTAATATTTAAGATGCCAAAGTTATACTAGTCACTGCTGGCCTGACAAATCTCTTCCTGGTCAGACTCCATGGTGTTTGTACAGTCAAGGGAACATTCAATGGGTTCTGGGGGACCAGCCACACTGGGTTCTTTGGGCTCTTCCAGGACAACTATCCACCCCATCATGCTTGGATTTGGTACTGCCACTGCAAAAATACAATCCAGTCTCTTAGGCTGGTAGCAGGAACATTTACCAGAGGATCTGTTCAGACCCTTGCCAAAGGGACTTCTGGCAAAGCTCTTTTGCTTTGATTTTGTACTGGCACCAATTCCAAGAGAACACTCTCTTCATTTGTTCCAATATTACTTTGAAGATGTTTGAATTCCACTGATTCATCTCCAGGTTGGACAAAGATGCAATCAATTCTGAGACTCCTGAAGGGATCGAGGAAGAAGTACATAGGTTTGAGAGCCAGGGGAGCACAGTATGGCTGCATGCTACCTGGTATGCCAGCTGTAAGAAAAGCACAGGGAGAGTTAGGAATGAGTCTATACAAACTTTAAAAAGGAAACAAATACAATGAGCAGCCTCAATTCCAAAGAAGCTTAACATGACCTCAGATGCCCCCAAAATCAGTGCATGGATGTAGGACCCTTTAATGTGAACCAATTATAAAGTCAGTCCAATCCAGCACTGCTAAAGGCACCATAGCTGTGATTCAGCATTAAAAGCTATATTATTTTCCTTCCTTCAACCTAGGCTTACTATCTCCAAGTATCCCTGACTGGAAAACAAACCAGCACACTTCCCCAGTTACACTAATACCACTGTTATGCAACCTATCCAGAATAGGGTCATACCCCCAGCTAGTAAATTCTGAAAAATACCACTTTTCTAAAAACCTTGTTCACATACTCAGATTTGCACTGTATATTACTGAAATAGTAGCTTGGTTCCCATTTCATACAATAATTGGTTGGTGCCTATAAAAGATAAAATAATAGATCAAATTCAGTTCTGGCATAAGCAGGCATAATATCCATTGGACTCAATTAAAGGTGGGTCCACTTGCACCAGGGCTAAATTTTATCTAAGTCCTGTCCCCATTTCAGCAGTAACTCTTTCCATTCACTGGAATGGATTCCATCCCATTCACTAATAATCAGACTCTGTGGGGTTTGTTTTGGATTTTCTTTTTGTTGAACTCCAGATGTTTAATTATCATTGACTCTAAATCAACCACGGCCTGCTTTGAAAAAAGTATAAACAAATTTACACACACTTACCTAATAAGGTAGATTGATGCCTATGAAAACTCATGCCTTTGAACCAGTTAGTTTCTAAAGTGCCAACCTGCCCTACCTTTTATACAACTTTTTAAATCCCTTCTGTTATTCAATATAGTAACGGGTGCTCTTCCATGTTCACTTATTATTTTAACCCACAGATTCAGGGAGGTTGAAAACATCTCATAACAGTTGAATGCAAAATGCAGAAGTGTCCATTGAGCAAAGGAAGCTGCAAGCCAGCTAATAATAAACAGCTTTGTAGAAGGTTGCCTCTTCTATTAGCAATCAGCTAGTCACAGGATCATAGCAAAAACAGGGTTGGAAGGGGCTTCACAGGCATCTTTAGATCAGCCCTCAGCTCAGTACAAGAATCATTCCTGGCTAAACCATCCCAGCCAGGTGTCTGTCCAACCCGATCTGGAAAATTTCCACAAATTTGTCCACATCTTATATGAAGTGTAGGTCCAAAAACTGAATCCAGTACTGAAGACAGCAGAAAAATCACTTCCCTTGATTTGCAAGTGATGCTCCTGTTAATACAACCCAGTCTATTGGTGGCCCTCTTTGCACCAAGAGCACAAACTGTTGGCTCATCTTCAGTTTATGGTATACTGTAACCCTTGGGTCCTTCTCTGCAATATTGCAGTCCAGCCACTCATTCTCCAGTCTGTATTTGTGCATGCAATTATTCTGTCCCAAGTGCAGGACTTTATACTTATTCTTGTTGAATCTCATCTGATTCAACAAGAATAAGTATCAGTTAAGTAAAGTTCCACCCCTGCAGTACTCTCATATAATCTGCATTTCTGTATACAGTCATAGCTACATGCTGTTTTTGCTTTTTGTGTTCTCTCTAGGGGAAACTAGCAGCCTTGTTGTTCACATATGGAAGACCACTGTGCCCATTAATGGTAAGTGTATGGATTAAATTTCTCTCTTCTCTCAAGGGTTATGGTATTTGTGGGGGCAGAAAATAATTCTCCTACACATGGTTAATGTTCCAGCCAACGTATCAAGTGTAACAGGCCTCAGCTTCACTGTGGCCTTGTGCGCTCTCTAGCAACCCACTGAGACCTGTTAGGCACCTTGACTTCCCAAATGGTTACTTCCCTTGCTCTCACTTGCCATGTCTTTGTTGGTAATTCAGGGAGGTAAATTTGGGAAGTAGCCTTCAGTCACTGGAGTGAGACCTTCATTACCAATCTCCTCCCTATTCATCACAGCGTTATCTTTTGTCTGGCTCAGTCAGCATCTAGAGTTAATGACCCTGCCAACAGCTGTCTGTTGGCCTCCCAGGTTTTCTCCAGTCCTGAGGCCTCATTAGACCTAATCAGGCAGAGGCCCATAGTCTAGTTCCAGGGCCTTCCCATGCCTAAAAGCAGTTCTAAGACCTTGACAAACTGACCCCAAAATTTCAAGAAATAGGATGATGCACAGAACTGATATGCCACAGGCCTGCTTACAGCAGCCTCCCCTCTCAACCTGCTTAAAGCAGCCTACCACCTGCATCTCCAGTCACTCAAGTCTTTGGGCCTGAAAACTAGCTCTCAGAAAACCCTGGGACCAGTAGTCTGCAATAAGCTTCACACACAGGACTGGGAGACCTCAACCTATCTGCCACACACAGGGCTGGGAGCCCTTAAAATCAGCTCCTCCACACAGTAATGCTAACAACATCGCAGCAAAGGGGCCTCCCCTTTATGCATGCCCCTTTTTGCCCACTGGTTCTCTCAGCCATAGCTTGTAGCAGGCTTCTCTTACAGTTTATATCTCATATGGGTACAGTCCTTTGTAGGGAGCTCCTCTGCACTGTGGTCTAGACTAGATTTCCCCTCTCTGCCAAAAAGCTTAGTTTATCAAGCCCTGGGCTCCATCTAGCCTGGCCATAAAAGTCTGCCTCTTCAAGGGGCCTTTTCCCTTTCCCTGGCATGTTTATCCTCTATTAATCATAGAGCTTCCTGTTACATCTCTCAGCATCCCCTCCAAGCCTGCAATCCCTCTCCTTCAGAGGGGCTGCAGCTGTCATTCCCTTCCCTCCCCCACAAAAAACCCATGTGTTATTTCTCCCCCAACAAACACAATGCAAAGAACCCTAACAAAAAATAAAAGAAAAAAGAAAGATCCTCTTGTCCCCACCTTGATCACTGCTGAAGGGCAAAACCAAATGGTGCCCTTTAGAATGCCAGTATCCTATCATAGTATCATAGTACTTAGGGTCAGAAGGGTCCTAAACAGATCATCAGGTCTGACCTCCTGCCCTGGGCAAGAATGGGTGTCGGGATCATATTACCCCAGCCAAATATCTGTCCAGACTTCTCTTGAAGACCCCCAAGGTAGGAGAGAGTACCACATCACTTGGGAGCCTATTCCAGAGCCTGGCAGCCCTAACTGTAAAGTAATATCTCTCGCTGTCCAGCCTGAACCTTCTCTCTAACAATTTGTAGCCGTTATTCCACTTTTTGTTCCGTTATTCCAATTTGTGGCCATTATTCCTAGTCATCCACACACCATCTCATGCTAACCAGTGAACTCCTTTACCAGTCTTGAACAGAGTAAAGGACCAAATTTAATATTGCAAAATATTTTGGATTTTTCATTCCTTACAGCTCTTTATATGATCAAGGTTAGCCATCCATGTATCCAATAAACAATTGTCAAAGCATTAGCAGCCAACAAGAATGTCCGGATGATTCTGATGAAACACTTGTAAAACTCTAGGAATTCCTTTTTCTGGCATGATTCTGTTCTTCCTCTGCTGCCATTTGTCATTTCACTTGTTACATGTGGAATGCACAGAAGCAGTTCTTTGGGTATACAGGGAAGAGGTTTCCACTCTTTACTTACTTTTATTTTTGGAGAATGGGGAAAACTGCCATGGTTCAAAGCATCAGTGGGTGCATCCACACGAGATGCCCACTGCACAGTAACCTGCGTTACTGCATAGTAGCATCCTGGCATGGTTGTCTAGTGATGCTTACTGCACAGTAGCTCATTACTACTGTGCAGTAGCTCATTACTACTGTGTAGTAGCATCACATCATGCTTTGTGCCCAGTGATACTACTGTGCAGTAGTAATGAACTACTGCACAGTAAGCATCTCGTGTAGACATGGCCAGCATGACCAGACTGGGCCATGCCCCCCATAATACCAGTGCAGTCACATGGTCCTGCATGTGTGCACAATGTGGGGTGAATAAATTGACTTTTATTAGTAGATGTTTTGGATTGGGAATCCAGAAAAAAAAAAGATGACAAAGGTGATATGGAAATACAAAGCGCCCGAGCGAGGGACTAACAATAGAGGGATGGGGGAGAGGAGGGGAACGCGACTAGGTTACAAGCGATACTAAAAACAAAACTTCTACAAGTCATTGCATTATCACAGCACCACCTCTAACAACTAAAAAATAAAGCACCACCATATTTAATAGAAGACATCAAACTTTCAGATACTACAAATCTAGACCAAATTTGAAAATATTACCTGAAGATGAAAAGCTTTCCATAAGGCTGTCAGTCCCTCAAGCCATTCAGTCCTAGGTGACATACTCAGTTTCTAATTAAAGGATATAGTTCAGTTGTGATGTATGAGTTTTGCTTACAGCTTAGTTTTTATTTGATCTGATTAATTAAGCTATATTCAAAAGATACTGCTGCTTACCATGAATGGAAGTTCATAAAAATATTGCCATAGGCATATCTTTAAGCTTTCAGCTTAATTATCTCATTAAAAATCTTTTGCCTTTAATTTATTATTAAGTTCAGCAATATAAAATTTAAAAATAGAACATTGTATCATGTATAGGGAAACTGGTAGGTAACCATGCCATTATAATAAGAAAGACCTTTGTGAGGGTTACAACTGTGTAGGTAGACTGTGTAGTTGTACAAGCTGGGTCATGTACCAGTTTACTTTCTCTGATTTCCCTGCTCTTTTTGAAAAAGCAATGACCCCCCACCCAGAGAAATCTTTTTACAGTATCCATTTATTTTCCTTATATTTTTAACAAATTTCTAGTCTACTGGTCAAGCTTGAATATCTACTTGTCCATATATCAGTAGTAAGTGGGAAGTCGTTTTTGGTAAGCATGGCAAATTAAGATTTAAAGAGTTTCTAACCTTGTTGGAAAGAAAATTTTCCAAACATGAACAAATACAGTGCTGTCTTCCCGATTTCCTTAACTGTAGCAGCTCTTAACTTTACCAATGGCAGCTAAGTGAAATTAACCTTATTGAAATCAAAAGTTCTCAGAGTGCAGTGGAGACTTTGGACCCTTGTGCTTTTTGTTTCCCTTTTTGGGGAATTCAGGATTCTTCCAGGACCTTTCCTCCTGTCAGTCTGGTCTCTCTCCTAGAACACAAACAGAAACTATATTACTTAAAACACAGTTTTGGACATGAATCCCAGCAAGAAACTTATAACTTAACCATGTTGCATCTACCAAATTTCAAAATGGGTAAAAAACACAATAAGCTTTAAGCAAATCAATAGTCCTTTTTGGGATGCTCTATTTTTCTGTTAGGGCAAACTTACTCAATTGATGGTGTTTAACAGATGCCTAATTCAAGGACACACAGCTAGATAACTGTCCCCCTCTCCTTAACACACTGTACTGCCACTAAAGCAACAACAGCTGCGTAGTCCAAGACATAGGGCACACCTACACTGCTTCTGTAAACCCAGACATGCTCCAAACCTAGACAAGATGTGGCAAGAATACTCCAAGGGTGCTCTCAAGCATGTCAGGGGCAGAGATTTCAAGAGTAGTGTCAAAAGGCTTTATTTAGGATGTACAGAGTGGAAGTAGGTGGACAGAGTTTATTTTTGGTGGCAGCCAAGACCGCCAAGCAGACAGCATAGGCATAGTCGTAATTCAGGGGTGTCAGACTCATGCTGGGTCCCAGGCTGATTCAGACAGCAGCTATGGTGGAGCCAGTGGCAACAGAGGCAGTGGCAACAGAACAGCACCTGAGGCAGCAAAGCCAGCAGCTGTGGGCCAAATGGCCACAAGGTGAATCGCAGGGGGCAAAGCGATGGTGGCCCCAAGCAGCCACAGGGGGAGCAATGCACAGCCCCACCTCGCGCCCCTGCCGCCAAACCATGGCCAATGGGGCCATGGTTTGTGTGGCAGACCCCATCCCACCCCACCCCACCCCTGCTAGCCACAACCACAAATTCCCTGGCACTCCAGTTGCCTGGCAGTTCAGGGGGAGTGATACCAAATGCAGGACTTGGCTGGTGGGCCTACGTTTGACAGCCCAGCCATAATCTTCTTTTGTGAGTACAATTTAAATTCCTAAGGCAATTGGAAAGACTTTATCTGAAATACACAGATAACTTGGCTAGCTTCCTGTAGATGTAGGGAAAAAGTGAGTAAATGAAACTTTTTATTTGGTAAATATTATATAGCCAATTTGCTTATGTTTTACCCCATACTTTTTTTTTTTTTTTTTAATAGCTTAAAGCAATTCCTCTTTGATAGATTTTTTTTTTTTTACTTGAGACAACTTCCAATTTCAATACTGTCAAATTGATTCTTCCTATGCTGTAGCACATGTGCACATCACATATGATGGTCACATTATATATAAACAATTTTACATATGCAAATACATTCCTTTAGAAGGTATAAATTAAATATGAGTGATATGAGACTAAGAAAGGGTGGCTGGAAGCAGAATTTAAGTGAATTTTATTTTTTTTTACATGGAGAACAATTCATGAAAATATAATGACAGACACCAGTGTAGCCATTAAAATGCAATACAAGTATGGATAGCGCAAAAAGT
>NW_017729032.1:144166640-144184086 GCF_001723915.1 Gavialis gangeticus
CAGGAAGAGGGGAAGATTTCAAGCCTGCCTTACTATCTGTTTCTCCATTTCTGTGGAAGAAAAAGTCTTTCTGCTACCAGGGGAAATATTCAATTAGGAAACCCCTACAGAGCAGAGGGAAACCCAGCAGGCAAGGGAGAGGAAATCAAGATTAATTAAAACAAGGATGGATATAATTTACAAAATAAAGGACCTCACAATGAATGTGAACTACAGCAAGTTAAGGTACAAAATCAACCAAATGGGCAATTGGCTGCTGGTAAGGTAATGCAAATTAGGCCCTCTTACAAATAAGACATTTACTTTTGTTTAATGCCCACTCTAGCAATATGGGGAAGAAGCTAAATAGTTTCAATTTGCCTATAAAAAACAAGGTACAAGTGAAAGTAGTTTCCACCCTACTTGGATTTGTACCTTGTTTCAACACTTCCTTCTGTATATAATGGCAATTTAAACTCTGGTATATCAGCAAAGTGGAAAGTCAAAGAGAATGTCTAGCTTACGTCATCATCATACACATCTATGAAGGTGGAATACAGCAGATCAAATATTGCAATTCATGATTTTTATTCCAAGTTTCTTTAACTTTAGTGCTTTTCTTAATGATCAGATCCTGCACCCACATCATTTTGATATAATCTAAGTTTTCATTTTTTAAAAGTAGCTGGTCCTCATGGTTGCAAATAAAAGTTCAAAAATGTGAACTCTCAGCACTTAAATCAGCAAAAACAAATACACAGAACCTTACCTTTGTGATTTATTAATTTCATGACTTTTTTGCAGTTTGACAAATTACTTTTGAATGAATGATAGTGCTAACAAAGCCACTTCCTAAACTGAGATATCAGACTTTCTATGGTTTGCCTTCTTTTGACTATCTTCATTAAAAAGTTGTATAGCTTTATCTTTTAATGTCCAAGAGCAATGCATTTTCAGGGTCCAATTAAAAAATGCACTTGTGTACTCACAGTTCTAACTTTCATACGAATCTACAGCACTGTATACACGTACACAAGATATTAATATACACTGAAAAAGATTAAAAGGAAACACAACTATGCACACAAGAAAAACTGCTAAACTCAGTATTTAAAATCATGCATAAACTTTTAAAAATTCCATCTTAAATTACAGCTTTTAGTTCTTTTTAACCACATGTGTCTGTGCACCAGGCATTCATGATTCAGATATTGTATTATGCAAAAATTACTTCCAGTAACAGTTTTATTCTTACATTATATGAATACCAAAAACCAAGTGCACATCAATACATTTCTTCTCTAGAGAGTGGATAGTATCATTAAATTTTGTGTAGTAGTAGAACATCTGCCATAACCCTTTTAAGAACATGGGTAAATATAGTTCCATTTCTAAGTAAAAAAATAATTGTGAAGCACTTGAAAGTTGCTGGATACTTGACACAAAAAACCCCAAATGAAGAAAATCAAGTTAATCTACCCACTAATTCATAACTCATCTCCAGTGACATTACATCTCTTAACACATTGCAGCTAATACAAGATACCATAAAATATGCCATGGCAACAATCCTGTATGCTCCAAAACACCGTTTAAACACCTCTACCAAATTACCGAAACATAGTTGGGGATGTTCAGTGCAGTACTTGCTGACCCTGGAAGGGTTTAGTGAAGGCAACGGCCAAGACTGTCAGCACTAGGAGAGCAGAATTAACATTCTGCGTGTAACAGCTTCACAAACCAGTTCTGCACATTAATTTACTATCATGTTTACAAGTGCTTATGTGGGGCTAGAAAACATGGGCCGAGAAATACATCTACTAATAAAGAAAATCTTATCTGCCAGATAAGTGGCATATGAAAGCTTCTGCGTTGCTGGATAAAATCTGGCAGGAAAGCATAGCTGCTGATGGAGATGGTTTTATTCAAGGAGTTAATACATCAGCAATTCTTTGCACAAATTATCATCTATGACAAACTACAGCTAAAAGTCATCCCATTTTTTTTCAGAAATATGCGCTTATATTTTGGATAGAACCCATTTACCAAATTTGATTTTTTTGTAAAAAGATCAGCAACATTGAAAGGTCAGATTGACAAGGAAAATTTTCTATCACAGGCCAATTTCAAAGATTTCCCAGTAAAAATGTATGAATCAAAACGAACATCAAAGAAAAACACAGAAAATTCTAAAGGGCAAAAAAGTGACTCTTTGTGGGCACATCTACACATGCACCGTTACTGTGCCGTAACTTAGGTTACGGCACAGTAACTGAAATTACTGTGTAGTACGGGCACATGTAGATACATGCACCCCCGTACTGCACAGTAACTATGGTGGACTTACGCTGACTTGAGCATAAATTTGCATGATGCAGGTAGCAAAGGCCCAAGTAGTTACCGTGCAGTAAGGCATGTGTAGACACCTTACTGCGCAGTAACCCTGTTTGTATGGACTGACCTGGGACTAACTTTAGTCCAAGTTAGTACATACACAGCATTACTGTGCTGTAACACCTGAACATGTAGTGCCAGTGTAAAAGCTGCTTACTGAACAGTAAATGCACATGTAGATATGCCCAGTGAAGTGTCACATTGACTGACAGGTGTAACAGGATGCTTAGGGCACCTGTTTCTTTAAGGGGAGGAAATGCTGCTGAGAAATTGCAGGCAGCAATCAGGGGACACCTGATCAGAAGGGGGCCAGACTTAGGGGTATATAAGCCTTGGTCCTGAGCTGGGCAGGCAGTGTAGCCCTGGAGACTGATGTGAGAGGAGCTCCTTATCAGGCTAGAGAGAGAGGCTCCTGATGGACATCAAGAAAGCCTATAGGTAATACAGCCTTAGGGCTTGAGTAACATCAGTGATTTAGGGTGGGACTAAGGGGAAGTGGAGGTCCCAGCAATTGGTGGTTAGGGAAGGAATATGGGGAGGAGGTCCCAGCAGACCTGGGAGCAGGGCCAGAGACCTGGAAGTAAGGCTAGAGCCTGGGAACAGGGCAAAGGAAGGACAGAACAGTCTAGGAGTGAGGCCAGAGCTTGGAAGCAGGGCACAAAAGAGCCTAGGGAGCCCAGGGTCCAGGGAGGGGGCCAAGAGAGTGAGGGGGACTAGGGCTGAGGGCCCATTAGACTGATAATTGATTAACTGGTAACATCTAGAAGGCATGGGTGTGACTAAAAGAGGAGATGAGGACGTCATGAAATTGCCTTTAAGGCAGTAGGCTGGCTGACCATGGCTTGTGAGCAGAAAACATCCTGTTCAGGGATCCCTGGGGCAGCCTCCCATTTCTAAATACATGTTAACTTCCAGGCATAGCAGGTGAGCAGAAGGGGACAATGCTTAAAGGACAGGGAGAAATAAAGGCTGAGTGGCCACCAGGGGGCATTATGGCCACCCCTAAAGCCAGCCCTTGTTACAACAGTGTTAATCAAACACAGACTTATGGCACCTTTTTAAACTGTAAATGCAGTTTCAAATTTATAATTCTAAGGAGTTGCAGGAGTCATGGCAGAATGATATAATCAATTACAGAAGCGGGACATAAAAGACAATTATTAGGCCAAGTTTTCAAAAAGTGACACTTTCTCTGCCTAGGTACTTTTTGAACAGCAGTACAGTGTTAGGTACATGACACCTTGAAAAAACACAAGTTTGTGCATGCAGAAGTCAGAACATGGACTAACTTGGGCCCTTTTTGGAAATCAACAGAAAATGGATTAGGTAAAAGATTACAATTTTTGCATGGAGCAATATCAATATGTTTTCTTTAAGAAATACTTTTATTCACATTTAGCATTGGAATGCTACAATTAAAAACTATACAGAAATACTAAATCAGTATCATTTTGAGTTAAAAAACCCAGCAAAATACAGTAAACATGTCTTAGAAAGAAGAGATTATGGAACAACAATTCTTGGAACTATTGGAATCACAGAGGCTTTTATTCAATGCACATCAAATCATACACATCTGTAGCATGTTTAATTTTACCAAAATTTGGCTTCAATAATCAAAACAATCATCTTTCTGATATATACTTATGAAAATACTAATGTTTCTCTATTATGTGATAATTATAATAAATACCCGTAAAACACTTTGAAGATTAAAAGGAATAATTAACTTTACATCACTGAGGAAGGCTAATACTAGAAGTCTCCTTGTGGAGATGGTGCTGCTTGGGGTGAATGAGTAGGACAGTACAGGCCACTGAAATCTAGAGCAAAATTTCAGCTAAATTGAACAAACAGTATTTTGAAATGTACTACTTTCCATTTTCATGAGTTCATATGAAGGTAATATGTTGTAAGTCATAAACTACACATTGAATAGTAAATAAAATCCTGATGTCCTTGTTAGCTAGCCTATTTTTTATAACTAGCAAAAGACTGAACAAATATCAATACAAAATAATTCACAGTAAAATATGGTTAATTAGTGACTTGTGTTTAGACTGGAGACAAGGGAGTTGCTCTTTGTTAAGCCCAAATTAAAAAGAATTGAATTGAGGTTAATAGAGAGAAAAGCATGATCTGGATGTGTTGTCCTCTGCAGCTCTTGGATCATTAGGTGAAGAGTAAATAGTTCAAACATCTTCTTATTACTTCTGCAAAAGATTTTAGCACAGCATTAGTCAAAGTTAAATAATCATTTGATTTTTTTTAAAAGGTAAAAAGAGAATTTCAATTTTTTTTTTAAGTAATTAATTCCAGAGAATCTGATTTTTTAATTGAATCAAAATCTGGGTTATATCTTGAATTTAAAGAACGTACTCCTTTAACATTTCCAGGAAGGATAACTGTCCAAGCTGATATGGCTCTGGTATAGGGAGCAGAGGTGGGGGGACGGGAAGGAAGGGGAAGAAGGCAGAGGTGGAAAGAAGGGAGGGAGACATGCATACAAAAATCATCAGGAACTTTCCTCTCCATTTATAAGTGGCTTTTTAATGTAGTGCAAAGAAAACTCAAGGTGAAGCAAGGTTTTATTCCTATGAAAGAGTGACTGGGAAATAGACTAAGTATAGGGAGAGATCAGAAGGCAAATAGGTGGATAAAAGAAACCTAGGAAAAAAAGAGCGACTGCCCTGAAAGTACAGAGAAAACTGATACTCAAGAATACTGCAGAGAAATCCAACTCTAAACTTCTACCATCTGCAAGATTTTTTTCCCAGACTTACAGAATGTTAAGAAGTCTTGTATGAAAATCCTAATAAAATTTTAAATTATTTTGGGTGAAAAATATTGGCTACTTTAGAATTTTCTTTGAACTCAGAAACTTTTATTTTATTTTTTTTCCACTGAGAGTTAGTTTTCATCTTCATGGAGAAGAACCAAACTAAACTACACATCCTCAATTTGCTGCCAGTTTTTTTCCTCCACCGAATCTTAGTACAGGGCTTCAATTTTCTGTTTTATAAGGAAGTAATCCTACTAAGTAATGTACTGGAGGAATTCAGTAAGAGTTGTCATACCACCATTAATGAAAATGGCTGTTGTAATACATTTGTAAAGTAACAATCAAGGAAACAGTCCTACTGAAAAGAGGGCAGCATTTTTAAAAGACTCAAGTGACTTAGGAACATCTCTATTTTCAAAAGGCACTTGGATTTTGAAAACAGATAAGATTTTTGGCTCCCAAGTCACCTTTAGCCCTTTGGAATATATTACCTGGAAAAAATGATATTACTGAGGGTCAGTGGAAAGAAAAATGAAGTCATTCTTTAGAAGGTAATTCATCAGTATACAAGAGGAAAACTCAAATATAAAATAAAAATGCTCAGGAGACCAATACAGTTTTACACTCATTGTAAGCTGTGCTGTGCTAGATCTTTAAGCTCTTTACAAACGCAACTTAAAGATTCATTTTTATGATGGGAAAAGCTGTGCTTTAATGTAATAAATGGCAAGGAAACTTAGGTACTTCCCACGCTACAGCTAATAATCTGTTATACTGCTGGAACTATAGACATTGGGAAGAAGAGAATGAAGAAAACAGCTTTCGATAACTGAAAACAAAGACAGCTTGAAAACCCTTAACAAACCAACCAAAGAAAAAACTTTACTTGATTCTGGAGAGCTTTTGCAGTAAAATGCTGAGTTTTTCCAGTATCTGAAGATCTAGTTTAGGGTTTCGAAGCAACACAGAGCAAGTACGGAAAAAGGACTCGTTACTACAGGCTTCCAGGAAAGGTTGCAAGAAACCTATAAAAAAGAGAGAATTCTCATTAATTCTTTCAGTAGGAAACCCTTCCCTCAGTGTTACAGTTAATGAAAGTCTAGTCGCACATTTACAATGCAACAAGAGGATTAAAATTAAATGGAATCACCTTTTATTTTACAGCAGTTTTTACACAAGAATCTGGCAGACCTAAAAAGTAATAAACCTGAACTCTAAACTGTAACATCACAAATGCTTGTATGTGAAACAAGTGCTCTCTGTTTCCTTCAGAAAAGATAAAACAGAAAACGAGGGTACTTCTGTGTTATAAATGATCATTTTGCATCTCAGGCATCCTAACTGAAACTCATGTACTGGTTGTTCTCATCCTGTGATTACCAGGAAAAAGTACTAAGTTGTTCCAAAGGTGAATCCCTACAGAATATTATTTTAAGAAGCTAAAAAATAGCATGTCAGTGGAAGATACCAAAGTACTTACAGGAGAAAATGTAGAACTAGACAACTTTTCATTATCACAATGCTTGTTTAGTAGTACTTATTTTCAAGACTGGTGAAATAATAATAGACTAAAAAGATTCATTTGTGTAAAAACACATATATTAGCATATATATATTGACAAAACATCCTCAACACTATCGACCAACTACTGATGACCAGCCAAAATTGTGCATCTTTCACTTAGTTCTTTTGCCTATGACTCTAGTGCTTCAATATGCAACAAGAACCATCCCTTTCACATCATATTTTTTAACCTTACAAGTTAGTATAAACTTACAAATTCTGTGATCAAGAACTAAAAAATGGTAAGGATGCAAAGAATGAGCAATTCTATTTTTTCAGCATAAGGGAATGCAAATACGGGTCTCACCTTGCAAACTTTTCCTTCTGAAATTTGCATGAATATGTATTTGTTCCACCCACAAGCAGATGAGTCTAAAGCTACAACTGCAAAACCAAAATCCTTCTTATGTAGCAATAAAAATATACTGAATATTCCGGTATTAAATTGAGCAAATAACATATTTTCATTTTGTCCCAAAGCAATCATTTTGTCTCAGAGATTCATAGCATGAATATGGGAAATACTGTAGTGTTTGACATTCTTATGTATGCAGTACTGCACGTTAACTAATAGCACAGGGTATTCACAGAAGTACAAAGATTTGGGAAAAGAAAGATTTTTTTTCTTAGCTTAATTACATTTCTTAAGTTCCAATTAAAAAGGCAGATTCCTACGACATGCACATTACTGCATAAAGCAATGAAACAAAAGAAAAATTATTGCTATAAAGCCCTATTTCATGTGCACCTGAGATCTGCTCATTATAAATGAGATGCTGAGATGCTGTTATCCGTTCAGTGAAGAATGGATGTATTTTTTGGTGGAAAAAAAAATCTTCCCCCAAGGATACACAACTTTTATTAGCCATAACAAATAGCCTTGGAGTGAATACAAAGTTGTAATTTATTTTATACATTTTACTGATATTTTAAACCTAGAAAGCAGTCCAAACTATATAACACCACACGGAACAGGGATTGAAGAATCTGCTTGGTAATAACAAGGTCAGTGTAAGAGTTTAAGTCATTAGTTTCCATAGTATTTAAGCTTTTATCCCTTACAGCTGTAAAGATAGCTTCCCATATATAAATTATATGCAAAATGCAATGTCTTCTCAATGAGTATGCCAACAGATGACCCCAATACGCTCTGTTGCTGCTAATAACTTAGACAATTTCATTAGCCAGTGTTGCTTGACAAGATTTGCTGGTTTTCTTGCTGATATTTTGAACTCAGGAAGTAACAAAATGGCCAAGTATGGTTTGTTTCATGCAATTGTTTCAGAAAGAAATATTAAAAATGGATGCTGGAGTGACTGAAATGAGCCAAAACAGAGCATGATGTAAAAGGATGGTAACAGAAATCTCCCTCATTTGCAAGGGGGTAGCTGACAGCAATAATCACTCTTGTAATTTTGCTTTGCAAGTACTGTTCGACTTAAGAACTATGCTTCCATCTACCTGAAGTGAGACAATCTGGAATAACTCTGGCTGTCCACGTATGACTCGAATATTTGTGGCTTTGTAGAGATTTGCTTGCTTCTTTGCATGAATAGGATGACTATACTCCTACCACTCCACCAGGGTAGAGAGCTCCTTTGTTGCCCTAGACAAAGTTGGGAAGGGTCATGCAAGGGCATGCCATAGTAAGTCTTGTCATAAGGACAGGTCCTAATATTCCAGACAGTCCCAGTATTGGTACAAAGGTGTGTACCATATGTACACTGCTAACATATTTGCAAAGTTTAAAGCAGGCAAAGGGGCAGCTCATCGAGCTACTAAAAAAACTAACTTTCTGGAGGACTTCAGTTCAAATTCTCCTGTCACTTAATCCAGTCCTAGATTTTTAAACTTAGAATAATACTACCCTGGTCTAACTCTTTCTTCTCTTAAGCAATTTTATATTAACATTTTATATTAAGATTTATTATACAGCTTCTGAAACAAACCACATGGAAATTCATATATTGTGTCCAAGGAACGCAAGAAGTATGTGCATGTTCCCAGCTTACAAAGAGGACAGCAACTCTCTCAATGTCTGTTACATCAGCAAAGTGACGTGGATTTAATCATAATGAGAAACAAAAGAATATCTTGCTTATGATGGAGGGTGTTAAGATATTAGGAAGGAGTGAGTGAGAGAGACCATGAAAACATAAGTAAAACCCCAGCATCCACCAACTAATTTGGAGTGTTTTTTTCTGGGGGGGGGTTTCCCCCTCTATAAACATAGACAATGGACTGGACCAGACCTGAGCCATCACGTCCAGCTCCACAGGTACACAAACAACCACATGCCCAAAGATTTTTAAAAAGGGCCACTCCAAACCCTCCTGCACAACTACAAGGCACAGAAAGGCCAGAAACACCCAATGGGCCACAGGTAAAAGCAGGGAACACCAAGTCACTCCAGTAGTTTGCCACTGCAGTGACAGAGAAGTAGTCACTGTTAATTGATGCACAAAGAATCCTAGGAAGAGGACCAGAAACCATGCTACAGTGGAAAGCAAAATCTCAATCCTTGCCATCTGACGGATGAGAAAATTTCCCAACTAACTGCAAATCTGGTGATCAATAAAGCCTTGAAAGCAAGACACTACAGCCAAGAACTTTTGAGTTTTCTAAGTATTGGCGGGGGGGGGCACTGTTGCCTACCAGTCAAAATCCTCTAGTCTTAACTATGGCCAAATATATAATGCTTTCGAAGAAAGGCCCTCTGCTCCCCTTCCATAGCCAAAAGCATTCATGAGGTGAAAATAGTTTTCCTGACACCAGTGGATGAAATAAATTTCCCTAACACTGAAAGGCATGGCCAGGCAGCTATCACACTACAAGCAAGTTACATCTATACCCCAAGATGGAGTTTGCAAATACACAATACCAAACAAAAGAAAACAAAGGCGTATGAGATACTATCTGCCTTCACATTCATATTTTGTGTGAATGATGAGGACAACGGCAAGTTCTTTCCACTGACAGGAAGATACTAGGATGTCTGTGGAAAGAGGGGAGGTCACTCCTATGCACTATAATTTGAGACCCAAAAATTTGAGACCCAAATCTGAGACCCAAAAAACATCTTTGTAGAGGCAAGCACCTCACTCACCAAGTCCTATGTCTCATAGAATATAGAGCTTGCAAAGTCTCCTTATTTTCTCATCCATTACTCTTTTGAAATAAAATAATTTCATCATAAAAATGTAATTCTTTGAGTCTTAAGTTTACAACACAGACTGAAATGTTCACTAATTTACATTTTAAAAAATGACTAGTTACTTTAATACAACGGAAGAACCATCAAAGTGGAAGTAATTGCTTAGTTACAGAAAATATAATTTTATAACCAGAAGCAGAGAAAACCAAAACAGGTACGTTTTAAGCGCGCGTTTGCACACACGCACACACACACTAAGTCTAGTAAGTCTCTCATCTTAGCATTTAAAAGCATCCTTATCTGAAAAATAACTGTAGAGGTAAATAAATACTTCTAAAATATTAGGTTTTATGTTTGTGTTTTATGGCTGTTGTGACAACTCAGTCTGCATGTATTATGTCAGGATTCAGTACAAGTTAAAAATATTGTGCACAAGTTTGCACACGCATCCTGAAAAGTTACTACCAACCTGAACTAACAGTTTAGTTTGGGTGGTAAGACTGCAACCATAAGCAATTAAATCACTATTGACAGAAAGCATCTACATTTTTTTCTCATCACCAATCAAAGGCTAGGAATAGATGCTACATTTGTCCCTGGGCAAGTTGTACTTTTGTCCCAGAACAGAAATATATTGAGATTGGGGTGCTATTCTAATCAGCATTTAGTGAGTAGCTGAATGCACCAGCCCTTTTCTGCCATCGATTCAATGATGCAATCCTAGGATAATGGTTCAAATGCACATTGCAATGTCCTGGAATAACCAGTTACTCCTTATTTTGTGAACCTTTTTTTTAGGATTTATCCCAGAACAACTAACATGGACATCTGAATGACTGAGTGATCTGAATGACTGAATAAATGTGATGTCTGTTTTTTAACCAAATCTGCCAGGAAGTTACTTCTTATTTGGACCTATATGACTTTGGAAAGGGAGACTGTCAGTATGCACTATTTCAGGCTTAATGAACACAAGCAATTGGGGTTTTGCTTCATCTTCATGCATATATATAAATTTTACTAGTACCACTGTCTACACTGTTGTGGTTCAGTGGTAGAATCCTTGTCTGCCACGTGGGTGACCTGGGCACGCACATAACTACAGGCATTAAGGCACCAAACATCTGGACTCAGTCTGATTCTGTCTCAATGGCCTAAGGTGGTGTGGGCAGCCTCTATTCCTCCATACTCCTGCCTAAGCACATGTGTTGAAGGTCTGGGTGACCTATCATACACCATGATCCAGAAGGATCAACGGTTGCCTACTAGTAGCATCACTGGCAGATGTGCACTGAGGTAGGGATAATTGATAAAGAGCAGAAATATGTGGGATGGGAAGGGCTCTGAAGCTCGGGCAGCATGTCTGTCTAGTTAGAGTACAGCACAAAAATTACGACTAAAATTGCTGCCATGTTGGAGACAAAAACCTTCAGTACAATTATTTGAATTCATGCTTCAAACAATTTCCTAAGATCCTGTACCTTACTGATTTTATAACAGTTGTTTGGAGCCAGGGTTTAAAATGCATTTGACATAATCTTACTTTATTATTTATTTATTCATTCAAATTATATATTGCACTTCTCAACAAAGGCTCAAGTCGGCTTACAATAAGAGAAAAGAATAGCTTATAAAACAGAAGGAAAAGAAGTGGACAAAACAACTTGAAAAGGTTCTGGAATTTCAACATAAAACAGAGACCAGAAACCAAATCTCAGCCTAGCTCTGTTTGCCTAAGCACCTATATTATTGCTGTGCTCAAACTGTGCTGGGTACTTTCCCAAATCCATCACAAGGTAGCTTTGTCTCAAAGTGCAAGAACAGACAATCAACAGTCCAAAGACAGAAGAAATGTAGGAGAATGGGACAGAAGCAAAATGATCATGGTAATTATGGACAAGTATATACAATTTTTGTTGCGTTGCTTATTTAAGTTAAAATACACTAAATGCACCCTCCCTACTTATCTTTCTATTGCTCAAGCCCCACATGCAGTTCCACTATCCTTATGAACTCCACAAAATTTGACATCTCATTCATCATTCATAAGGAAATATTTGTTTTTGATGTTTGTCTGTTAAAGGAAAACTATAGTTATTTATAGTTAAACTCAGGCATTTGAAAACTCATAAAGCAAGCTTCTGTTTTGACTGATTACACACACACACACCTCTCTCTCTCTCACTATAAACACATATATACTAGTGACAAGCTATTTAGAAAGAGCATCCCAAGCAAGGAAAATTTTTGTAGGGAAGGGCTCCAGATTCAACTAGATGGATTATTCACATCAAAAGGATTTCATGAGCAAGCAGAAAGCCTACAAGAAATGGGAAAAGGATGCATTAGCAAAGAAAGCTTTATCTTAAGAGTTAGGTATGTATAATTACATTTAAATTAGGCTATTATGTAAAATGCGGGCACCACCAGCTGGTCTGCTTCCTTGTCCTTCAACCACAGTTGAACAAAATCGACCATGGCTGCTGTCTTTCTGCTGAACTCAATACTGTTGATGGATTTTTGACAGGTTCCGTGCACACCAACCTATAGTCCCCTCAGGTGACTTTGGTGCAGGGACACTGATTCTGTGATTCCTAAACCATCTTACACGAGACAAATGCTGAGATGCTCACACAAGGGACTTGCCATATAAACGCCGCCCCCCCCTTACCATATATTGTTCTTATTCCAGGCTGACTTTCCCCCTCCCCCCCCAAAATGGAAAAAATACAGAATTATACACAAGACTGTCCTGTGCACTATTCGAGGGAGCAGATGACCCTGTGCAGCAGTCTTGAAGGGTACAAGGTTATTTGCCAACCCCATGACTGAACAAGGCAGGGGGATACTTTCCTGAGCTGGATGTTCACAGAGTGGAAGAGCAAGTCAGGACAGGATACCCACAAAGAAAGATATGCCCCCGCCAATACTGAGCATGTTGGCAGTGGGCTCCCTAGTGACCTGCGAAGAAACAGACTGATACACTTCACACGGAGTGAGAGGGCAGCAAGGGGACCAACCTGGTGCCAGGGCAGGGGCAGACAGGACTAGAAGGCTTGCCCATGGATGGGTGAGGGGGAACTCCTGCAGTAGAGGGCAGGAGTAGCTGGGAGGGTACTGTAGGGCAGTGGGCAGCAGAAGCCTTTCTCCTCCCTGAGGCAGGTATGACCCCAAAGCCAGGCTGGATGCATCTTGACCACCCTGTTAAAATACCTACCTTGCTTTTACCTATTTTGCCCTCATCACCAAAACACACAAAAACTGCACAGAACCAGACGGCTTTGCCTTCTGTGGTTTAACAATCTTTGTAATAAAAACCTTGCCCCATACTATTAGATATTGCAACAAAAGACACTAAGAACTTCAGGAAACCCTCTCCTACTTGGCAAACAAATTAATCTGATTATCCACATAAGACTTTTAAAGTTTTGTGGTCTCTTGCGCTCATTGCAATTCCTTGATCTCTCCTCCTTTTTAGGTTTATGATACACTTGGATCAGTTTTAAGCTATTAACTGCTTCACTCTGCAAAAGCAGCTTGGAGGACAACAGCAGTTCAGGGACTTTCTATAGTTATCAATTTATATTTGGGCAAAAAGTCATTTTTTAAAATTGAACTTTAAAATTTGAATCAATTTTATGCAAGGTTCAATTTATGCAAGGTCAACTTATATGCAAGTCTGACTTATAATCAAATAAGTATGGTAGATGTCTACAGACTCTGAGGCATTTAAACAATTGAGCAGGATTTTTGTGGATTGGCCACTAAGATTTACATGGAAATCAGGTCTCTAAATTGTACTTTACACACCTCGGATTTTTGAAAATTATACCTGCACTCAGTAATGTCAAAGGCTAAAACCATAGACTATTCAAATGTTATCTTTACATTCTCTTATTTCCAAGTTATAGGCCATTTTTATTAAACTCATCATAATCTATCTATATCTTTCCAATATCTGTAGCCTATTATGGGCTAAATTGATGTTTCTGCAAGCTACATGTATTTAGCTCTTCATATATCCCAATGTAAAACCTCTAAACTCCAATCTCTATTATTGTTCTTTTCTTTATAACCCTCTACATCCATATTTTTAAAATATATCTTATTACCTCTAACAGTAAGAATATCCTTAGTTTGGAACAGAGCAATAATGGCAATAGTGATGGCAGAGCAGTAAAGAGCAGATTCTAGTAAATGGCAAATTCATACACAAAGGGACTCTTATGTCCTCATACTCCAGGGGTGGGCAATTATTTTGGGTGGCCGCTTACCAAGTATTGGCAAGTTGTTGAGAGCTGAATGGGTAGCCCTGCCCCTTGACAGGTGCCCTGCCCCCTGGTCGCCATCTTGGAACTGGAAGTCCCACCCCCTAACCCCTGACTTTTGCCACCAGGAGCTCCTCCCCTTGCCCTGGAAGTACTCCTTTCAGCAAGGGGTTTTGCTATCTTGGAACCAGAAAATTACCAAATCATATTCTAAAAAGTGAACATCTAAAACATTCATTACTTTGATTTCAAAAAATATTTTTGTCCTGATTTACGTGCGTTTGTGTAGTGTACATAGAGGTGATTGTCTATAATAGCTTAAAATGAAGTCTTACATATATTATGGGGGGCTCCGTATAGGTTTGTGGGGGGCTGTAGGTGTGTGGGTATGTGGGATGAGGGAGCAAGTGAGTGTGTGTGTGAGTATGTGGGCTGTGGGTGGGTATGTGGTTTGTGGGGGACTGTGTGGGAGGAGGGTGGCTGGAGCGTGTGAGGGGGTGTGGGCGCATGTGTTATGGTGGGTTGTGCATGTGGGATTTGCCTTACGAACACACACACACACATACACACACACACTGCCCCTGCCTGCGCGCACACACACTCTTCCCCTGCCTCCTCACACACACTCTTTGCCCCTGCCTGCGCGTGCACATCCCCCCCACACACACTGGCAGGACCCCATGGTCCCCAGTCTGGCCATGCAGCCAGGAGCTACATGGTGCTGGAGCAGGGTGGGAGCATGAAGCAAGGAAGTGGCTGGTGGAGGGTGAGGCTGTGGTCCTGCTGCCAGCTCCCCCTGGGTCCTACTGTCTCTGGCTCCTGTCATCTTTAACAGGCAGTCAGGAGCTCATAAATATTTTCTAAATTTTTTTAGGAGTCCTGCAGGCCGGATACAATGGCCTGGCGGGCTGGATTCAGCCCATGGGCTGTATTTTGCCTGCCCCTGTCATACTCTGTGAAAAAATGCACTTACATATTCAGCTCCAAACTGGACTGCCTTTTAAACTAGCATAGCAGATTACAGATGAATGTTTAAATGTAATTAGGACAATGAACAGGAGTACCGTATTTTCATGCATATAGCCCGCACCCATGTATAACCCGCAGAAAATTGTATTTTTGTAAAATACTCTGTGTATTCCCCGCACCTCGAGACTGCAGGGGACAGGACGGGAGGGAAGGGGAGGGATAAGGAGCTGCGAGCTCCGCTCCCCGCCACTGCCGCCAGCTACACTCTGCTGGGCATGGCCGCCAGAGCCGGAGCTGGAGCCCACAACCGGGGATGGGCTTGAGGGCTCTGCAGGGGAGGGGTGGGATGAGGAGCTGCGAGCTCCAGTTCCGGCAGCCGTGCCCAGCAGAGTGCGGATGGCTGCAAGTGGGGCTCTGCAGGGGAGGGAGCGGGGAGGGGAGGGATAAGGAGCTGCGAGCCCTGCTCCCTGCTGCACTCTGTTGGGCACGGACGCCAGAGCCGGAGATGGAGCCCACAGCTGGGAACAAGCTATGCTGTTCTAAAGACTCTGCATAGCCCGCACCCTTGTATAGCCCGCACCCATCCTTCAAGTTTGTAAAAACGTGTATAGCCCATGGGCTATATGTGCGAAAATATGGTAAATAAATTACTCTACTTGCTACTTAAAATAATCATCGCAAATGTATTAGCCTCTTTTTAGATTATGATTAATTCAAGGACAGAACTGCTTTAAATTCTTTTCTTTGGGTTTTGAGTTATGTATGAGAGAAATTAAGTCTTCTAAAATTCTATTAATTAAGCAAACACGTTCTGTTAAATAAACGTGAAGGTAAAAAAGGTTAACACTGGTAACTACATGTAAGATGACTAGCTGGCTTGAAACAGTCATCTTCTTTCTAAAAACGTATATAAAATTTTAGATCATTTATACAGAGAATGCAAGGTTAGCAGATTAAGTAAAGAACAGAAGATCATTACTGTACATCTATTATCTATTATCTTTAGCAGCTGAAAAGTTTACCTTGAAGAAAATACATATGAAACTCATAAGACATTATGAGGCTTTATATGTGCAGTGCTTTTAAAAATCTACCATCTGTGATCGTGACCTCATGTCTGCATTCAATGGGTGGGATGTTTATAAAGCAAAACGTAATTCTGAATAACAAAGGGGATTTACTTAATAAGCAGTTAGTTGCCTCTAACAGATTTAGTGTTTAACCTTCTCCCTACCAGCTGCAGGAATTTTATTCATCTCAAGTTAATTGCACTTTTCTTTTAATTCACAGCGTTGGCGTGGATTACTAGAGGTTTGAAATTCAAAGCAGTTATGCAGTATACATCTGTTACTAGGACACTAGGAAAATTATAAGAGGAACACATTTTGATTACAGCAATAAGAATAAGATGATTGTAGCAGAAATAAGTAAAATACTGTTCCTTCTAGTTCAAATTATTTAAACATTATTTATTTCATCTTAACAAAAACATCTGAACTAATGCTTGCAATGCGTCACAATAAGCCCTTGCAGCAACTATTAATTTTTAGCTTTTGAAAATGATCTATAGCATGCAGTTTGATTTTAGTATATATCATGAGCTACATTTAATGGTGCTGAAGATACTTACCTGTGATTAAAAGATTGTACAATAAAATAGATACTAATACATTATAATTGTTCACTGTCTGCAGAGTAAGTGATTGAAGAGAACATTACAAAGGCAGACAAGATAAGAAAAGAGGATGCTGGAAGAGGATTTCCTTTTAAATAGATGTGCTTTATGGCTTATCCTACATAAGCTATAGATCATCTCTTTTGCTCTATCTTCAAACACTATTTCTCAAGATTTCTGTCTTTCATAGATGAGGTAAAACCTACCTCCATCTGGTATCTATAGACTTGATATTTTACCATTCAGTACTCTAAACAGAGTAGCTCCACCTTCACTGTTTTCACCCAGTCCTGCAAATAATTATATTCAGAAGTAGTTTCATTGACTTCAGTGGGAACGCTCATGTGAGTAAAATTAAGTACATATGCAACTGTTTGAAGGATTGGGGCCTTAAATAGAAACAGCTTAAGTAGATATGACCATACATTGAATGTTATTGGTATCTGTTTGAAGAGACTGTGCTGATACTTAAATGCTTCAAAGTGTATAAATCTTGAAAATGATCAAAATCTCAGGATTCAAGAAAAAATCATACAACAGCAAATGTTTCCAAAATGAACAAAATAAAAAAAATGTATCTGCTTGAAACAGTTTTCTTTTAGATGAATTCTGCACATTCATTCTCTCTCTCTCTCTCTCTCTCTCTCTCTCTCTCTCTCTC